>NC_138769.1:328576666-329139166 GCF_965119305.1 Pelophylax lessonae
ACTCATCTGTCTGCTGTTGAATGCCCCTCCACAACTCCTGCGTTGTGTGCGGTTTTTCCCCCAAACAGACAAGTTTTAAAACTGCCTGCTGTCGTTTACCCCTGGCTGTGCTGAAGTTGGTGGTGAAGGTGTTACGCTGACCGGATGAGAAGGCGGTAGAGGATGAGGAAGCGGAGTAGGAGGAGTTAGGAACAGGAGGCAAACTGAAGCGCACTGCAATCCTCGGTGGTGGAAGGACATGCACCAAACTGCTATCCCAGCCGCCACTGCATTTACCCAGTGTGCTATTAGGGAGATATAACGTCCCTGACCGTGCTTACTGGTCCACGTATCCATAGTTATGTGGACCTTGCCACAGATGGCGTTGCGCAGTGCACACCTGATTTTGTCACCCACTTGGTTGTGCAGGGAAGGGATGGCTTGCCTGGAAAAAGTAGTGGTGGCTGGGCACGACGTACTGTGGGACAGCCACCGACATAAGGCTATTAAAACTCCGCGTCTCCACCAGACGGAATGACAGCATTTCAAAGGCCAGGAATTTTGAAATGCTGTCATCCAGGGCCCGGGATCGTGGGTGGGTAGGGGGGTACTTCTTCTTCCGCTCCAGTGGGAGATAGAAAGCTGAACGCTTCCACGGGACATTGTGGAGATGGTTGTTGGTGGTGTTGCTGACAGATCCTCTGTTTGCGGGGTGGCAGGTGCCACTGTCACTACAGAGGTGGATGAAGAGGCCGAGACTGCAGCAGAGGAAGCAGGAGGAGCCAGAGACCTTTCTTGGTTTTTGAGGTGTCTACTCCACTGCAGCTCGTGCTTTGCACTTAGATGCCAGGTCATGCAGGTTGTGCTTAGGTTGAGAAGGTTTATGCCTCGCTTCGGGCTCTGATTGCACAGTGTGCAAACCACTCGTGTCCTGTCATCACATTGTCTGAAGAACTGCCACGCTAGGGAACTCCTTTGAGCTGGCTTTGGTGTGCTCGGTCCCTTGCTGCGTTGGGCAGTAGCAGGCGTAGTGTCTAGGGCACGGCCGATCCGCTTTTGCACCCTGCTCCCTCTTCTGCTGTGCTGGTGACTCTGTGCGACCACTGCCTCTTCCTCCAAACTACTCAGGTCACCTGCATGACGTTCATTCCATGTGGGGTCGAGGACCTCATCGTCCTCCGCATCATCTTCCACCCAGTCTTCACCCCTGCCCTTGTGAGTCTCCACAATTAGGAATTCTGCAGCAGTTGGCACCTGCGTTTCGTCATCATCCGAGACGTGCTGCGATGGTCCTACCATGTACTCATCTTGAGACATAAGTGGTTGGGCATCGGTGCACTCAATCTCTTCCACTTCTGGGGCAGGGCTAGGTGGATGGCCCTGGGAAACCATGCTAACAGAGTCATCAAAAAGAAGAAGAGACTGCTGCATGACTTGGGGCTCAGACTGCTTGGCTGATTTGCAAGGGGGTGAGGTGAAATATTGATGGACATCGGCTGCAGGTGCCAACTCTGACCTTTCAGCAGTAGACTGGGTGGGAGACAATGTGAAGGAACTGGAGGCACTGTCAGCAAACCAATCTACTATTGCCTGTACTTGTTCTGGCCTCAACATTTGTAGAGGCGCATTAGGCCCTGCCAAATACTGCTGCAGGTTCTGTCGCCTACTCACACCTGAGGAAGGTTTTCCACTTGTGCGTGTAGCTGGCACAGATCGACCACATCCTCTCCTTGCAACAGGAGCTCCACCAGCAGCACCACGACCCAGGCCATGTCTCTTATTTGACCTTCTCCTCATATTTCTCCAATTTAGGATCTTCCCCTAAATGGGTGTTTATTGAATAGCAGAATAGAACAACAGTATCCAATGGGTGTATCTCACAGTAACATATGCAGACTAGGCCGCAATTACATTTTTTTCCCCTAAATGGGTTTTTATGGAAAAGCGGAATACAACAACAATATCCAATGGGTGTATCTCACAGTAGCCTATGCAGACTAGGCTGCAAATTAATTTTTTTCCCCTAAATGGGTTTTTATTGAAAAGCGGAATACAACAACAGTATCCAATGGGTGTATCTCACAGTACCATATGCAGACTAGGCGCAATTTAATTTTTTTCCCCTAAATGGGTTTTTATTGAAAAGCGAAATACAACAACAGTATCCAATGGATGTATCTCATAGTAACATATGCAGACTAGGCTGCAAATTTATTTTTTTCCCCTAAATGGGTTTTTATTGAAAAGCAGAATAGAACAACAGTATCCAACGGGTGTATCTCACAGTAACGTATGAATGAAAACATTTTATTTTTCCCTTTAATTGGTGCTTTTTGAATAGCAGATTAGAACTGCAGTCTCTAAACGCTGTATGACAGTGTCACAGTAAAGTATGAATGAAAAATAATTGTCCCCTTAAATCGGTGCTTTTTGAATAGCAGATTAGAACTGCAGTGTCTAAACGCTGTATGACAGTGTCACAGTAAAGTATGAATGAAAAACTGAAAAATAATTGTCCCCTTAAATCGGTGCTTTTTGAATAGCAGATTAGAACTGCAGTGTCTAAACACTGTATGACAGTGTCACAGTAAAGTATGAATGAAAAACTGAAAAATAATTGTCCCCTTAAATCAGTGCTTTTTGAATAGCAGATTAGAACTGCAGTGTCTAAACGCTGTATGACAGTGTCACAGTAAAGTATGAATGAAAAACTGAAAAATAATTGTCCCCTTAAATCTGTGCTTTTTGAATAGCAGATTAAAACTGCAGTATCTAAACACTGTATGACAAGTGTCACAGTAAAGTATGAATGAAAAACTGAAAAATAATTAAATCGGTGCTTTTTGAATAGAAGATTAGAACTGCAGTGTCTAAACGCTGTATGACAGTGTCACAGTAAAGTATGAATGAGAAACTGAAAAATAATTGTCCCCTTAAATCGGTGCTTTTTGAATAGCAGATTAGAACTGCAGTGTCTAAACGCTGTACTATATGACAGTGTCACAGTAAAGTATGAATGAAAAACTGAAAAATAATTGTCCCCTTAAATCGGTGCTTGTTGAATAGCAGATTAGAACAGCCGTGTGACTGTCTAAACGCTGTAAGTCACAGTAAAATATGAAGGAAAAAACATTTTTTTTTTTTAAATCCAGATTAAGCAAACACTTATGCCCTGAGCTTGCATTACATGGCTGCTACACGCCGCACGCCGCCCAGCTAACAGACTAATAAAAGTTTTTCTTTCTCCTCCTCACTGGGCTCAGGTCAGGGCAAAAAGATTGTGCACTGCACCCCCACACAATAAAATCAATGTAGATCACTGTCTAATTAAAGAAGATTCTTCCTATTCTCTCCCTGAAAGCAATCTCCAGCCTGCCCCTACAATAATCTCCTATCTCTCCTTCAGCAGCAGCAGGAACCTGTCCCTACAGTGGTTAGAGCAGAGTGACGTGCGGCGCTATGTGACCCCAGCTTATATAGAGGCTGGGTCACATGCTGCACTGGCCAATCACAGCCATGCCATTAGTAGGCATGGCTGTGATGGCTTCTAAGGGCACACTAGTTAAACGCTTGTTGATTGGCCGCCCTGCAGCTGTTGAAACCGCGCCATTAAAACCGCGCCAAAACAACCAAACAACGGACTGTATCCCGAACATACAGTGAAATGTTCAGGTCTGAGTCCGGTACGATCCCAAACAATACAGTCCGGGTTCGCTCAACCCTAATTTTGATATCAAAATGAAGATCATTAAGGACTTAAGGGTCAATTCACTAAGGTAAGAGTATCATGTTAGTCATTTGCATAAATGATCACATGCAGTAAACAAAGTCCAATTCATTATTTCAAAAAAATGATTTTGCAGTAAACAACAACAAAAATTTTTTGGTAAATATCGCAAGAAATTGTGCGGTAATCGGTTAAGTCCAATTTACAACTGAAACTAAAAAAGGTGTGATATTTAACACCACCCATTTGGTGGCGGTAACCAGTACAATATCAGAAAGAGGGACCTATTCAAAACCTTTAGAAAGGTGCATTCCACCCATTGAGAGCCTAATTAAATCCACAGAAGACCCCAAGAAAGGAGCCTAATTCCACCCACAGAACACCCACAGGATAGGGTACTATTCCAACCACAGCGGAGTACGTCAACCATGACAATTATTCCAGCTAGAAGTGACCTCTTGAAGTGGCCACTGTAACACTTTTAGTTAGCTACACCAATACAAGTTTAACTTGGATAGGAACATGAAAAATAAAAATGTTTAAAGAAAACTGGACTATATTTTTTTATATTTTTTTTTTAGTTTCCACAATATAAACATAGGCAGCAGCACAGAATTCGACCAAAAACATAGAAAAGATCACTTTCAACAACTCTAGTAGGCCATACATTTAAAAAAAAAAAAAACACACACATTTTTTTGAATGTATGGCATGATGGATTTAGTAAAGAAGCTCGGATTACCAAGCATCAGGAGACACATTTGAGAAGGTAGTTTTGACTTCAAAAATAGATTACTGTAAAAAATGTTATATTAACCACTTCAATACTGGGCCCTTTCACCCCCTTCCTGCCCAGGCTAATTTTCAGCTTTCAGCGCTGTTACAATTTTAATGACAATTGCATGGTCATGCTACAATGTACACATATGAGATAGAGCTTTCTTTTGGTGGCATTTAATCACCACTGGGTTTTTTATTTCTTAAAAAAAAAAAAAAAGAAAAATGACAGAAAATTTTGAAAAAAGTAATTTTTCTCCTTCATTGATGTGTGCTGATGAGGCGGCACTGATGGGCACTGATGAGGTGGCACCTATGGGCACTGATGAAGTGGCACTGATGAGGAGGTACTAATATGCCACACTGGTGGGCACTGATAGGTTGCACTGATAGGCAGTACTGATGAGCACTGATAGGCGGCACTGATGAGCACTGATAGGCAGTACTGATGGGCATTGAAAGGCGGCACCGATGGGCACTGAGAGGTGGCACTGATGGGCACTGATAGGTGGCACTGACGGGTGGCACTGATGGGCACTGACGGGGGCACTGATGGGCGGCACTCATGAGCACTGATGGGTGGCACTGATGGGCAGCACAGATGAGCAGGCACTGATGGGCACTGACTGGCAGCACTATGGGCACCAATTGTTGGCACTGTGGGCACTGATGCCAGCTGTTCTGCAGGAAAGTAAACTGAAAAGTCAGTGGCCTTGTACACATCTTCCTGGGTCATCAATTGTTGCAGGCAGAGGTCAACAGCACTAGGCCTGGATGCCCGCTCTTCTGCTGTAGGCTTATTCCTCCTCAGCAGAAAAATCTATTAAATACCCAGTCTCTGGAATTGCTGAAAGTCCAGGGCATGGACTGGTGACAGTTGGGCCCAGTGCCAACACTTTGGCGGGTGATTGATCATCCATATCATCCTCAGATGGAAAGTCGATTAAATCTGTGATCTGTGGTTGGGGAATGAAGATGGCTTCCTCTTCTCCCATACATTTATCCAGTGGCTGGACAGACGCATTCCTCCATCCAAGCTCGTCCTGTGCAGAAACAGGTTAGTCAAGGTGAGTCAGCACTTGCTGCATCCGCCAAAAGGCCTCCGCATTCAAAACCATGGGTGCAGGTGAGCAAAGCACACTATTACTGTGCCACATTGTTGATTCTTCAGTCAGGATTTCTGGACTTGTCAGCTGGTACTTCTGGATATTGCCAGGCAAGTGGAGCCCAGGCCCAGGGCTGAACCGAGTCTAGCAGCTGTCTGTAGGCAATCTCCAGCTCCCATTCCTGATTGGCTAGAAATTCCAAATCTTCCAGTCCCCAGAACACTTCCGAAAAATTCAGGATCTTTTCTCTGTAATCCTCAATATCCTCTAACCGCCACTCCAAATTGCTCCCAAAGTTGGGGTCCTTGGACAGCCTCTCTAATAACAGCCCCAGGCCGCCATAGCAAAAGCCTTCCGTTAGGCTGTTGTCTGCTGTCCATAGGCACACTTGGGTTATATACCAGCGAAAGGGTTCTGTAGCTCTCGTCCAACAGCATCTCCACCTGGACCAGCCTGCTTAACTCCGCTTTCCATTCCTTGTGCGGTTGTCTCCCCAAAAACACCATTCGAACTTCGTACTGTGACCAGTACCTTTCCTGGAAGGAGGGGAGGATTTTTCCCTGGTGTCATTGCTCATGGGCTAGCGCTTCCTTCCAGAGTTCCCAGCGGATTACATCATGCCATCCCAGCAGGACCTTCTCTGACACTAGTCCCTTGTGCTGTATCTCTCGCAACCTCCTTCCGAATTCCTCTTCCATGGCGGCTGATATCTGTATGTCTCCTCTTCTACTATCCGGACCTTGGATCCCGGTGGAGGTTTGGATGTCCGAGACTGCAGGAAGCATCCCACCGCTTCCCACCAATGTAACAGAGCTGCAACCCGCACTGTACTTGTGGACTTCCATCAGTATACGGCTTCCTCCCAGTCGTGAACATAGATATCAGATTTTCCAGTCACCTCCATACAAAGCTAGCCGACAACTTAGCTTGTACTAGAATATTCTCTTTTATTGAACAGTTTCACACTCAATTTATACACACATGAGCACATCCCCCTTCTGATCAAATTATCCCCTCAGGTCAGGGGAAGCCTGATTACATTATCATATGCAGATGAAATTGTATACAGAAATAGAATTAACCTGAACTAATTATCTAGCCGTCTGGACAAAGCAATATGTGAGTTCATTAACATTTAACAATGGGACACACAGACTTAACAGAATACACATCCCACCTTAATAGACAGACAATAGGAAAATACTTCCAGTGACAGTCTGTCTGTCTCCTACATTGAAGTACATGGAATACACATCTAAGTATTTTCTCAGTGTCTATTAAGTATCTGTCTTTCACTCCCAGTGATGGTGAGTACAGTCACAGCCACCATATCTAATGATTGGTAAGCTGCAATATATTACATTTTTGATATTTGATTTAATACCACTTTAATTATTTAGCTTAGGTTTTAGCTGTCTCTTTTCGGGAGCTTATGGCACCATTATTAGTGTAGTAATGACAGATTGCCATCTGTCTACCTAATCACAGAGACCAATACCAAAAGCACCTGACTTATGCCTAGTACACACAATCAGAATATCGGACTACTTATTGTAATGTTAATTTTTTTGTTGCATGCTAGTCTCATATCGAATTTATGAGTACTACTAAACTACAATATTTCTTGTATGATTCAGTAAAGACTTCCTGTGTGCATAGTTATGTAATCAGAAGTGTTGTTGTGTACATAGGCATGCGCAGGGGGTATGCCAGGTGTGCCTGGGCACACCCTAATCACTAGGTGCAGTGCTGATTCCCCCTACTGCCCGGGCTTCCCCCACATTGACCCTCCTACCCCGCAGTGCGTCTGGCTTCCCTCCTTTCCTCCCCCCCTCCCCCCCTCCCCCCCAGCTGCTGCAGGGGATGTTTCAGGATGGAGATGGAGAGTGGGGGCCTTCCTTTTTCTAAATAAACACAGTGATCCTGCTCACTCACTGTGTTCATTCATAACTGAAGCATAGTAAAATGTGTTTATTATGCTTCAGTTTGTGAATAAACAAGAAGCGGCTTGGCAGCAGAGAAAGGCATGTGTGTTTGAGCTTTGGGGTGCACACCCTAATGCAATAGGCTGCGCACACCTATGGTCGTGTACGTGTGCCCCTGTGTCTGCTATTGCATTTGGATATTTCTGTTTGGAGTATAGTGGCATATTGGTGCATTGCTCCCCATATTAGTTTTTCCTCACGTTTTTTCGCTTGTTCTCATATTCCAAATGGAGAATGGGACAGAAGGAATGCAGGACCCAGAAATTCCAATTACCATACGGGGGATATTAACTATCAAGAATGTTCTTAAAAAGAAGAAACAAAAAAGGAGGACATGGTGCAAGCAATGACTTTGCGACCAACAGAAATACTCTCATACGTCTCTTCTAAGAGAGTTGTAGGAGAACAACCGAAAATATTTTAGGAAGTACCTACTGATGAATGATGACTGTTTTCAAGATTTTCTACAAGCTTCCACACCGTTTATCCACAAAAAGGACACACCAATGCGAGAATTTATTAGTCCTGAACAAAGGCTAATCAGTGCTCTATGTTAGCTGTAACAGGGAGAAGGCTTCAAGATCTTACATTTTCAACAGGCATTTCCCCACAAGCCCTTGGACAAATAATCTGAGAGACCTACAAGGCCCTCAATGGAGTTATGAAAGCAAGAATATATTAAGGTACAGTGCTTATTTATTTATTTTTTTATTCTGTAGAGCTCCATGTCTATCCTTTTTTTGTCCTAATAACCTGTTTCATTCCTTTCAGTTTCTCAGCAATCCACAGGAATGGAAGGGGGTTGCTAACAATTTCAAACAACATTGAAACTTCCCTAATTGTGGTGGATCCATTGATACTCCTTCTATTACAATTATAAAGGCGTGTTTAGTATTTGAATGCTTGCCATAGTGGATGCAAACTATGAGTTCCTGTATTTATATATTGAAAATAATGCATTTGGCATCCTGGCCAATAGTTTTCAAGTCTTTCTTATAACCATGAATCTTGTGCTAAACAAAATTGACTCACTTGTACTTTGCTGATGTGTCCTTTACAACTATCTCCAGAGATATATTCAGGGGTACATGAGTGCTGATTGGGAGCCAATCCAAAATTCTACTGGGCGAGCACTTCAATCCATGACAGATCAGTGCCAACAAAAGTAGGTAAGTTATTATTTTTCGTCTTACAATATGTTATGTTGCAGTCTAGCACTTTTTTATTTCTGATAGTCTTGCATTTGGCTTCTGGTCCTATTATTTCATGCAGAGAAATGTTGTGGTGATTTACAGCACCTTAAGATGTTTTTATTTATTTTTCAGAATATTTTTTTTCCTGCTGTCAGAAAGGGATGTCATGTTTGCAGCAGGCCTTGTGTGCTACTACTGCCACATTTCTGAGTGCTTTATTGAGGTTGACATTTTTGTTTTCGCAGACTGTATTAAGGTGTAATGGTGTAACATAGCTGAACTTGCATTGTATTTTGTAGGATTCATGACATATAATTTCACATCCCCTGATTTCCTTCAGCAATTCATCCACATGTATAGGCAGAGACCCTGCTTGTGGTATATCAAATCAAAGGAATACTCTAACAGGAATAAAAGATACGAGGCCCAGGGCCAGATTAATGTAGGGGCTATTGGAGCTGCAGCTCCAGGCCCCTACCTTTTATATAGGCCCCGGGTTGGCCATATTCACTGTTACCGCTCTTCTGTCACTTGTAAACACAGAAGTCTGGCTTCTATGCTCGCTTCCCCAGGCAGCACCCTCAGAACCTCCCCACACAGCGTGAAGGCCGGACAAGGAGGGACAGTTGGCGATGCATGGATGTGTTTATGGGCTTCAGAGACAGCATCCCATGTTGAATTAGGCATGCATGGCTGCACCCTTCCTCCTCTGGGTGCATGGCAAGGCACGGCCCTTAAGGCCCTTCAAAATCCTCAGCACCAAGCCCATGATGCTGTTAATCCGGCCCTGACGAGGCCCTAACTAAACTGGCTGAACTATGCAAATCTGTTTGCACGGCTGTGGACATTAACTATATTGGAAAAACAAAATAGCAAATCTGAGAACCCTATTTAAGAGGGAACTCAATAAGACCCATAATTCGCAGAAGTCTGGAGCAAGTGCAGATGATGTCTACATTACAAGACTCTGGTGTTTTGAAAGCCTGCAATGATGCCAGAGCCTCAATATGTACTCTTCCTTCAACCTCCTGTACTCTACCAGCCACCCCAGTGGCTTCTCGAGACTCAATGCCTCCTGAAATGCAATTTGAGGACATGGAGGACATAATACTGACACATGTAATGACATTGCAGTGACCTTGACATTCACTGTTGTGCAGAATATGTTGCTTCCTCACAGCTAGGCAATAAATGCTATGTTTTTATGGAACATCTATTAACATTGATGTTTTGGTTATTACTCAGAATGTGAACTACATTTTGTGCAATACACTAGCTGTAGAACCTAATTTTTCAGAAGCATCTGAGGAGTTAAATGTGTCCACTTCCATAACACCAGTGCACCAGCCTAAAAAGAGGAATACCCTGGAGGATGCCACTTCATCTTTTCCCACCACAGCAACAGCTGCCGTACAAAAGAAGCCTGATGAATCAGACACTTTTGTCATTGTTACAGCTAACAAGCTAGAGAAAAATATCTGAGGAGCAAAGACAATTTCCAGAGAGTTTACTGTTTGAGATGCTGAACAAAGGGGTTAGGGATAAATTGGCATGACATACACACATGGCGGAGCCCGATTCATCACCATCACAGCCATCACAGCCAGCCCTCACAACATGCAGCATCATGGTGCGCAATGGCAATATGTGCAACTGTAAGATTCTGGTACCTCCGGTACCCTTAATCACCACTTTCTCTGTAATGCGTCCCACCTTTCTCTTCAGGTGGTACGCATATACCTTTAAGAACGATGATGTCACTGCTGAGCGCCGCAGAGCAGCTATTTCAACCGCCGGCGGTCTCACTCACATTGTTCGTTCAACCTGCCTTGTTATCCACATGCTTTCAAGCCTGTCTCTCGATCGGAACCTCCAGCTATTCCCTTTACCTGGAGCAGACCGGAACCTCGCTACTGATCCCTGTATCTCGCTACCGGATCATTCCTTATCTACTGGACCTCTCTAAACTACTAACATTACAAGTGATAAGTACCCCGCAGGGGAACCCTCCATAACCTTATTGCACTATCTACCTATGCACATTAAGGACTGTTACTACCTATCCATACTATCCTATCATCTGCACTGTTACATAGATTGCTAGCTCTTGAGCCTACTACCATCTATCATCTGCACTGCTGCATAGATTGCTAGCTCTCCTGTCTACTACTATCTATCCTTGCACTGGGTTAGTCTATCCTGTATTTGTCATCTGCTGTCCTCACCACCTGTTAGCATACTCGATACTAACCTATCTGCATTCCTAAATACCATCTTGAACTCTCCTATACAAACCTATCAAGTGATTACCATCCTTGTCACTGTTCACACCTGTCCCTTCAGCACATCACCTTCATACTATCATATACATCCTATCACTCCAGGAACATCTCATTGAGTGTGTATATATCTGTATGTTGAAGCTGACAGGCCCACGGTGATGAGTCCTGGAGAGTAGGATCTGGTATTCAACACATCTCTACATGACTACTGAGTGGAGATTTTGCAGCTGCAAATCCAGCCTATACTAAAAACGCAGGAGCGTTACAGATTGAACGAACCTTAAAAATGGATTCAGCAGAATTACCCACTCAAGTGACACAATTAACACAACAAGTAAAAGCGTTAATACTTGCTCTAACTGACGTACAAGAAAAGAATCAGACTCTGACACAGCAGGTAACCCAGCTCTCATGGCTTACTGCTGTTCAGCCTCCTGAACCTAAAATAAACCCTCCTCTAGTGTTTACAGGTGATCGGAAAAAATTTCGTGAATTCAAAAACGCATGTCAATTGCTTTTTTTGTTAAAACCTCGTACATACCCCACTGATCAAATAAAAGTCTGTACCGTTATTTCATACTTGACGGGTGATCCACGGGCCTGGGCAGACTCTCTCTTTGAGAATAATGATCAGATTCTCAACACCTATTCTTTATTCCTAGCGGAACTCGCTAGTTTATACGATGACCCCAATAGGCAGAGTACTGCTGATATTCAGTTGAGGGCCTTAAAACAAGGAAGGAGACCTGTAGAAGACTTTGTATCTGAATTCAAAAGATGGACCCTTGATTCAGGGTGGAATGACACATCTTTGCGAACTCAATTCAGACTCGGGTTATTGGAAGCTGTTAAAGACGAGCTCGCCCGAGCGGATTTACCTGGCACCTTGGAGGCCTTGATACAACTTAGTATCAACATCGACAGATGACTGCGAGAAAGAAGGGCTGAAAAGATGGGAATGCCATTGTCTAGTCCTTCTCAGATTTCGGCCGTTGAACCTACTCCCATGGATGTAGGAACCATACGCCCACCTTTAACGACTACTGAACGAGCTAGAAGAACATCCAGAAATCTCTGCATGTACTGCGCATCCTCGGATCATTTGATAAGCACCTGTCTCCTTGTCCGCAAAAAAGAGGGTGAGTGTTCACATGTCTTGCTGGGAGGATTAACGACTTCCTTTTCTAACCCCTATCTTTTTGTTCATTTAATATTACAGTGGGACCAAACTAGGATCACCACCAAGGCTATGGTCGACACTGGATCTTGTGGAAACTATATTGATACACGCTTTGTTACCTTAAATAAAATACCTATTATTTCAAAATCTAAGCCTGTTTCTGTTAGTTTCATTAATGGTATTCCACTGTCTTCTGGTCCAATCACCAACCAGACACAGGCACTCCTTGCCACTACCAACGAATCACATGTGGAGACTATCACCTTTGACATACTATCCTCACCCCATTTTCCTATTATTTTGGGACTTCCCTGGTTACACACACACCAACCAATCATAGATTGGAAAAAACGGACTTTGGTTTTCCCTTCTCACTATTGTGAGAATACGTGTAACCTCCCATCTTATGGGAAGATTCTGTCTGTGGTGTCAGATGAAATTGCACCACTATGCTATCAGGATCTGTCCGAAGTGTTCCTTGAGAAAAATGCTCAAGTGTTGCCTCCCCATAGGGATTACGATTGCACTATCGATCTACTCCCTAACAGCAAATTGCCTTTCGGTCATGTTTATCCCCTTTCACAGGATGAACTTTCTCATCTCAAGGAATACTTGGATGAGAATTTGACAAAAGGGTTCATTAGACCCTCTACTTCTTCCACTGCTGCAGGACTTTTCTTTGTCCGCAATAAGGATTCCAGTCTCAGGCCTATTATCGATTATAGGCAATTAAACACGATTACGATAAAGGATCGCTATCCTTTGCCGCTCATCCCTGAACTTATTAAACAGGTGCGTGGGGCTACTTATTTCACCAAATTAGACCTGAAACGGGCATACAACCTAATCCGAATCCGTGACGGGGATGAGTGGAAAACAGCATTCAGAACCAGATACGGACTATTCGAATACCTTGTGATGCCATTCGGGCTATGTAATGCTCCCGCAGCTTTCCAAAGATTCATAAACTACATCTTTAGAGACTTACTTGATGTCTGTGTTGTAGTATACCTAGACGATATACTTATTTATTCTCGATCTATGCCTGAACACATAAAACATGTAAGACTTGTGTTGTCCAGACTGCTCTCACACAGACTATATGTGAAATTAAAAAAATGTCTATTTCATAAAGAAGAAATATTATTTCTAGGATACTTCATATCCAAAACTGGAATTAAGATGGATATGAGTAAGATATCCTGTATTCTAGACTGGCCTATACCAACAACTCGTAAGGCCCTACAGCGATTCCTTGGATTCTCGAACTTCTATAGGAAGTTCATCAAGAACTTTTCCGCTATTGTGAGACCTCTCACACAACTGACAAGTATAAAAAAAACATTCAAATGGTCAGAAGAAGCAAATCAAGCTTTCTGCTTGTTAAAATCAAGCTTTACTTCTGCTCCCATACTACGCCATCCAGACCCATCTCTCCAATATATTCTAGAGGTAGATGCGTCAAATATGGCAGTAGGAGCAGTTCTCTCCCAACGACCAACAAACACTTCATCACTCCACCCAGTTGCTTTCTTTTCAAAATCACTAAGCAGCCCAGAGGTGAATTACCCAGTGGGTGAAAAGGAGTTGCTTGCCATAAAACTGGCACTGGAGAATTGGCAACATCTGCTCGAAGGTACCCAGTTACCAATACTCATATATACAGATCATAAAAACCTTCAATACCTCCAGACTAACAAGACTCTCTCCCACCGGCAGGTACGATGGTCATTATTCTTTTTAAGATTTAATTTCCTAGTGACCTACACGCCTGCAGACAAAAATAAAAAAGCTGATGCGCTATCACGATTAACCGAAGATAACTGCGCCGAAATCCCTTCCATTCCCATAATACCCTATGCACGCATTATTGGTGTTGTCCGTTCCTTGAAGGAAGAGATTTTGCACAGTATAAGAATGGATTCACCTCCACCACAACTAAGTACTGATGCAGAAGGCTTCCTCTATTACAATGACAAACTCTACATACCCCCTACTATGCGCACCAAGATCTTGGAGTTATCGCATGATGTGCCCATGGCAGGACATATGGGTATAACGAAAACCTTTAATTTGCTCACCAGGCAGTTTTGGTGGCCTGATATGAAGACGTCTGTACAAAAATTTGTTTCTTCATGTGACATCTGTGCAAGGTCCAAAATTGACACTACAAAACCATCTGGACTACTTTGTAGTCTACCAATACCCCAGGTTTCATGGGAAGTTGTGTCCTTAGATTTCATAGTAGAACTTCCACCCTCTAAAGGATTTAATACCATCCTAGTGTCAGTGGACCACTTGAAAAAGATGGCACATTTCATTGCTATCCGTAGACTACCTTCATCTAAACAAACAGCAGAACTACTGATGAAACATGTGTTTAAGTTGCATGGAATTCCAAAAACTCTTTTGTCCGACCGTGGTTCACAATTCATCTCTAAATTTTGTCAAGCACTTTGTCAAATTTTACGCATTGAGCGAAAGCTCACTTCTCCCTACCATCCTCAGACCAACGGACAGACTGAAAGAGTCAACCAGTGCATTGAGCAATATCTACGTTGCTACACATCATACTTGCAGGATGATTGGGTGGATCTCCTTCCTCTAGCAGAATTTGCTTACAACAACGCAACCCACAGTACTACGAAGCAAAGTCCATTCTACTTGAACTATGGGTTTCATCCCACTCTTCTTCCACCACGCATCCTGCCATCGAGTAACCCAGTAGCCTCGGATTACCTTACCCAAATAAAAGACTCTTTGGGTTTACTCAATACCACTATATCACACGCTCACAGTCAACAAAAAAAGTACTACGACCTTCGTAGAAGACCTTCTCCTCAGTATGCTATTGGGGACCTTGTTTGGCTATCGACAAAGAACTTAAGATTAAAAATCCCTAGCAAGAAGCTTGGACCTTTATTTTTGGGACCCTTCCCAATTAAAAAACTTATCGGAAAAGCTGCAGTACAGCTCACCCTACCAGCAGATCTCAAGATCCATCCCATCTTCCATGTGTCGCTACTGAAGCCCCATGTTCCTAACCAAGGAATAAGGCCTACCATCTTGCCTCCACCTCCAATACAAGTTGAAGGCGGAGAAGAGTATGAGATCAAGGAAATTTTGGATTCTCGCATCCATAGAGGAAGACTCCAGTATCTCATAAGATGGAAGAACTATGGACCCCAAGACGACACCTGGCTAGATACCTCTGATATTCATGCGCCTAGACTTATACGGAACTTTCACTCGAAACACCCAGAGAAACCTGTCCTATAGGCCTTCCGGAGCCGGCCTTAAGGGGGGGTACTGTAAGATTCTGGTACCTCCGGTACCCTTAATCACCACTTTCTCTGTAATGCGTCCCACCTTTCTCTTCAGGTGGTACGCATATACCTTTAAGAACGATGATGTCACTGCTGAGCGCCGCAGAGCGGCTATTTCAACCGCCGGCGGTCTCACTCACATTGTTCGTTCAACCTGCCTTGTTATCCACATGCTTTCAAGCCTGTCTCTCGATCGGAACCTCCAGCTATTCCCTTTACCTGGAGCAGACCGGAACCTCGCTACTGATCCCTGTATCTCGCTACCGGATCATTCTTTATCTACTGGACCTCTCTAAACTACTAACATTACAAGTGATAAGTACCCCGCAGGGGAACCCTCCATAACCTTATTGCACTATCTACCTATGCACATTAAGGACTGTTACTACCTATCCATACTATCCTATCATCTGCACTGTTACATAGATTGCTAGCTCTTGAGCCTACTACCATCTATCATCTGCACTGCTGCATAGATTGCTAGCTCTCCTGTCTACTACTATCTATCCTTGCACTGGGTTACTCTATCCTGTATTTGTCATCTGCTGTCCTCACCACCTGTTAGCATACTCGATACTAACCTATCTGCATTCCTAAACACCATCTTGAACTCTCCTATACAAACCTATCAAGTGATTACCATCCTTGTCACTGTTCACACCTGTCCCTTCAGCACATCACCTTCATACTATCATATACATCCTATCACTCCAGGAACATCTCATTGAGTGTGTATATATCTGTATGTTGAAGCCGACAGGCCCACGGTGATGAGTCCTGGAGAGTAGGATCTGGTATTCAACACATCTCTACATGACTACTGAGTGGAGATTTTGCAGCTGCAAATCCAGCCTATACTAAAAACGCAGGAGCGTTACAGCAACATGAACGGCAACATTCTCCATGGTCACGATACTTTCATTAAACGCACTTGTAAACTTTGTTTGGTCTACTATTGTTTATTGTTCTGTTGGACTTCCTGGCCACTAATTCTTTGGCACTTATGTTATGAGAATTCATAAACTTGCACTACTGTTTTTACTGACCGCCAGGTCTGCTGGGCTCTTAATATACGCTTCCTTATTTGTTCATTGCAAAAACTTTGCATGTATATTTTTTGGAAAAATAGCTTTGGCAGTATTCATCTTTATGTTTTTTAGGTGACATGGAAAAAAAATTCAAACATATCTAAATCTACTTTAAAAAGATAGCAGGTGGAAACATACTATTTCCATAGCAAGATTTTTTTTTTTTTTCAGTCTTCCAGACAAACATTGAACTAGATTCATTAATTTTTAGGAGGCAAATTTATCTTGGGGTACTTACATGTAGCACGTGACGTGTATTGGTAACTGTATTTTGCAGTACACATTCAAGGTGCCATTAAACATTTTCCTGCTGCTACACATGCTACAGTGATGTGTATTTTGGCTAATCATATGTTGTGTGGAAATAATGGTATGAAGTACATGACACATGCTAGCGTCCAGGTTTGAATACAAACACTCCTTCAATTTTTCATTTTTCATTGCAAAAATAACACAAACATAGAGACAAAATGTGGATTATTAATTTGGATTGTCATGCATCAAAACCTATTAAAGTTCTTAAACGTATAAGCTCGCTCAGAACATTCTGTAATATAACAACAATAATATCAAACTTTCATGGGAACTGCAGACGAATACATAACTGCAATAATATGATCTGTCAATTTATGGATGGGAAATATTTTGATATAATGGGAGCAAAAAGGTCTTAATGCCAGAGCTAGGTCTGTTGTCTGGTGACTGCTGTCACTTAGGAGGGAGAGACTGAGCAGCAGCAGGGAGAAAGGTGGAATGAGTGGCTGCAAGAAGAGACACAAGAGTGTATCTTATACCCCTAAAATATATGTACTCAGCTGCTTACCATTCTGTTTTTGCTATTTTTTGTGATTGAAAATGTGTGATGTCATTTTTACAGATATAAACATATAAATTTCAAGCTTTCAGTTTTGGTCTTGCCCTTATTTTCTGCAAGTGCTGTGCTAGTCTTTTAAAACATTCAGTTCACTTTTTTTATGTTGGGGCTAAGTGTGGTGTTAAAGGTGACCATAGACATGAAAGGACTGTAGCTTGATATTACTGTCTTTGCTTGGATTTCCTGTCAAAGAGTCATGTCAATTAGGTAACTGCACCCAGGCTATCATGGAAAATAGTATTTAGTAATGCTGGACAACATAATTTCCCCTTATAATCTCTCTCTCACTGGAAGGTATCTGACATAGATCGCCTCTCCCCTCTCCAAGATACCTCTTGATACCTATAATTAAAGTGGTAGTAAACTCCGCTTTTTATTTTCTACCTACAGAAAAGTCTATAATAAGGCTTACCTATAGGAACAGTGGGTATCTCCTAAACAGGCACTGTTTAGGAGATATCTACATGTGTAGCAGCCAGTGATGTCACCAGCGCATGCTCACTGTGCATGCCATCCATTGAGAGAGCTGTGCCATGACTGACTCCTGCGTGCATGCATGGGAGTGACATCATCGCACTCGGCCTTTCAAACAGTCATAGCACACAAACCCAGAAGGAAGACTGGGTGAAAATGGAAGCCCTGTCAGGGGTGACAGTGCGCTGCTGGAGGGCTTTGT
This sequence comes from Pelophylax lessonae, assembly GCF_965119305.1. Classification (NCBI taxonomy): domain Eukaryota; kingdom Metazoa; phylum Chordata; class Amphibia; order Anura; family Ranidae; genus Pelophylax; species Pelophylax lessonae. The sequence goes on from NC_138769.1 coordinate 328,594,860, forward strand.
TTCAAGGTAAGTCTTTCATAATGTGCTATGTGATGCATACTAGCACATTATGATAATAACTTGCAGGGACCGGATTTATTTATTTTTTTTATTTAAAGACTTTGCATTAGCTTTAAACTCTTGCTAAAACAAATTAAATGTAGCAACATACCTCACATATTTATGTTGTTGCTGTTCCCTTTGTCTTTGCAGCCTGTGTATGCAGCACAATATTGCTGTAAAATCTAGGCCACTAGTATTTCTGCCTATAGGGGAATGATGCAGGGTCTCCCTGGAGTCACCCTGAAGAGCACCTTGATGTGTGTGCAAAGGTTTGAGAGGAAGGTCTAACTAAAGCTCTATTAGTATAGGAATGACTTGATTGTGCATTAACAGGGATAGCAAACTGAATGCATGAGATAAAAATTGTGCCACATCCTAATGAGAATATTGGAACTGTGTGTGAAAATATGGACTTTGTAGGCACATGTATAATAAAATATCAAAATGTATTTGTAGCACTGCCCCCTAGAGGACTGCTGAGATTTACACTTTCTGGATTCCCCTGGGTTACCCTTAACAATGGATAGCAGATAGTAGCATCAAAAGTCCTTGGCTCAGTCAATATTCAATCCAGGGGATGTTGTTTTTTTGTGTTTCATTGAGAACTTGGATAGGAGAAGGGATGAGTGGGATACTCCCACTATTAACCATTCATAGTCTGAGACAACTTACTGTAGAATGTGGCAAGGCCTCTGCCTTACTTTGCCACTAAGTGAAGATACTTTAAATGCCTCCTTATAAATATTCTCTTCAGGGTTCTGAAACTGGCACCCCCCTTCCTCTCACTACCGGTGTGCTGGCACCCATCCGCTGACCCTAGCTTCTGGAGTGGTCCCCTTCCTGGCAGAACCCTGAGCAAGTTCCTCTGTACTCATGGACACTGTTTTTCCAGAGTCACCGTTGCCTCCAAACTCCACTTGTCAGCATACACTGGATCTCTGCGTTCAGCAACACCTTCAGGTTCACCAGGCCGACTAACTGTGACCACCTTTCACAACTGCAGAAGGAGAAACAGCCGTACCCTCCTTCTGGGACTTGGCTTCCCACCCAAAGACACCCTGCCACATGTGCCCTTGGCTTTTATAACATATCCCAGGATGCACCACTGTCTGTGCCAACCCACTGGGACAGCTACAAAACCTGTGTGTCACTGGCTGGGTTTCCCCCACTGTCCAACATGCCTCCCTATTGAACACAGTGGGGACACCCCCTCAGACCAGATGAATCAAACATGGACACATGCAACAGGCAAAACTATCAATCAGGCTCCTCTGATAAGCAGACAGAGCAAACTACATTTTACCTGCCTAGCACCTATTTAGGAGGGTTCTACATATTAATACAAAAAAGACATACGTTTATTTTTTTTAAAAAGGGGAAGAAAAAGAGGGTCATGAGCAGTGGCGGCTGGTGCTCAAAATTTTTGGGGGGGCGCAAACAGAAAAATTTAATAGGCATTGCTTTGCGGCAAAAAAAACGCTGTAAAAATTGCGTGACTTAAACAATCATTAGGTTGGTTCAAGATTGACCAGCATGTCCCCATTCAATGCACAGTGACCAGCATGTCCCCCATCAATGCACAGTGTCCAGCATGTCCCCCATCAATGCACAGTGACCAGCGTGCCCCCCATTAATGCAGAGAGACCAGCGTGCCCCCCATCAATGCACATTGTCCAGTGTGCCCCCATTCAATGCACATTGTCCAGCGTGCCCCCATTCAATGCACAGTGACCAGCGTGCCCCCATTCAATGCACAGTGACCAGCGTGCCCCCATTCAATGCACAGTATCCAGCATGTCCCCCATCAATGCACAGTGTCCAGCATGTCCCCCATCAATGCACAGTGTCCAGCGTGTCCCCCATCAATGCACAGTGTCCAGCATGTCCCCCATTCAATGCACGGTGTCCAGCATGTCCCCCATTAAATGCACAGTGTCCAGCATGTCCCCCATTAAATGCACAGTGTCCAGCATGTCCCCCATTCAATGCACAGTGTCCAGCATGTCCCCATTCAATGCAGAGTGTCCAGCATGTCCCCAATTCAATGCACAGTGTCCAGCATGTCCCCCATTCCATGCTTAGTGTCCAGCATGTCCCCATTCAATGCTTAGTGTCCAACATGTCCCCAATTCAATGCACAGTGTCCAGCATGTCCCCCATTCAATGCTTAGTGTCCAGCATGTCCCCATTCAATGCACAGTGTCCAGCATGTCCCCATTCAATGCACAGTGTCCAGCATGTCCCCAATTCAATGCACAGTGTCCAGCATGTCCCCCATTCAATGCACAGTGTCCAGCATGTCCCCATTCAATGCTTAGTGTCCAGCATGTCCCCCATTCAATGCTTAGTGTCCAGCATATATATACACATATGTACATGGTGATCTCACACACACATGAGGCATTACGGCAAGCATCAGAGCGAGAGCAATCATTCTAGTGTCAGACCTACTGTGTAACTCTAAACTTGTAACATGTAAAGGCTTTTTAGGCATCATCTATGGATAATTTGTCACCATTCCACGGGTATCTATTTAGTGTCACGGACACAGGCTTTAGGGACCTTTTCTGCCCACATTCACCTTGTTATTGCTTTATTTTTTTATTTTTATTTTGTTAAATTTTTGAGGGGTTGTTTTTTTATTTGCCCCAAAGACTATTCCTGGCCTGTTTTTCTGCAAGATATTTCTGCAGCCTGCTGAACCAACTGCACATGGGACGGGAGTTCTGAGGTAGTGTGTTGCTGTTGCAAACTGCACCGCTTACTTACCGGTGGTGGTCTGGTCCCGGATCGATCTGATTCCGGTCCGGTGACTCCGGTCTCCTCTCCGCTCTCTGCCGGTCCTCTCCGCTCTCTCCTGCCGTGTCCGTCCACTAGGCACCCGACTCGTGACTGACGCACGCGACCTGACATCAGCGGGGTCAGTATGGGGCCATGCGATGTCCTGACTGATGATTGGTCCAGGCTGTAGCCTGGACCAATCACAGCCAGGATATCAGAAAGTGGGGGTGTCCAATCGCAAAAACTTGCGCCCAGGTTACGCCCCCAGAAGGCAGCCAATCGGCGCCTCTTCTGGGACGTAACGCCACCCCCCACCCTAGCCACCAGTTCCTTCACAGAGGCCGGCGAACCCAATTTTTTTTTTGTACAACTTTATTTGTTCGTTTTGTAATTTTTTTTTTCTTTTTTTTAGGGGTAGGGGGGCGGCGCCCTGGCGCCCCCTATGCACGGGCCGCCACTGGTCATGAGTAATTGCATGAACATAGTATAAAACCATAAACTAATAGAGACCACGGTCACGTAGCCAAATCCCCTGAGGGGATATCAGCATGGCTGTGGTGCTAGAATAGATAGTGTTAATTGCGGTGTTAGCTCAACATGTTCCGTGATGATGCTTCTTCATGAGAATATCTCACCAATGAACTTATAAAGAACTAAAAGTAAAAAGTATGGTCGGTGCTTGCAATGTGGATCCACCAAAGAAGTAGTTTAGCAAGAGATAATGTCAATTGTAGCAAGAGTTGTTAAATACAGTATTCAGTTCCAGAGGCATAGTATCAACCCCTAATGAGTAAGCATGTAATAATTCAATTAGAATATGGGGGGTCCTTAAAAGAAGGAGGGTCCCATTGGTATAAAAAAAACTCAAGGTGAATATTCCTTTATAGAAACTTCTGGACAGCAGTAATCTTTACAAGTGTCATAAAGGATAATCTTGATATTCAAAAGAACATCCCAGTATAAAAAAGATTTTAGATCCATAGGGTAATAGTATGAATCTGCTAGTGAGTCCATAAAGCATCTGCCATCTGATGCTATGGAGGAGCCGCCGCCATTGGCAGATGCTTTATGGACTCACCAGCAGATTCAGTTTTTTTTATACCAACTGGCCCTCCTTCTTTTAAGGACCCCCTCCCCCCCCTCATATTCTAATTTAATTATTACTGGCTTACTCATTAGGGGTGGATACTAGGCCTCTGTACCTGAGTACTGTATTTAACAACTCTTGATACAATTGACATTATCTCTTGCTAAACTATTTCTTTGGTGGATCCACATTGCACGCACTGACCATCCTTTTTTACCAGTTCTTTATAAGTTCAGTGGTGAGATATTCTCCTGAAGAAGCGTTATTGTGAAACATGTTGAGCTAACATCACAATTACCACTATTTAGCACCACAGCCATGCCGATATCCCCAGAGGGGCTTTTGGTAATTATCTTTATCCCCTCAGGGGATTTGGCTACATGACCGTGGTCTCTATTAGAGTTTATGATTTTATACTATGTTCATGCAATTACTCATGACCCTCTTTTTCTTCCCCTTTTTTTATTTAAGAATAAATGTCTTTTTTGTATTATTAAATTTTGATATTTTATTATACATGTGCCTACAAAGCGCATATTTTCACACACAGTTTCAATAAAGCTCTATTAGATTGAACATGTAAGTGCATTATAGGCTGTGAGCAAGTGTGCAGGATTTCACCTGAATATATTAAAGTGCGCATGCATGTGCATTATAGTCTAGATGTGAGTAATCATTATTATTATTACTATTATTATTATTATACAGGATTTATATAGCGCCAACAGTTTGCGCAGCGCTTTACAATGTGAGGGAAGACAATACAGTTACAATACAATTCAAAACAGGAGGAACTAGAGGGCCCTGCTCGTTAGAGCTTACAATCTAGAAGGGAGGGTCAAGTGAAACAAAAGTCAATAACCGTGGGGGATGGGCTAATGGAGAAAATGGAGGTATATTTGTTAGGTGTGGGTAGGATAGGCTTCTCTGAAAAGGAGGGTTTTCAGAGATCGCCTAAAAGCTAATAGAGTAGGAGATAATCAGACAGATAAGGGTTAGGAGTTCCATAGGATTGGAGAGGCTCTGGAAAAGTCCTGGAGGCGGGCATGGGAGGAGGTGACGAGGGAGCTAGAGAGCAGGAGGTTTTGAGAGGAACGAAGAGAGCGATTAGGTTGGTATTTTGAGACTAGGCTAGTGATGTAGCTAGGGGCCAAGCTGTGGATTGCTTTGTAAGATGTTGTTAGTATTTTGAATTTAATTAGTTGAGTGAGAGGAAGCCAGTGGAGGGATTGACAGAGAGGAGCAGCGGACACTGAGCGATTGGTAAGGTGGATGAGTCTGGCGGCAGCATTCATGATGGATTGAAGGGGGGATAGCCTGTTTAGAGGTATGCTAACGAGAAGGGAATTGCAGTAGTTGAGGCGCGAGATGACCAGGGAGTGAACTAAGAGCTTTGTTGTGTCTTTGGTTAGAAAGGGGCGTATTTTGGAGATGTTGCAGAGGCTGAGGTGGCAAGATTTGGACAGCGATTGGATGTGGGGTTTGAAGGAGAGTTCAGAGTCCAGGACAACACCTAAGACCTTGGCATGCGGGGATGGGCTGATAGTAATGCCATCGATATTGACAGAGAAATCAGGGGAAGGGGCACGTGGTGGAGGAAAAATTATAAGCTCGGTTTTGGATGGATTGAGTTTGAGGAAGTGGTGAGACATCCAGACTGATATATCTGATAGTAAATTAGTGATACGTGAGGAGACTGAGGGAGAGAGCTGAGGGGTGGATAGGACATGTAGTCCTGAAACAGAAGGTCATGTGACACAATAATGAGCGCTCCTGATCCAGAAGTTTCTAGGGAAGTGCCACAAGAATACTACTAGCTGCATACATTTTGAGTGGGCAAATTAGTCTTTGAGGTAAAATATTGATAAATTGCCTAGCATGTGTTAATAGTAACATGGAGCCAAAGGGGAAAATACTTAATACAGTGAGGGTTTAATACTACTTTAAGAGTCCAAACATTAATAATAATTGCCATCATTGTCCACAAATATACATTAAACACAACTGGATAGTAATCTAGCAAGAAAACAGCGAGGTAACAGATTACTTATATACTTTTTCAATGTTGATCAGTTACCAAAATATGTTTTTCAATTAGTAAACAATTCGAACAATCCTATAGGGTAATTCATGTATTGATACAGCCCAGGAAACAGTTGATATTATTACTGCTAACTATTGAGTTGATTTACTAAAGTCAAATATAATGTGTACTACTCAAGTGCGGTTGCTCCAGAGCTTAATAAATAAGGTAATACATTACTCTACAAAGAATTCCCAATCACATGCATGGCAAAAAAAACTGTATTTTTGCTTGCACATGAATGGATGTTGGAAGTCAGCAGAGCTTTCTCTCATTTACTGAGCGCTGGATCAAATGCACTTACTGAGTGCAACTGCAATTTTACTTTTAGAAAATCAACTCCTATATTAGCCCTAGTGTGTGTATGGTGATAAAGATGAATTAAATATATTACATTTACAAATTATGGAATGCATTTAGAGGAATTCATAATCCAGCTGTTTATATGACGTGGACTTGATAAATAGTGTACTGCTGACTTCTTCTTTGAAAAAGTTTATAGTAATCTTATAATGCACATAACTCGCAGTAAACTGTGTAGTGACTAGAGACATAGATCATGGGTTTTTGGTATTTTGACTGGTAAAGTTAGCAGAAATTTAAGTATTTAGTGCTGCTGGTCCTGGAACAAGTGAGTATTCGGGACACGTTAAGTTAACTATTAGGACCCAAGTTGGCTACACATTAGTAGATTATTAAATGAACATTTATCCAAATATTAGTACAAGCTTTTGTATGAAAATTCTCATCAGTACATTCAATGACTTGCCACTCAAAAGTACTTCAGAAAATGTTTGCTTTTAATATCCCAAAACTACATTCACTGTTAGAACTTCCTTCTTTCAAGAAAAAAAAATTCCATCCTGCTCCTTTTTCATTACTTTGGTTAAAAACTAACATTGGTTTTGCCCCACTAACAATAAAAAAACAAACAAACAAATTTTCTTAAAACAAAAACAATAACCCCCGATCCCTTATCCATGGCCATACCTATAACTTAACTTAAACAAACTCAGAAATTAAAGTTGGCCATACACCAGTCAATTGAAGTTTAGGTTAAGAGATTCTCAGGGTCAGGGATTAGGAACCAATTTACAATTTAAGGGTTTAGTTTAAAATTTTTTGTTTATACCTGTTTGAAAAGCTCTGTGAAAATACAAGTTGTACCAATAACAAATATAGCATTTACTGTACCACTAAGTACACAACTCCAAATAGGTTTCTTGAATCTCTGTTAGAAAAAGAATTAGTTGAATATGGCTGTATTGAGGATTGTATATTCTAAAGCAATGTAGAAGTACTATACTATCAGTTGACATCACTAGGAAATGTACACAGACAATAAGAATCACAACATCAAAAGCGGTCACTATCTCTAGTCTAGTGTCTATCTTAGCATTTAACATAGGCTGTGTCTGCTGTGTTTAAATGTTGCTAAGCCTCTAAATTTCTGTATTATACTCACTCTGCAGATAGACCCCAGAGGAAATCTGTAATATCCTTGGTAATGAAGAAATTGACAAGGATGTAATAAAATCCTTCAAGGATATAGTATTCTCCAGATCATCCATTTTGGAGAGAAAGAAAAACTTGCTGGAATGTATACTGATGCGGAATTAGATTTGAGCTGACTCAAACCTCAGAATGTCATTATTTCCTGTACCAAATCAACAACTCATAAAAGTACAACTGCAAATGAGGAACTTGGAGGGGCTCCATATATGGTCCAGAATATAATGTGATGAATGTCTGCAAACACTCCTATAGTTAATTTAAAAATGGAATATTGTCAAGGCTTGAAGCTAATTAATAATTAAAACTCATATTTATTTTCGTACATCAGGGGACACAGAGCCATACATCATAACATATGGGTTATATAGCCACCTACAGGTGAAGGACACTGGCAACCAATCAGAAAGAATGTCCCCCTATATAACCACTCCCACACAGGAAGCACCTCAGTTTTTTCGCCAGTGTCTAAAGGTGATGGTCACGGTGGAGATTTTCTCCACATTTTTCTTCAAAGAAGAAAGAAGATATGCTATTTACCCCAATCAAAGATCACTGAATCTAAGGGGTTAGCAATCAGATCAATCTAAAACAGTCAATGGATTAAAAAGATGATACCTGAGCCCAGTGGCGGCTGGTGAAGTTTTAAGATAGGGGGGGGCGCAAGACCCTGCCCTTCTATTTTGACCCCTCCCATTTCTCAGAAGCCCCACCCCTTATAGACTCCACCCATTTTGTCCCCTGTATTTTGCTTGCGTGAACAAATTCTCCCAATATATCACATATTAAGGGGTCTCTCAGTACTAGTATATCCTATAGTAGGGAGCAGGGGCCCTATTATGGGATATACTGTGAGAGACACCCTATTATGGGATACACTGACTGAGAGTGGCACAAACCCCACAGTACAGACCCACTAGCACAAACCCCACTGTACAGGCCCCCTAGCACAAACCCCACAGTACAGGCCCCCTAGCACAAACCCCACAGTACAGGCCACCTAGCACAAACCCCACAGTACAGGCCCCTAGCACTAATCCAACAGTACAGGCCCCCTAGCACAAACCCCACAGTACAGACCCCCTAGCACAAACCCCACAGTACAGGCCCCCTAGCACAAACCCCACAGTACAGGCCCCCTAGCACTAATCCAACAGTGCAGGCGCCCTAGCACTAATCCCAAAGTACTCCCTCTTCTGCGTCGGGAAGGTGACCAGGCGGTGACGGTGAGTGACTGATGCACGCACCGGCACCGCCCCCAACGAGGTCAGCATGGATGTCCTGAATCATGATTGGTCCAGGCTGGAGTCTGGACCAATCATGATCCAAGACATCACAAAAGGGGGGTGTTGTAGCGCAGTGCTCTGCGCCACAGTTACGCCCCAGAAGGCCGCCAATCGGTGCCTCTGCCGGGTGGAAACCCCCCCCCCCATAGCCACCAATGAGTCCGGCGCCCCTAGTGGGCAAAAAAATTGATTTTTTTTTAATCTTTTTTTTATCTTTTTTTTCTTTTTGGGGGGCGGCGCCCCTGCGCCCCCTATCGGCCGACCGCCACTGCCTGAGCCTCGGGAAGCAGATACAAGGTTTTGCCTGTAATGCTGTCCTTTTTAGGCTCTGAACCCTGGGATCCAGGCCCTTGGAATACCAAATCCCAAAGGCGCTCCATGCAGGGTGCTCTACAGGTCCAAGGCCGTGGCCCCTTTAAAACAAGGGGACCCAGTCCTTAAAGGTCACCAAGACAAAGCTCACCGTGATGGGTGAAGATTGGATTTCTGTTTCAAACAGAATCCTGCGGCAGGATTGGTAAGTCCAATTTAAAATATTTACACATACAGCAAGCCAAGCCAAGGGTAAAATTGCTGGCATGATTGCAGATTATAAATATTTTATGCACTGTATCCCTTTAAAAGATAACAGAGACCGAGTGCCATGTGAGTCTCTGCATGAGACTATGGATGTTAAGCCTAGGCAAAATACATCTTGTTAAGCATTATTTATTTGCTTGTTTTTCTGACACACTGTTTCTACCCTGTGCTGATCTCCTGAAAGGAATTAGTTGTGACAAACCTATGTGTGCATGAGACTTTGGATGTTAAAATATGCAAAATACATCTTGTTGAAATCTCTGACCTTTCCACAAGGATTAAATGTGCTAATTGTATCAATTGTGATTATATGAGCTGGTGCAGTTGTGGGATTGATGCAACGTTTGTTTAAACATTATTTCTTTGCCTATTGTTAACACAGTTTTTTTGCCCTGGGCTGATCACCTGAAAGGTATCAGCTGTGACAAACAAAATTTAGCCTAAGCTGCTCTCACCCCATGTGGTTGCTGTTTTCACCTTTGTTTGTCTCCTCCCTTGATAGCGTTAGGGCGTATTTTAATGCGATTGGCGTGCACGTGGACGCCACATAGCACGCCGCACATGTGCAATACAGGGTAAATAGGTGCATTTAAAATGAACTGTTTCCAATGCGCTAGCCTCTGTCAGAAGCTGAAGGGGACACAGAGCAGCAGCAGCTTGGTTGCGTGAGTCACTGTGGGTGTATGTTACTAGCACAAACAGGTCCTGTATCTTGGGATAATCAGTGCTGTGTGGGATAAGCTGTATAAGCTTGGCACAAGCCTTGAGTACACTGAAGTTACTACCTCAAGTTTGTCTTGCTATAAAGCAATTGCTGCCCAAAAAAAGGCTGGGGGGGGGCACAGTTGGAAGAGGCACTGTGATGCCACCCTCAGACCTTGAAGGTTCTAGCCATGCTTCCTCTGTGTTTACTCCCCCTGAAGAGCCAGAGGCGACTAGCTAATCTGAGCCATTACGGTTGTCAGGCATAGTAGCTACTGCAGGTGCTTCTGCTGCAACCTACATCACTAAGGACGATTTGGCATTGGCATTAGACAGCCTTGAGGGTAGGATTGCTGGCATGATTGCAGCATCACAAGGAGGGGGGAAACGTGATAGATCCCCCTCACCTGAGCCACCCCCCTAATCAGTTCAGGATTAGCCAGAGGATGTGGAAGAAGTAGCTAATGATGACCCTATGGAAGGTCAAGCTGAGATTTCCACTTCTGGGTAGGGATGACCTTCGAGTTCGAGTCAAGGCTACTTTTGACTCGAACATGGGTCATTCGATCTTTTGTTGAATGACGAAAAAATGTGCTTCTTCGCGGGAAATTCGAGTTTGCCATTATGCACTGCACGCGCCCCGCGCATGCAGCGCGTTATGTGATTGGCCAAAGCATGCACCCTGACCTTATGCTTTGGCCAATCAAATGATCTCTGCCATGATTGGACTAAAGGCAGGCTGCCTTTAGCCAATCATGGCTCAGGGGCCAAGTACACGCCCCACACTACATAAAGACTGTTCGCGCAGCCGCAGCGTGTAGTGTCATTGTGCGGGTGATGAGACAGGGACAGGCACACGATTCAGGCAGGAAGAGAGTAGGTTTTTTCCTGAGTCAGATAGCGCAGAGAGACATTCCTAGCAGTCTAGGGAGGGCCAGGTTCCTGTGTGAGGTAGGGAGAGATTTATTTATTTATATCATATCAGACAGTATTGTTCATCGGTCAGTTTCTGCAACATTCTATAATATTCATAGACCTATAGGAATAGAGATCACTTCAGATATCAGCCAGAGTAACCATTGCTCAGTTGTGGAACTTTCTATAGAGGATCACAGACCTTTAGGAATAGAGAGCACTTCAGATATCAGCCAGAGTAACCATTGCTCAGTTGTGGAACTTTCTTTAGGCATCACAGACCTCTAGGAATAGAGATCACTTCACATATCAGCCAGAGTAACCATTGCTCAGTTGTTGAACTTTCGTTAGGCATCACAGACCTCTAGGAATAGAGAACACTTCAGATATCAGCCAGAATAACCATTGCTCAGTTGTGGAACTTTTGTAGGCATCACAGACCTCTAGGAATAGAGATCACTTCAGATATCAGCCAGAGTAACCATTGCTCAGTTGTGGAACATTCTGTAGGCATCACAGATCATCCATCTATAGGATTATAGATTACATCAGATATCAGTGAGAGTATTGATAATTGGTCACTTGCATACATCTATAACCACCACAGCTCATCTATAGGGCTATTAATTACATTATATCAGGTCATTGAGTATCTATTGGTCAGTTGCGTATACCCTATATTGATCTGTATCAACATCATGTCCAAAAGGCCGAGAAGGAGAGGCCGATGCTCACAGGCCATGAAAAGAGGGCAAGCAGCCTCTGTGTCCATTGTGAAAAGTAGTGGTCACAGTCCACATAGTGCATCCTCTGCAGGCGGGGCACGCCTGCCCTTTATTTCTGGTGCTGCCCGTGCTATTGATCCACAATATGCGGAAGAGTTGGTGGAGTGGATCAATAAGCCATCCTCATCCTCCTCTTCCTCTGACATCCACGCTCCCAGTAGTTTGCCTTCCACCGCAGCTGCCAAAGCGGCCCATTCCACAGGCTCCTTCTCCACAGCTACTCCTTCAGTTGCCCCACCATCATGCACAGAGGAGTCACCTGAACTATTCAATTATAGTGTCAGTGACACGCTCCTGGAGGATGTGCAGCAATTTAAAAGCTGTGATGTTGGTTCCCAGGTTGATGAAGGGAATAACATGAGGCTAGAGAGAGGGGGTGGACAATGACGGACAAGAAACCAGAGGTCATGTTGCCACAGCTGAAGCATATTGCCAAGTTTGCTCCAGTGACAAGGAGGGAGGGGATTATGAGGTCACTGACTGTACTTGGGTGCCTGACAGGATAGAGGAGGAGGAGGAGGCACAACTCCAATGAGGCAGGATGTGCTCCAGGGGCCGCCATAGCAGTAGCCAACCTATTGCGTCACAGCACAGAGCTCCACAGGTGCAGGGTGCTGCAAAATCCCCATGGACTCCAAAAAGTTCATTAGTGTGGGCTTTTTTCAGCATCTGTGTAGTAGACCTCAGCGTTGCTGTTTGCAACATCTGTTTAAAGCAGATCAAGCGCGGCCAGAACACCAGCCCCTTGGGCAACACTGTAATGTTCTGGTACCTTTGGTACCCTAATTCCACTTTTCCTAAGTGTATGCGCCCCACCATTCTCTTTTGGTAAGGTGCGCATACACCTTTAAGACCGATGCTGTCATCACTGAGCGCCGCTGGAGCGGCTATTTCAACCTCCGGCGGTCTCACTCACATGTTCGTTCAACGCCGCATAATCTGCCTTGAAGCTCTCATGCTTGCAAGCATACCTCGCTATCGGAACCACGCTACTGATCCCTGTATCCCGCTACCGGATCATCCGCTCTTGCCGAACCTCTCCTCTACTACATTGCTACTAGTGATAAGTACCCCACAGGGGAAACCTCTATAACCTTCATACTAAAGCTTACACTATCTAGCTCTGCATACTAAAGACTATTACCACAGCTGCATTAACTAAGATTGCTAGCTCTTGAGCCTAATACCATCTGCTCTTGCACTGGGTTGGTCTATCCTGTATGTTCACCTGCTACTCTATCATCTGCTACCATACATGATTGCTAAACCTATCTGCATCCCATCTGCTACTATCTTACTTTCAAGAACATTCCTTTCAAGTGTCTGTCATCTACCATCTCTACCCAACCTGTCTCTTCAGCCTATCATCACTATATTACTATACATATAAGTCACTCTAGGAACATCTTATTGAGTGTGTGTATCTACTTGCTGAATTGAGACTATCCACACATGATGAGTCTTGGGAGTTGGGATTGGTGTCTCAGCGTTTCTCTACATGACTACTGAAGTGGAATATTTCTGCAGCTGTAAATCCACATTATACATAAAACGCAGGAGCGTTACAGATTGAACGAACCTCAAATGGATTCAGCAGAAATAACCACTCAGGTGACACAATTAAAACAGCAAGTAACTGCGTTAATACACGCACTTGCTGAATTAAGAGAAGAAAATCAGGCTCTGACGCAGCAGGTAACCAGACTGACACAACTTACCACTGCTCAGTCCCCTGAACCCAAAATAAATCCTCCTTTGGTATTTACAGGCGATCGCAAAAAATTTTGCGAATTTAAAAACGCATGTGAGTTACTTTTCTTGCTAAAACCCCGTACCTACCTTACTGATCACATTAAGGTTTGTACTATTATTTCTTACCTAACAGGCGATCCTCGGGCCTGGGCAGACTCTCTTTTTGAGAAAAACGATCAGCTTCTCAAATCCTATACCTTATTTCTAGCAGAACTTACTAGCCTATATGATGATCCCAATAGGCAGAGTACTGCCGATCTTCAATTAAGGTCCTTGAAACAAGGTAGGAGACCTGTGGAAGACTTTGTCGCAGAATTCAAGAGATGGACCCTTGATTCAGAATGGAATGATGCATCTCTGAAAACTCAATTTAGGCTTGGCCTATCAGAGGCCGTTAAAGACGAGCTCGCCCGAGCGGATCTGCCAAAAACCCTGGATGCATTGATACAACTCAGTATCACCATAGATAGAAGACTACGAGAAAGAAAGGCTGAAAAAATGGGAATGCCATTATCCAGTTCTTCTCGGATTTCGGCCGATGACCCCACTCCTATGGAGGTAGGAACCATACGCCCACCTCTATCAACTATGGAAAGAGCCAGAAGACGATCTGGTAATCTCTGCTTGTACTGTGCATCCCCGGATCACAAGATAAATGTCTGTCCCCTAGTCTACAAAAAGAAGGGTGAGTGTTCACATGTCCTCCTAGGGGGATTGACAACTTCAATTACTAACCCTTACCTTTTTGTTTGCTTAACATTACAGTGGGACCAGCACAGGATTACTACTAAGGCCATGATTGACACAGGATCTTGTGGAAATTATATTGACATACGTTTTGCTGCTTTAAATAAAGTCCCTATTATTTCTAAACCTAAACCTGTCTCAGTGAGTCTTATTAACGGTGTTCCTTTATCCTCTGGTCCGATCACTGATCAGACACAGGCACTCCTAGTCACTACTAACGGGTCTCATATCGAGACCACTACCTTCGATCTAATACCTTCACCCCACTTTCCCATTGTTTTGGGAATTCCCTGGTTACACACACATCAACCAACCATAGATTGGAAGGAATGGACCCTGGCCTTCCTCTCTTGCTATTGCGAGGGTACGTGTAACCTCCCGTCTTCCGGGAAGATCCTGTCTGTGGTGACAGATGAGATTGCACCACTATGTTATCAGGATCTCTCTGAGGTTTTTCTTGAGAAAAATGCTCAAGCACTACCTCCCCATCGAGACTATGATTGTAGTATTGATCTACTCCCAAATAGCAAATTGCCGTTAGGTCATGTTTATCCTCTTTCACAGGATGAACTTTCCCATCTCAAAGAATATTTGGATGAGAATTTGAAAAAAGGTTTTATTAGACCTTCCACTTCTTCCACAGCAGCAGGACTCTTTTTTGTCCGCAATAAGGACTCAAGTCTCAGGCCTATCATCGACTATAGGCAATTGAATGCTATTACAATAAAAGATCGCTATCCTCTACCGCTTATCCCTGAACTCATTGAGCAGGTGCGTGGAGCTACCTATTTTTCAAAATTGGACCTGAAAGGGGCATACAATCTCATTCGAATCCGTGATGGACACGAGTGGAAGACTGCATTCAGAACCAGATACGGATTGTTCGAATATCTTGTAATGCCATTCGGGCTATGCAACGCCCCTGCAGCCTTTCAACGATTTATAAACGATATTTTCAGAGACTTACTAGATGTCTGTGTTGTGGTATATCTGGACGATATACTTATATATTCACGATCCTTGTCTGAACACATAAGACATGTAAGACTAGTATTATCGAGATTGCTTGCACACAACCTATACGTGAAACTGAAAAAATGCTTGTTTCATAAAGAAGAGGTACTGTTTCTAGGCTACATCATATCCAAAACAGGAATCAAGATGGACATGAGTAAGATATCCTGCATTCAGGATTGGCCTACACCAACCACCCGCAAGGCGCTACAGCGATTCCTTGGATTTTCTAATTTCTACAGGAAATTCATCAGGAACTTCTCTGCCATTGTGAGACCCCTCACACAGCTCACTAGCATTAAGAGACCATTCAAATGGTCAGATGAAGCAAATAAAGCTTTTCACCTGTTAAAGACAAGGTTTACTTCTGCTCCCATACTACGCCATCCAGACCCATCCCTCCAATACATTCTGGAAGTAGATGCGTCAAACATGGCAGTAGGAGCAATACTCTCCCAACGACCAACTAACACTTCACCACTCCATCCAGTCGCCTTCTTTTCTAAATCCTTAAGCAGTCCAGAGGTAAATTACCCCGTGGGTGAAAAGGAACTGCTTGCTATAAAATTGGCTCTGGAGAATTGGCGACATCTACTCGAAGGCACCTGATTACCAATACTTATATACACGGACCATAAAAATCTTCAATATCTTCAGACTAACAAAACTCTCTCTCACCGACAGGTACGATGGTCACTATTCTTTCTATGGTTTAACTTCCTAGTGACCTACACACCTGCAGATAAGAACAAAAAGGCGGATGCACTATCACGACTAACTGAAGAAAACTACTTCGAAATCCCTTCCGTTCCTATAATACCTCACAAGCGTATTATTGGAGTTGTCCGTTCTTTGAAGGAAGAGGTTTTACATGGTATAAGTTTGGATTCACCCCCACCACAACTAAATACCGATGCAGAAGGCTTCCTCTACTACAACGACAAACTTTACATACCACCTACCATGCGCACCAAGATCTTGGAATTATCGCATGATGTGCCTATGGCAGGACATATGGGTATGACAAAGACTCTTAATCTGATTACCAGACAATTCTGGTGGCCTGACATGAAAACATCTATACAAAAATTCGTCTCTTCATGCAATGTCTGTGCCAGGTCCAAAATTGACACTACGAGACCATCCGGTCTACTATGCAGTCTACCAATACCCCAAACTCCATGGGAAGTTGTGTCCTTGGACTTTATAGTAGAACTGCCTCCTTCCAAAGGATTTAATACCATCTTGGTGTCAGTGGACCATCTGACAAAGATGGCACATTTCATTGCTATTCGCAGACTACCTTCGTCCAAACAAACGGCAGAACTCCTGATGAAACATGTCTTTAAGTTACATGGTATCCCAAAAACTCTTCTGTCTGACCGTGGATCACAATTTATTTCCAAGTTCTGGCAAGAACTATGTCACATACTACGAATTGAGCGGAAGCTCACTTCTCCTTACCATCCGCAGACCAACGGACAGACTGAAAGAGTCAACCAATGCATCGAGCAATATTTACGTTGTTACACTTCTTACCAACAGGATGATTGGGTGGATCTTCTCCCTCTGGCAGAATTTGCCTACAACAACGCAACCCACAGTACGACCAAGCAGAGTCCGTTCTACTTAAACTATGGGTTTCATCCCTCTATTCTTCCACCACGCATCCTTCCTTCAAATAATCCAGTAGCCTCAGACTATCTTACCCAAATAAAGGACTCTCTGGGTTTGCTTAATACTACCATTGCACACGCTCATAGTCAACAAAAGAAGTACTATGATCTTCGCAGAAGACCTTCTCCTCAGTATGCTATTGGGGACCTCGTTTGGCTCTCAACAAAAAATTTAAGACTGAAAATCCCTAGCAAAAAGCTTGGACCTCTCTTCTTGGGACCTTTCCCAATCAAGAAACTTATTGGAAAAGCTGCAGTACAGCTTACATTGCCAATAGACCTCAAAATACATCCCATTTTCCATGTGTCGCTACTGAAGCCCCATGTTCCTGACCAAGGAATAAGGCCTACTATCCCACTTCCTCCTCCTGTACAAGTTGAAGGTGGAGAAGAATATGAGATAAAAGAGATTCTGGATTCTCGTATCCACAGAAGAAAACTTCAATACTTAGTTCGATGGAAGAACTATGGGCCCCAGGACGACATCTGGCTAAACACCTCTGACATACATGCCCCTAGATTAATCCGCAACTTTCATGCGAAGTACCCAGACAAACCAGCTCCAGAGGCCTTCAGGAGCCGGCCTTAAGGGGGGGGGGTACTGTAATGTTCTGGTACCTTTGGTACCCTAATTCCACTTTTCCTAAGTGTTTGCGCCCCACCATTCTCTTTTGGTAAGGTGCGCATACACCTTTAAGACCGATGCTGTCATCACTGAGCGCCGCTGGTGCTATTTCAACCTCCGGCGGTCTCACTCACATGTTCGTTCAACGCCGCATAATCTGCCTTGAAGCTCTCATGCTTGCAAGCATACCTCGCTATCGGAACCACGCTGCTGATCCCTGTATCCCGCTACCGGATCATCCGCTCTTGCTGAACCTCTCCTCTACTACATTGCTACTAGTGATAAGTACCCCACAGGGGAAACCTCTATAACCTTCATACTAAAGCTTACACTATCTAGCTCTGCATACTAAAGACTATTACCACATCTGCATTAACTAAGATTGCTAGCTCTTGAGCCTAATACCATCTGCTCTTGCACTGGGTTGGTCTATCCTGTATGTTCACCTGCTACTCTATCATCTGCTACCATACATGATTGCTAAACCTATCTGCATCCCATCTGCTACTATCTTACTTTCAAGAACATTCCTTTCAAGTGTCTGTCATCTACCATCTCTACCCAACCTGTCTCTTCAGCCTATCATCACTATATTACTATACATATAAGTCACTCTAGGAACATCTTATTGAGTGTGTGTATCTACTTGCTGAATTGAGACTATCCACACATGATGAGTCTTGGGAGTTGGGATTGGTGTCTCAGCGTTTCTCTACATGACTACTGAAGTGGAATATTTCTGCAGCTGTAAATCCACATTATACATAAAACGCAGGAGCGTTACAAACACATGCTTGACAAGGCATATGACGACCTGCCATGCAGTCCGTTGGCAAGAGCACCTGAAAGAGGCACCAGATCAAAACAAGCATACATCACCTTGCTCCTCATCTACGATCTCTAACCCTACTATACCTCATGCCTTCTCAAATACCAGCATTGAGAGGGATGATGGTATAGCATTGAGTGGCACAGAGCCTTGCACTCAATCTGCTAGCAGTACACCACCGCTTGATTTGAGCAGCAGGCAAATTTCACTACCCCAGTATTTGAACCGTAGAAAGAAATACTGTCTCAGCCATCCACATGCTCAGCATCTTAATGCTAGCTTGGCCAAATTGCTAGCATTACAGTTGCTGCCTTTTCAGCTGGTAGACTCGGCTCCCTTTCGTAAACTTGTAGAATTTGCTGCACCGCAGTGGCAGCTCCCAAAAAGGCATTTCTTTTCGCATAAATCCATTCTGGCTCTCTACCGTAATGTGGAAGGTAGTGTTTTGGCCTCGTTGGACAAAGTGGTCAGCAGGAAGGTGCACATTACTGCTGACTCTTGGTCCAGCAGGCATGGACAGGGACGTTACATTTCTTTCACGGCACACTGGGTAACTCTGCTGGCAGCTGGGAAGGATGCAGCACAGAGTTCGGTGTTGCAGCTTGTTTTGCCACCACGCCTCCAAAAAGCTGGTGCTGGTTCTGCCACATCTGGCTACTCCATCACCTCCTCCTCCTCCATGTCCTCTTCTGCTCAATTCTCCTCTGCAGCAGCAGTGCTATCACGTACCTGGTGTGGAGGCCAATGGAGAGAGGGCTTCCCTTGCAGCTAAGTTCCAGACTCCCCTGAAAGTGAGAACAGGAGGAGTCAGGCTCAAAGTAGCACAGGTCGCCTGTGATGTTGATTGCAGAAGAACTCAGAAAGGTTTCTGATGTGGAAGTAGTGGCTGCAGCCAGGTGGCGCCTGTGAGAGGTGGCAGGTCTGTGTTTGCACTAAGGCAAAGGGAAGTCAGTTCAAGCCAGAGTTCAGAGTCGGGAGGATACCAGAGCAGGCAAGGTCAGATAGGGAAGCCGATATCAGACACAGGTAACAGGAGAGAATATCCAAAGACAAGCCGAGTTTGGGTCAGGAGACAAGCAGAATAGTAAGGACAAGCCGGGTTGGTAACAGAGAACTTTTAGGAACAAGGATCACAGGAACACGGTACAAGCTGAAGATCAATCAGCAACTTCAATCACTGGCACACTTCATTATAAAGGCCCATGTGATGTGCTGGCTGAGATGCTGGGTCCTAGAGCCCTTCTCCTGCCATTGGTGTCCTGACTGAGGCTGGGTCCTAGAGACCCTCTTCTACCACTGGAGCCCTGACAGCGCCCCCCCCCCCCACCGACGGGCAGCCTCCGGATGCCCATTTGGGCAATTTTCTCCGGGTGTTTGGCCCGAAACTCTCGGAGGAGTCTAAGGGCATGTAAATCGGCTTTGGGTTCCCAGGTTTCTTCGGGTGGATACCCCTTCCATCTAATTAGGTATTGGATTTGCCTACCTCGTTTCCTGCAATCCAGAACAGACTATACTTCATGCTCCGTCTCTTCTCCAACAATTACTGGTGGTGGTGGTGATTCCACTCTTCCTGGGAATGGGTCAGGAATGGCTGGCTTGAGAAGAGAAACATGAAAGACCGGGTGGATCCTCTAAGAGTCAGGCAGGGAAAGCTCAAATGCCACTGGGTTTATCTCACGTTTGATTTGAAAAGGACCGATATATCTTGGTCCCAACTTTCTTGACGGGCACGGTAGCTTCAGGTTCACAGTTGACAGCCATACCTTGTCTCCTACTTTAAGGGGAGGATTGCCTCTTCGTTTCCTGTCAAAAAACCTCTTGTAGTCTGTCTGAGCCTTTTGTATGCAGTCGTGAAGGGTTTGGTAGTTGCTCTGTATAAAGGTAAGCCTGTCTTGCACTGCTGGTTCTGCTGATTCGCACATAGTTGCTGGCAGGGCGGAAGGGTGAAATCGGTAATTGGCCCAGAATGGAGATTGGTTGGTTGCTGAATGTAAAGAGTTGTTGTAGGCAAATTCTGCCAGTGGGAGCAGGGATGCCCAGTCATCTTGAGAGAATGCAGAGAAACAACGCAAATATTGCTCCAGTGTCTGATTTGTGCGTTTTGTTTTGGCTGATCAAGTTGTGGTCATAATGTTTTGGCTGATCAAGTTGTGGTCATAATGTTTTGGCTGATCAAGCTGTGGTCATGTTTTGGCTGATCAAGCTGTGGTCATAATGTTTTGGCTCATCAAGCTGTGGTCATAATGTTTTGGCTGATTATGATGGTATTCATAATGTTTTGGCTGATCATGGACGTGGTCATAATGTTTTGGCTGATCAACTTGTTGTCATAATGTTTTGGCTGACCAAGTTGTGGTCATAAAATTTTGGCTGATCAAGTTGTAGTCATAATGTTTCGGCTGATTATGGTAGTAGTTGTAATGTTTTGGGCTGATCACGGTGGTGGTCATAATTAGGGTTGAGCGGACACCTAGATGTCCGTGTTCGAGGGGTTCGGCCGAACTTTAAAAAAAAGTCCGGGTCCGTGTCCCGGACTTTTACCGAACTTTTCCCGGACACCGAACCCCATTGAAGTCAATGGGGACCCGAACTTTAAGGCACTAAAATGGCTCTAAAACACCAAAGGAAAGGGCTAGAGTGCTGCAAATGGCAGCAAAACGTAATTAAGAGCATGGCAAGTGCTCTGCAAACAAATGTGGATAGGGAAATAACTTAAAACAACAAAAAAAAACAGAAAAATAAAACAATGTTCTTCTTCATCTCTGAAGGACGAGGCCCATATGGAGTAGGAGGGAGGTTGAGGTGGTGGTGGATGTGGCGGTGACATAGGCGTGCGCACAGGGTGTGCTGGGTGTGCCTGGGCACACCCTAATCACCTAGGGCACATAGCATTGCCAGTGAGGAGATGGGAAAGATCTCCCTGGGACCTGCTCTGCTCTATTTCTCCTTGCCTACAGGTACATGGCCCCGATACATTACTCTCCCTGCTGGCAAACACATGCATGTGTATTTCAACTTTGGGGTGCACACCTTAATGCAATAGGCTGCGCACACCTATGGGCGGTGTAGGTGGAAGCGGCGGTGGAGGAGGACCAGGGCCGGATTAACAGCATCATGGGCTTGGTGCTGAGGATTTTGAAGGGCCTTAAGGGCCGTGCCTTGCCATGCACCCAGAGGAGGAAGGGTGCAGCCATGCATGCCTAATTCAACATGGGATGCTGTCTCTGAAGCCCATAAACACATCCATGCATCGCCAACTGTCCCTCCTTGTCCGGCCTTCACGCTGTGTGGGGAGGTTCTGAGGGTGCTGCCTGGGGAAGCGAGCATAGAAGCCAGACTTCTGTGTTTACAAGTGACAGAAGAGCGGTAACAGTGAATATGGCCAACCCGGGGCCTATATAAAAGGTAGGGGCCTGGAGCTGCAGCTCCAATAGCCCCTACATTAATCTGGCCCTGAGGAGGAGGACGAGGTAGCCAACACTGCTTCTTTTCAAAAATTTTAAATGAGGGTACACCCCAAAAGAGTGAGAAAGAGCAAAAATGGAACAATGGGTGGGTAAGGTCGGTATCCATTGCTATTCTGCATAAGGTACGGAAAAGTCCCGTGGGATCCATGCCTGGTTCATTTTAATGAACGTGAGCTTGTCCACATTGTCTCTGGACAGGCGGCTGCGCTTGTCTGTTATAACGCCCCCAGCCGTGCTAAATACCCGTTCAGATAATACACTGGCTGCAGGGCACGCCAGCACCTCCAAGGCGTAAAGGGCAAGCTCAGGCCATGTGCCCAATTTGGAGACCCAGAAGTTGAAGGGGGCAGACCCGTCATTCACTACATGTAGGCGTGTGCACACATACTGCTCCACCATGTTGGTAAAATGCTGCCTCCTGCTAAGACGTTCCATCTGAGCTGCTGGTGCTGCTGTTTGTTGTGGCGTGCTGACAAAGCTTTTCCACATTTCGGCCATGCTAACCCTGCCTTCTGAGGTGCTGGCGGTGCCCTGGTTGCGTTGGCGACCTCCTCCTCCTCCTCCTCTGCCTTGTGCTTCCACTGTGGCCCCGCTGTCAGATGGGAATGCCAGCAGCATGGCGTCTACCAGCGTGCGCTTGTACTCGCGCATCTTGCGATCGCGCTCCAGTGAGTGAATTAAGGACGGTACGTTGTCCTTGTAACGGGGATCCAGCAGCGTGGCCACCCAGTAATCAGCACAAGTTAGAATGTGGGCAACTCGGCGGTCGTTGTGGAGACACTGCAGCATGTAATCGCTCATGTGTGCCAGGCTGCCCAGAGGCGACGAAAGGCTGTCCTCTGTGGGAGGTGTATCGTCCGTGTCCTCTGTATCCCCCCAGCCACGCACCAGTGATGGCCATGAGCTGGCCTGGGTGCCACCCTGCTGTGAACATGGTTCCATCTCCTCCTCCAGCTCCTCCTCCTCCTCATCCTCCAGAACTGTGCCCCTGCTGGACAATTGTGTCCCTGGCGTTTGCGTGTGCAGGAACCCACCCTCGGAGCCCCTTGCGAATGACTGCCCTGAAAGCCTTTGAAATGTTACCTCTTCATCCTCCTCCTCCTCCTCCTCCTCATCCTGTGCCACATCCTCTTCCATCATCGCCCAAATTGTTTTTTCAAGGAGGCATAGAAGTGGGATAGTTAAGCTGAGAATGGCGTCATTGCCACTGGCCATGTTGGTGGAGTACCCAAAACAGCGCAACAAGGCACAATATATGCAAATGTCAAATATGCAAACTATGCCGCAATTTAATGTTTTTTACACCAAAAGGGTGTGTATTGAATAGCGGAATAGGATAAAAAACTGTGTATCTCACACGTACAAACACAGACTAGGCCGGATTAAATTTTTTCCTACCCTAAAGGGAGGATGAGGAAGAGGAGTATGGAACATGCAGCACCCTCAAATCTTCAGAAGTATGAGATGAACCCCAAAAACTTGGAAAGGTGGATCTCTCTCACACGTACCAACACAGACTATCCCCCAATTTAACTGATCCCCAAAGGTTTTTGATTAAATAGCGGAATAGAAAATATGATCCAAAAAAAGTGTATGTATATCACACGTACACAACCACACTAGGCCCCAATTACTATTGTTTGTACCCCTAAAAGGCTAGATGAGGAGTAGGGGGGGTATGGAACAGGCAGCACCCTCAAACCTTCAGAAGTATGAGATGAACCCCAACAACTTGGAAAGGTGGATCTCTCTCACACGTACCAACACAGACTATCCCCCAATTTAACTGATCCCCAAAGGTTTTTGATTAAATAGCGGAATAGAAAATATGATCCAAAAAAAGTGTATGTATATCACACGTACACAACCACACTAGGCCCCAATTACTATTGTTTGTACCCCTAAAAGGCTAGATGAGGAGTAGGGGGGGTATGGAACAGGCAGCACCCTCAAACCTTCAGAAGTATGAGATGAACCCCAACAACTTGGAAAGGTGGATCTCTCTCACACGTACCAACACAGACTATCCCCCAATTTAACTGATCCCCAAAGGTTTTTGATTAAATAGCGGAATAGAAAATATGATCCAAAAAAAGTGTATGTATATCACACGTACACAACCACACTAGGCCCCAATTACTATTGTTTGTACCCCTAAAAGGCTAGATGAGGAGTAGGGGGGGGTATGGAACAGGCAGCACCCTCAAACCTTCAGAAGTATGAGATGAACCCCAACAACTTGGAAAGGTGGATCTCTCTCACACGTACCAACACAGACTATCCCCCAATTTAACTGATCCCCAAAGGTTTTTGATTAAATAGCGGAATAGAAAATATGATCCAAAAAAAGTGTATGTATATCACACGTACACAACCACACTAGGCCCCAATTACTATTGTTTGTACCCCTAAAAGGCTAGATGAGGAGTAGGGGGGGTATGGAACAGGCAGCACCCTCAAACCTTCAGAAGTATGAGATGAACCCCAACAACTTGGAAAGGTGGATCTCTCTCACACGTACCAACACAGACTATCCCCCAATTTAACTGATCCCCAAAGGTTTTTGATTAAATAGCGGAATAGAAAATATGATCCAAAAAAAGTGTATGTATATCACACGTACACAACCACACTAGGCCCCAATTACTATTGTTTGTACCCCTAAAAGGCTAGATG
This sequence comes from Pelophylax lessonae, assembly GCF_965119305.1. Taxonomy (NCBI): domain Eukaryota; kingdom Metazoa; phylum Chordata; class Amphibia; order Anura; family Ranidae; genus Pelophylax; species Pelophylax lessonae. The sequence goes on from NC_138769.1 coordinate 328,619,418, forward strand.
AGGAGTAGGGGGGGTATGGAACAGGCAGCACCCTCAAACCTTCAGAAGTATGAGATGAACCCCAACAACTTGGAAAGGTGGATCTCTCTCACACGTACCAACACAGACTATCCCCCAATTTAACTGATCCCCAAAGGTTTTTGATTAAATAGCGGAATAGAAAATATGATCCAAAAAAAGTGTATGTATATCACACGTACACAACCACACTGGGCCCCAATTACTATTGTTTGTACCCCTAAAAGGCTAGATGAGGAGTAGGGGGAGTATGGAACAGGCAGCACCCTCAAACCTTCAGAAGTATGAGATGAACCCCAACAACTTGGAAAGGTGGATCTCTCTCACACGTACCAACACAGACTATCCCCCAATTTAACTGATCCCCAAAGGTTTTTGATTAAATAGCGGAATAGAAAATATGATCCAAAAAAAGTGTATGTATATCACACGTACACAACCACACTGGGCCCCAATTACTATTGTTTGTACCCCTAAAAGGCTAGATGAGGAGTAGGGGGAGTATGGAACAGGCAGCACCCTCAAACCTTCAGAAGTATGAGATGAACCCCAACAACTTGGAAAGGTGGATCTCTCTCACACGTACCAACACAGACTATCCCCCAATTTAACTGATCCCCAAAGGTTTTTGATTAAATAGCGGAATAGAAAATATGATCCAAAAAAAGTGTATGTATATCACACGTACACAACCACACTAGGCCCCAATTACTATTGTTTGTACCCCTAAAAGGCTAGATGAGGAGTAGGGGGGGTATGGAACAGGCAGCACCCTCAAACCTTCAGAAGTATGAGATGAACCCCAACAACTTGGAAAGGTGGATCTCTCTCACACGTACCAACACAGACTATCCCCCAATTTAACTGATCCCCAAAGGTTTTTGATTAAATAGCGGAATAGAAAATATGATCCAAAAAAAGTGTATGTATATCACACGTACACAACCACACTAGGCCCCAATTACTATTGTTTGTACCCCTAAAAGGCTAGGAGTAGGGGGAGTATGGAACAGGCAGCACCCTCAAACCTTCAGAAGTATGAGATGAACCCCAACAACTTGGAAAGGTGGATCTCTCTCACACGTACCAACACAGACTATCCCCCAATTTAACTGATCCCCAAAGGTTTTTGATTAAATAGCGGAATAGAAAATATGATCCAAAAAAAGTGTATGTATATCACACGTACACAACCACACTAGGCCCCAATTACTATTGTTTGTACCCCTAAAAGGCTAGATGAGGAGTAGGGGGAGTATGGAACAGGCAGCACCCTCAAATCTTCAGAAGTATGAGATTGTGTTCACTGTACCCCACAAAGATTGAGTTCACTGCACCCCACAATGATTGTGTTCACTGCACCCCACAAAGATTGTGTTCACTGCACCTCACAAAGATTGTGTTCACTGTACCCCCCAAAGATTGTGTTCACTGCACCCCACAAAGATTCTGTTCACTGTACCCCACAAAGATTGTGTTCACTGCACCCTAAAAGGATGTTGTTCACTGCACCCCACAAAGATTGTGTTCACTGCACCCTAAAAGGATGTTGTTCACTGCACCCCAAAAAGATTGTGTTCACTGTACCCCCCCAAAGATTGTGTTCACTGCACCCCACAAAGATTGTGTTCACTGCACCCCAAAAAGATTGTGTTCACTGTACCCCCCAAAGATTGTGTTCACTGCACCCCAAAAAGATTGTGTTCACTGTACCCCCCAAAGATTGTGTTCACTGCACCCCACAAAGATTCTGTTCACTGTACCCCACAAAGATTGTGTTCACTGCACCCCAAAAAGATTGTGTTCACTGTACCCCCCAAAGATTGTGTTCACTGCACCCCACAAAGATTCTGTTCACTGCACCCCACAAAGGATTTTGTTCACTGCACCCCAAAAAGATTGTGTTCACTGCACCCCAAAAAGGATTTTGATCACTGCACCCCAAAAAGGATGTTGTTCACTGCACCCCAAAAATGATTTTGTTCACTCCACCCCAAAAAGATTGTGTTCACTGCACCCCACAAAGATTGTGTTCACTGCACCCCAAAAAGATTGTGTTCACTGTACCCCCCAAAGATTGTGTTCACTGCACCCCACAAAGATTCTGTTCACTGTACCCCACAAAGATTGTGTTCACTGCACCCCAAAAAGATTGTGTTCACTGCACCCCAAAAAGGATGTTGTTCACTGCACCCCAAAAAGGATGTTGTTCACTCCACCCCAAAAAGATTGTGTTCACTGCACCCCACAAAGATTGTGTTCACTGCACCCCAAAAAGATTGTGTTCACTGCACCCCAAAAATGATTTTGTTCACTGCACCCCAAAAAGGATTTTGTTCACTGCACCCCAAAAAGGATGTTGTTCACTCCACCCCAAAAAGATTGTGTTCACTGCACCCCAAAAAGATTGTGTTCACTGCACCCCACAAAGGATTTTGTTCACTGCACCCCAAAAAGATTGTGTTCACTGCACCCCAAAAAGGATGTTGTTCACTGCACCCCAAAAAGGATTTTGTTCACTGCACCCCAAAAAGATTGTGTTCACTGCACCCCACAAAGGATTTTGTTCACTGCACCCCACAAAGATTGTGTTCACTGCACACCAAAAAGGATTGTGTTCACTGCACCCCAAAAAGATTTTGTTCACTGCACCCCAAAAAGATTGTGTTCACTGCAGCCCAAAAAGATTGTGTTCACTGCAGCCCAAAAAGATTGTGTTCACTGCAGCTCACACACAGAAAAATGGATGTGGATCACTGACACCTGCCTATCTCCAATCCCACACCACACAGCAATATCGATTGTAGTTTGTAGAACACAGTTTCCCTAAAATTCAGCAGACTCTGTCCCTAACAGGATTGAGAAGAGATCGTAGATCAGGATTGAGTGCAGATTCACCCCACCCCCCACACAGCAATATCGATTGTAGTTTGTAGAAGACACTGACCCTATAATTCAGCAGACTCTATCCCTAAAATGCCTACAACTCGCCCTGCCTAAACACTCCGACCTGTCCCTCAATTCTATCCGGACACAAATGGTTTTTTCCTGCCTATCTTTCCCTAATCAGCAGCCAGCACATTGATGTGTGCTCTGTCCCTTAGCTAAGCAGCAGAATGACGCTGCTGCGGCGGCTGCCTCGAACTTATAAAGACTTGGTCACATGCTTCAGACGGCCAATCACAGCTACTAAGACATTTGCAGGCATGGCTGGGATGGCTTAAGGCACACCAGTTAAACGATTGTTGATTGGCTGTTGAAAGCCCGCCATGAAAAGAGCGCCAAAGCATGCAAAACCCGGAAATAAAACGACCGAACACGGATTTTTACCCGAACATACAGTAAAGTGTCCGTGTCCGTGTTCGGGTAAAAAAAATCCAATTATTCGGTACGAACACGAATAATACAGTCCGTGTTCGCTCAACACTAGCCATAATGTTTTGGCTGAACATGGTGGTGGTAATAATGTTTTGGCTGATCATGGTGGTGGTCATACATAATGTTTTGGCTGATCAAATTGTGGTCATAATGTTTTGACTGATCATGGTAGTAGTCGTAATGTTTTGGCTGATCATGTTGGTGGTCATAATGTTTTGACTGATCATGGTGGTGGTCATAATGTTTCGGCTGTTCAAGTTGTGGTCATAATGTTTTTGCTGATTAAGTTGTTGTCATAATGTTTTGGCTAATCATTATGCTGGTCATAATGTTTTACTAATCATAGTAGTAGTCATAATGTTTTGGCTGATCATGATGGTGGTCATAATGTTTTGGCTGATCAAGGTGTGGTCATAATATTTCGGCTGATTATGTTGTGGTCACAATGTTTTGGCTGATCATGGTGGTAAGTCATAATGTTTTGGCTGATAATGGTGGTAAGTCATAATGTTTTGGCTGATCGTGGTAGTTGTCATAATGTTTTGGCTGATCATGGTAGTAGTCATAATGTTTTGGATGATTATGAGGCTGGTCATATTGTTTTGGCTGATCATGGTGGTAGTCATAATGTTTTGGCTGATCATGGTGGTGGTAATGTTTTGGCTGACCAAGTTGTGGTCATAATGTTTTGGCTGATCAAGTTGTGGTCATAATGTTTTAGCTGATTATGGAGGTGGTCAAAATGTTTTGGCTAATCAAGTTTGGTCAAAATGTTTTGGCTGATCATGGTAGTAATCATAATGTTTTGGCTGATCAAGTTTTGGTCATAATGTTTTGGCTGATCAAGTTGTGGTCAAAATGTTTTGGCTGATAAAGTTGTGGTCATAATAGTTTGGCTAATCATGGTGGTTGGTGAAAATGGTTTGGTTGATCAAGTTGTGGTCATAATGTTTTGGCTGATTAAGTTTTGGTCATATTGTTTTGGCTGATCAAGTTGTGGTCATAATGTTTTCGCTGATCAAGTTGTGGTCAAAATGTTTTGGCTGATTAAGTTGTGGTCATAATGTTTTGGCTGAACATGAGGCTGGTCATAATGTTTTGGCTGATCAAGTTGTTGTCATAATGTTTTGGATGATTATGGTGGTGGTCATTATGTTTTGGCTGAATATAGTTGTGGTCATAATATTTTGGCTGATTACGGTGGTGGTCATAATGTTTTGGCTGAATATGGTGGTGGTCATAATATTTTGGCTGAATATGGTGGTGGTCATAATATTTTGGCTGAATATGCTGGTGGTCATAATATTTTGGCTGATTATGGTGGTGGTCATAATGTTTTGGCTGATCAAGTTGTTGTCATAATGTTTTGGATGATTATGGTGGTGGTCATAATGTTTTGGCTGAATATAGTTGTGGTCATAAAATTTTGGCTGATTATGGTGGTGGTCATAATGTTTTGGCTGAATATGGTGGTGGTCATAATATTTTGGCTGAATATGGTGGTGGTCATAATATTTTGGCTGAATATGCTGGTGGTCATAATATTTTGGCTGATTATGGTGGTGGTCATAATGTTTTGGCTGAATATGGTGGTGGTCATAATATTTTGGCTGAATATGGTGGTGGTCATAATATTTTGGCTGATTATGGTGGTGGTCATAATGTTTTGGCTGAATATGGTGGTGGTCATAATATTTTGGCTGAATATGGTGGTGGTCATAATATTTTGGCTGAATATGCTGGTGGTCATAATATTTTGGCTGATTATGGTGGTGGTCATAATGTTTTGGCTGATCAAGTTGTTGTCATAATGTTTTGGATGATTATGGTGGTGGTCATAATGTTTTGGCTGAATATAGTTGTGGTCATAATATTTTGGCTGATTATGGTGGTGGTCATAATGTTTTGGCTGAATATGGTGGTGGTCATAATATTTTGGCTGAATATGGTGGTGGTCATAATATTTTGGCTGAATATGCTGGTGGTCATAATATTTTGGCTGATTATGGTGGTGGTCATAATGTTTTGACTGATCATGGTGGTGGTCATAATGTTTTGGCTGATCAAGTTGTGGTCATAATATTTTGACTGATCATAGTAGTAGTCATAATGTTTTGGCTGATCATGGTGGTTATATTTTGGCTGATCAAATTGTGGTCATAATGTTTTGGATGATCATGAGGCTGGTCATAATGTTTTGGCTGATCATGAGGCTGGTCATAATGTTTTGGATGATCATGTTGGTAGTCATAATGTTTTGGCAGATTATGGGGGTGGTCATAATGTTTTGGCTGACCATGTTCTTGTCATAATGTTCTCGCTGATCAAGTTGTGGTTATAATGTTTTGGCTGATCAAGCTGTGGTTATAAAGTTTTGGCTGATTAAGTTGTGGTCATAATGTTTTGGCTGATTAAGTTGTGGTCATAATGTTTTGGCTGATCATGAGGCTGGTGATAATGTTTTGACTGATCATAGTAGTAGTCATAATGTTTTGGCTGAACATGGTGGTAGTCATAATGTTTTTGCTGATCATGGTGGTAGTCATAATCTTTTGGCTGATCATAGTGGTAGTCATAATATTTTTGCAGATCGTGGTGGTGGTCATAATGTTTTGGCTGATCAAGTTGGGGTCATAATGTTTCGGCTGATTATGTTGTGGTCATAATGTTTTGGCTGATCATGGTGGTAAGTCATAATATTTTGACTGATCATAGTAGTAGTCATTATGTTTTGGCTGATCATGGTAGTAGTCATAAAATTTTGGATGATTATGAGTGTGGTCATAAAGTTTTGGTTGATTCATAGTGGTAGTCATAATGTTTTGGCTGATCATGGTGGTTATGATTTGGCTGATCAAGGTGTGATCATAATGTTTTGGCTGATCAAGTTGTTGTCATAATGTTTTGGCTGATTATGGTGGTGGTCATAATGTTTTGGCTGAATATGGTTGTGGTCATAATGTTTTGGCTGAATATGGTTGTGGTCATAATGTTTTGGCTGAACATGGTGGTAGTCATAAAGTTTTGGCTGATCATGGTGGTAGTCATAACGTTTTGGTGGATTATAGTGGTGGTCATAATGTTTTGGCTGATCAACCTGTGGTCATAATGTTTTGGCTGATCAAGCTGTGGTCATAATGTTTTGGCTGTTTAAGTTGTGGTCATAATGTTTTGGCTGATCAAACTGTGGTCATAATGTTTTGGCTGATCAAGCTGTGGTCATAATATTTTGGCTGATCAAGCTGTGGTCGTACTGTTTTGGCTGATTATAGTGGTGGTCATAATGTTTTGGCTAATCAAGTTGTGGTCATAATGTTTTGGCTGATCACGGTGGTGGTAATAATGTTTTGGCTGATCATGAGGCTGGTCATAATGTTTTGGATGATCATGTTGGTAGTCATAATGTTTTGGCAGATTATGGTGGTGGTCATAATGTTTTGGCTGACCATGTTCTTGTCATAATGTTCTCGCTGATCAAGTTGTGGTTATAATGTTTTGGCTGATCAAGCTGTGGTTATAAAGTTTTGGCTGATTAAGTTGTGGTCATAATGTTTTGGCTGATCATGAGGCTGGTGATAATGTTTTGACTGATCATACTAGTAGTCATAATGTTTTGGCTGAACATGGTGGTAGTCATAATGTTTTGGCTGAACATGGTGGTAGTCATAATGTTTTGGCTGAACATGGTGGTAGTCATAATGTTTTGGCTGATCGTGGTGGTAGTCATAATATTTTTGCTGATCATGGTGGTAGTCATAATCTTTTGGCTGATCATAGTGGTAGTCATAATGTTTTTGCAGATCGTGGTGGTGGTCATAATGTTTCGGCTGTTCAAGTTGTGGTCATAATGTTTTTGCTGATTAAGTTGTTGTCATAATGTTTTGGCTAATCATTATGCTGGTCATAATGTTTTGACTAATCATAGTAGTAGTCATAATGTTTTGGCTGATCATGGTGGTGGTCATAATGTTTTGGCTGATCAAGGTGTGGTCATAATATTTCGGCTGATTATGTTGTGGTCACAATGTTTTGGCTGATCATGGTGGTAAGTCATAATGTTTTGGCTGATAATGGTGGTAAGTCATAATGTTTTGGCTGATCGTGGTAGTAGTCATAATGTTTTGGATGATTATGAGGCTGGTCATATTGTTTTGGCTGATCATGGTGGTAGTCATAATGTTTTGGCTGATCATGGTGGTGGTAATGTTTTGGCTGACCAAGTTGTGGTCATAATGTTTTGGCTGATCAAGTTGTGGTCATAATGTTTTAGCTGATTATGGAGGTGGTCAAAATGTTTTGGCTAATCAAGTTTGGTCAAAATGTTTTGGCTGATCATGGTAGTAGTCATAATGTTTTGGCTGATCAAGTTTTGGTCATAATGTTTTGGCTGATCAAGTTGTGGTCAAAATGTTTTGGCTGATAAAGTTGTGGTCATAATAGTTTGGCTAATCATGGTGGTTGGTCAAAATGGTTTGGTTGATCAAGTTGTGGTCATAATGTTTTGGCTGATTAAGTTTTGGTCATATTGTTTTGGCTGATCAAGTTGTGGTCATAATGTTTTCGCTGATCAAGTTGTGGTTAAAATGTTTTGGCTGATTAAGTTGTGGTCATAATGTTTTGGCTGAACATGAGGCTGGTCATAATGTTTTGGCTGATCAAGTTGTTGTCATAATGTTTTGGATGATTATGGTGGTGGTCATAATGTTTTGGCTGAATATAGTTGTGGTCATAATATTTTGGCTGATTATGGTGGTGGTCATAATGTTTTGGCTGAATATGGTGGTGGTCATAATATTTTGGCTGAATATGGTGGTGGTCATAATATTTTGGCTGAATATGGTGGTGGTCATAATATTTTGGCTGAATATGCTGGTGGTCATAATATTTTGGCTGATTATGGTGGTGGTCATAATGTTTTGGCTGATCAAGTTGTTGTCATAATGTTTTGGATGATTATGGTGGTGGTCATAATGTTTTGGCTGAATATAGTTGTGGTCATAATATTTTGGCTGATTATGGTGGTGGTCATAATGTTTTGGCTGAATATGGTGGTGGTCATAATATTTTGTCATAATATTTTGGCTGAATATGCTGGTGGTCATAATATTTTGGCTGATTATGGTGGTGGTCATAATGTTTTGGCTGAATATGGTGGTGGTCATAATATTTTGGCTGAATATGGTGGTGGTCATAATATTTTGGCTGAATATGCTGGTGGTCATAATATTTTGGCTGATTATGGTGGTGGTCATAATGTTTTGGCTGATCAAGTTGTTGTCATAATGTTTTGGATGATTATGGTGGTGGTCATAATGTTTTGGCTGAATATAGTTGTGGTCATAATATTTTGGCTGATTATGGTGGTGGTCATAATATTTTGGCTGAATATGGTGGTGGTCATAATATTTTGGCTGAATATGGTGGTGGTCATAATATTTTGGCTGAATATGCTGGTGGTCATAATATCTTGGCTGATTATGGTGGTGGTCATAATGTTTTGACTGATCATGGTGGTGGTCATAATGTTTTGGCTGATCAAGTTGTGGTCATAATATTTTGACTGATCATAGTAGTAGTCATAATGTTTTGGCTGATCATGGTGGTTATATTTTGGCTGATCAAATTGTGGTCATAATGTTTTGGATGATCATGAGGCTGGTCATAATGTTTTGGCTGATCATGAGGCTGGTCATAATGTTTTGGATGATCATGTTGGTAGTCATAATGTTTTGGCAGATTATGGGGGTGGTCATAATGTTTTGGCTGATCATGAGGCTGGTGATAATGTTTTGACTGATCATAGTAGTAGTCATAATGTTTTGGCTGAACATGGTGGTAGTCATAATGTTTTTGCTGATCATGGTGGTAGTCATAATCTTTTGGCTGATCATAGTGGTAGTCATAATATTTTTGCAGATCGTGGTGGTGGTCATAATGTTTTGGCTGATCAAGTTGGGGTCATAATGTTTCGGCTGATTATGTTGTGGTCATAATGTTTTGGCTGATCATGGTGGTAAGTCATAATATTTTGACTGATCATAGTAGTAGTCATTATGTTTTGGCTGATCATGGTAGTAGTCATAAAATTTTGGATGATTATGAGTGTGGTCATAAAGTTTTGGTTGATTCATAGTGGTGGTCATAATGTTTTGGCTGATCATGGTGGTTATGCTTTGGCTGATCAAGGTGTGATCATAATGTTTTGGCTGATCAAGTTGTTGTCATAATGTTTTGGCTGATTATGGTGGTGGTCATAATGTTTTGGCTGAATATGGTTGTGGTCATAATGTTTTGGCTGATCAACCTGTGGTCATAATGTTTTGGCTGATCAAGTTGTGGTCATAATGTTTTGGCTGTTTAAGTTGTGGTCATAATGTTTTGGCTGATCAAGTTGTGGTCATAATGTTTTAGCTGATTATGGAGGTGGTCAAAATGTTTTGGCTAATCAAGTTTGGTCAAAATGTTTTGGCTGATCATGGTAGTAGTCATAATGTTTTGGCTGATCAAGTTTTGGTCATAATGTTTTGGCTGATCAAGTTGTGGTCAAAATGTTTTGGCTGATAAAGTTGTGGTCATAATAGTTTGGCTAATCATGGTGGTTGGTCAAAATGGTTTGGTTGATCAAGTTGTGGTCATAATGTTTTGGCTGATTAAGTTTTGGTCATATTGTTTTGGCTGATCAAGTTGTGGTCATAATGTTTTCGCTGATCAAGTTGTGGTCAAAATGTTTTGGCTGATTAAGTTGTGGTCATAATGTTTTGGCTGAACATGAGGCTGGTCATAATGTTTTGGCTGATCAAGTTGTTGTCATAATGTTTTGGATGATTATGGTGGTGGTCATAATGTTTTGGCTGAATATAGTTGTGGTCATAATATTTTGGCTGATTATGGTGGTGGTCATAATGTTTTGGCTGAATATGGTGGTGGTCATAATATTTTGTCATAATATTTTGGCTGAATATGCTGGTGGTCATAATATTTTGGCTGATTATGGTGGTGGTCATAATGTTTTGGCTGAATATGGTGGTGGTCATAATATTTTGGCTGAATATGGTGGTGGTCATAATATTTTGGCTGATTATGGTGGTGGTCATAATGTTTTGGCTGAATATGGTGGTGGTCATAATATTTTGGCTGAATATGGTGGTGGTCATAATATTTTGGCTGAATATGCTGGTGGTCATAATATTTTGGCTGATTATGGTGGTGGTCATAATGTTTTGGCTGAATATGGTGGTGGTCATAATATTTTGGCTGAATATGGTGGTGGTCATAATATTTTGGCTGATTATGGTGGTGGTCATAATGTTTTGGCTGAATATGGTGGTGGTCATAATATTTTGGCTGAATATGGTGGTGGTCATAATATTTTGGCTGAATATGCTGGTGGTCATAATATTTTGGCTGATTATGGTGGTGGTCATAATGTTTTGGCTGATCAAGTTGTTGTCATAATGTTTTGGATGATTATGGTGGTGGTCATAATGTTTTGGCTGAATATAGTTGTGGTCATAATATTTTGGCTGATTATGGTGGTGGTCATAATATTTTGGCTGAATATGGTGGTGGTCATAATATTTTGGCTGAATATGGTGGTGGTCATAATATTTTGGCTGAATATGCTGGTGGTCATAATATTTTGGCTGATTATGGTGGTGGTCATAATGTTTTGACTGATCATGGTGGTGGTCATAATGTTTTGGCTGATCAAGTTGTGGTCATAATATTTTGACTGATCATAGTAGTAGTCATAATGTTTTGGCTGATCATGGTGGTTATATTTTGGCTGATCAAATTGTGGTCATAATGTTTTGGATGATCATGAGGCTGGTCATAATGTTTTGGCTGATCATGAGGCTGGTCATAATGTTTTGGATGATCATGTTGGTAGTCATAATGTTTTGGCAGATTATGGGGGTGGTCATAATGTTTTGGCTGACCATGTTCTTGTCATAATGTTCTCGCTGATCAAGTTGTGGTTATAATGTTTTGGCTGATCAAGCTGTGGTTATAAAGTTTTGGCTGATTAAGTTGTGGTCATAATGTTTTGGCTGATTAAGTTGTGGTCATAATGTTTTGGCTGATCATGAGGCTGGTGATAATGTTTTGACTGATCATAGTAGTAGTCATAATGTTTTGGCTGAACATGGTGGTAGTCATAATGTTTTTGCTGATCATGGTGGTAGTCATAATCTTTTGGCTGATCATAGTGGTAGTCATAATATTTTTGCAGATCGTGGTGGTGGTCATAATGTTTTGGCTGATCAAGTTGGGGTCATAATGTTTCGGCTGATTATGTTGTGGTCATAATGTTTTGGCTGATCATGGTGGTAAGTCATAATATTTTGACTGATCATAGTAGTAGTCATTATGTTTTGGCTGATCATGGTAGTAGTCATAAAATTTTGGATGATTATGAGTGTGGTCATAAAGTTTTGGTTGATTCATAGTGGTAGTCATAATGTTTTGGCTGATCATGGTGGTTATGCTTTGGCTGATCAAGGTGTGGTCATAATGTTTTGGCTGATCAAGTTGTTGTCATAATGTTTTGGCTGATTATGGTGGTGGTCATAATGTTTTGGCTGAATATGGTTGTGGTCATAATGTTTTGGCTGAACATGGTGGTAGTCATAAAGTTTTGGCTGATCATGGTGGTAGTCATAACGTTTTGGTGGATTATAGTGGTGGTCATAATGTTTTGGCTGATCAACCTGTGGTCATAATGTTTTGGCTGATCAAGTTGTGGTCATAATGTTTTGGCTGTTTAAGTTGTGGTCATAATGTTTTGGCTGATCAAACTGTGGTCATAATGTTTTGGCTGATCAACCTGTGGTCATAATGTTTTGGCTGATCAAGACTTTTCTAGCTCCTGAACTCTTTTCACAACATCATCCTTGGAGCGGACCAAATCTTCCATTTCTGTACACAGCTGTTGGTTAACTCTTTCTAGTTCAGCCTTACACTCTAGAGCTTCCTCCAAAGAGCGAGCCAAGAACAGGGCTTTGCTCTCGTTATCACGCACCTCCGTTTCTGCACGTGCGCGTTCTTCTGCATATTTTGCAGACACAGTCTTCTCTTCACCAAGCATCTGATCAAACTTCTTTTTCACATCTTCAACACACTGTAATGAACCAACGCTTTCTTCCATGCGTTTTTTCATATCCGCTATCTGAGCTTGCAATGTTGCGACTTGCTCTGATAGGTTTTTCTTTGCTTCCGCCTCCTCTTTTAATTGTTCCAGGAAGCCATTTTTCTCATCTTCCATTTGTTTGAGCTTTGTGCTAAAACTCAGCCTTTGACACCTCTCTTCCTGTAAGAGTTCCTGCGTGTCTTGCAGCTGCGATTCCAAGATAGAAAAATCTTCCGCAATTTCTCTAGATTTGCTGTCTGCTTGAGAAAGCTGATTTGTGACACTGTCCAACTCAACCTGCAATCGGGTTGCCTTCTCTGACAGCTTAGCACACACTCGGTCACCTTCTGACACCTTGACTTGCGATTCCAGAAGCTGGGCCTCTACTTTTTTTCTCTTGTGTTCAGAATCTCCTTTTCCCTGCATAAGAGCCTTCACCTCATTGGCTAGCATCTGGGAATAAGAATGTAATTCTGCCACACAGGCTTCTTTCTCCTTTAACTGCTGCTGGAAACGTTGGGCTTCACCTTTCCAACTTTCACAGTCTGCACGTAATTCATCTACCACATTGCTCAAAGTGGTGAGCTCATACACAGTACTCAGTAATTTAGCCTCTCTTTCACTTTTCTCGTTGTCGCTGAGAGACAATGTCGTTTTCAGAGCGACATTCTGTTCCTGCGACTCCTGCAGGTCTATTTTTGTAACTTCCAAACACTGAAGACTTTTTTCCAGCTGATTACGCAACTCCAACATTTCACACATACTTTGCTTCTGCAAAGTCTGAATTTCAATTTCCTTTTCCATGAGGATGGTATCTTTCTCCTTTATAGTGTCTTGACATTTTTGCAACTCGACCAAAAGAAGAGCAGTGGATTCTTCCCACTGTAACACATGAGACTTGAGTAGTTCATTCATTTCCTGCAAGTTTCTATGCTCCATTTTAAGCAATTCCAAGGCTTGTTCCTTTTCTTCCATTTTCCGTTGCAAGGCATCCAACTCAGCCCTGCACACATACTTGGTTTCCTCCAAACCGATGGCCTCCATTGGCTGCTGGCGTCTCTGTTTCCAGCCTGCCATGCTCTCTTGATGAGCCTTTTGTTGAGCTGCAAAGCTCTGCTGAAAATCCGCATTTGCCTGCTGTTGAGCTGCATTTGCTTGCTGTTGAGCTGCATTTGATATAATCAGATGTTTCAACATCTCCTCCATTTTGAGTTTACTTTTCATCTGAGCACACTGCGTCTCCATAGCGGTTTCATCAGTGTTGCTAGGGACAACAACCTTCCTCTTTAGTAGACTCTCTTTAGGCATGGATGGGGCTGGTTCAGACGGCAACATCCCCTCCATCCATAGAATCCGGTCTCTCATTTCATCTATCTTTGCATTCTTCAGGCGTTTTGAACGCCCCATCTTCAATAACTCCACAAACAAATTTTTCACAGTCCAGCAAAAATTTTTCAGACCACTGTCTCTTTAACACATGTAGTTTTTCTCTCTCTTGCAAGATCTCTTTTCCTGCACACACAGTTTGTGCAGTCACTTGCACCAGACACAACAAAGTTCATCAAAAAATTTTGAGACCGCTGTCTCTTTAAAACACTTTTTTTTTTTTCTGTCAGGATCTTCTCTCCTGCACACATAGATTGTGCAATCTCATGCACCAGATAAAGTTCATCAAACATTTGCACTTCCTTGCAGGGATCTCTGCTTATGCCCACTGCATACCTCCACCATATGTGAGGGATTAGCTCGGTGGTAGGCGTATGGGTGACCCCTTTGGGGGTGCGTTTTCACAGAGAGATAGCCGAGCAGAGGTTGAAAACAAGACTGATTTATTCATGCAATTTACTTCACATAATTGCAAGCGTCAAAACAGCCAAAATAAAATAAAAGACAAAATAAATCCTTGCCTCTGTGGGCGGCTACCTTCTCACAGCTGGAACCTACCTAAGAAGTCTTTCCAACCTACTGTTGGGCCGACACTGCTGATCCTACAGCAGACACTCAAATGTCCATTTGTTTGCTTTTCACACAGCACAAACATTGTCCATTGAACATGTCCCTTTGTTTTCTTTCACACAGCACATGTTCATTTATAACAGGATCCTTTACTCTTCACACTCTTCACATGGAACACTTTGTCTTCTCACCTTTGAGACGTCTTCACTCGTGGTTACCCTCCTTAGCTTCACATCGCTGTAGGGGGTCTTCTCCCATGCTCACCAGCTTGTCGGGAGGCACACATCCGACTGTCCCCCTCTCCCAGCCCACACGGCGACAGGCGGCAGCAGTCCTTCTCCCATGCCCACACGGCGTCGGGAGGTACACGTATGTCTGTCCTCCTCTTCCCAGCTCACACAGCGACAGGAGGCAGCACTCAATAGATTTTCTCTGGACAAATTATAGAGTCCTTGATCTCCTCATTCTGAACAGCTGAATGGTTTTCAACTTCCTGCTGGCTCTCTCTGCAGCCAACACCCTATAGTATCAGTGAACTTTCAAAGCAGGTGGGAATGTGTCTCCTCTCAGTGACTACATTCCCAGATTTACCTGACTTCCTGTCACAGCTGATTATGTTGTGGTCATAATGTTTTGGCTGATCATGGTGGTAAGTCATAATATTTTGACTGATCATAGTAGTAGTCATTATGTTTTGGCTGATCATGGTAGTAGTCATAAAATTTTGGATGATTATGAGTGTGGTCATAAAGTTTTGGTTGATTCATAGTGGTAGTCATAATGTTTTGGCTGATCATGGTGGTTATGCTTTGGCTGATCAAGGTGTGATCATAATGTTTTGGCTGATCAAGTTGTTGTCATAATGTTTTGGCTGATTATGGTGGTGGTCATAATGTTTTGGCTGAATATGGTTGTGGTCATAATGTTTTGGCTGAATATGGTTGTGGTCATAATGTTTTGGCTGAACATGGTGGTAGTCATAAAGTTTTGGCTGATCATGGTGGTAGTCATAACGTTTTGGTGGATTATAGTGGTGGTCATAATGTTTTGGCTGATCAACCTGTGGTCATAATGTTTTGGCTGATCAAGTTGTGGTCATAATGTTTTGGCTGTTTAAGTTGTGGTCATAATGTTTTGGCTGATCAAACTGTGGTCATAATGTTTTGGCTGATCAAGCTGTGGTCATAATATTTTGGCTGATCAAGCTGTGGTCGTACTGTTTTGGCTGATTATAGTGGTGGTCATAATGTTTTGGCTAATCAAGTTGTGGTCATAATGTTTTGGCTGATCACGGTGGTGGTAATAATGTTTTGGCTGATCATGGTGGTGGTCATAATGTTTTGGCTGATCAAGTTGTTGTCATAATGTTTTGGATGATTATGGTGGTGGTCATAATGTTTTGGCTGAATATAGTTGTGGTCATAATATTTTGGCTGATTATGGTGATGGTCATAATGTTTTGGCTGAATATGGTGGTGGTCATAATATTTTGGCTGAATATGGTGGTGGTCATAATATTTTGGCTGAATATGCTGGTGGTCATAATATTTTGGCTGATTATGGTGGTGGTCATAATGTTTTGGCTGATCAAGTTGTTGTCATAATGTTTTGGATGATTATGGTGGTGGTCATAATGTTTTGGCTGAATATAGTTGTGGTCATAATATTTTGGCTGATTATGGTGGTGGTCATAATGTTTTGGCTGAATATGGTGGTGGTCATAATATTTTGGCTGAATATGGTGGTGGTCATAATATTTTGGCTGAATATGCTGGTGGTCATAATATTTTGGCTGATTATGGTGGTGGTCATAATGTTTTGGCTGAATATGGTGGTGGTCATAATATTTTGGCTGAATATGGTGGTGGTCATAATATTTTGGCTGATTATGGTGGTGCTCATAATGTTTTGGCTGAATATGGTGGTGGTCATAATATTTTGGCTGAATATGGTGGTGGTCATAATATTTTGGCTGAATATGCTGGTGGTCATAATATTTTGGCTGATTATGGTGGTGGTCATAATGTTTTGGCTGATCAAGTTGTCATAATGTTTTGGATGATTATGGTGGTGGTCATAATGTTTTGGCTGAATATAGTTGTGGTCATAATATTTTGGCTGATTATGGTGGTGGTCATAATGTTTTGGCTGAATATGGTGGTGGTCATAATATTTTGGCTGAATATGGTGGTGGTCATAATATTTTGGCTGAATATGCTGGTGGTCATAATATTTTGGCTGATTATGGTGGTGGTCATAATGTTTTGACTGATCATGGTGGTGGTCATAATGTTTTGGCTGATCAAGTCATGGTCATAATATTTTGACTGATCATAGTAGTAGTCATAATGTTTTGGCTGATCATGGTGGTTATATTTTGGCTGATCAAATTGTGGTCATAATGTTTTGGATGATCATGAGGCTGGTCGTAATGTTTTGGCTGATCATGAGGCTGGTCATAATGTTTTGGATGATCATGTTGGTAGTCATAATGTTTTGGCAGATTATGGGGGTGGTCATAATGTTTTGGCTGACCATGTTCTTGTCATAATGTTCTCGCTGATCAAGTTGTGGTTATAATGTTTTGGCTGATCAAGCTGTGGTTATAAAGTTTTGGCTGATTAAGTTGTGGTCATAATGTTTTGGCTGATCATGAGGCTGGTGATAATGTTTTGACTGATCATAGTAGTAGTCATAATGTTTTGGCTGAACATGGTGGTAGTCATAATGTTTTTGCTGATCATGGTGGTAGTCATAATCTTTTGGCTGATCATAGTGGTAGTCATAATATTTTTGCAGATCGTGGTGGTGGTCATAATGTTTTGGCTGATCAAGTTGGGGTCATAATGTTTCGGCTGATTATGTTGTGGTCATAATGTTTTGGCTGATCATGGTGGTAAGTCATAATATTTTGACTGATCATAGTAGTAGTCATTATGTTTTGGCTGATCATGGTAGTAGTCATAAAATTTTGGATGATTATGAGTGTGGTCATAAAGTTTTGGTTGATTCATAGTGGTAGTCATAATGTTTTGGCTGATCATGGTGGTTATGCTTTGGCTGATCAAGGTGTGATCATAATGTTTTGGCTGATCAAGTTGTTGTCATAATGTTTTGGCTGATTATGGTGGTGGTCATAATGTTTTGGCTGAATATGGTTGTGGTCATAATGTTTTGGCTGAATATGGTTGTGGTCATAATGTTTTGGCTGAACATGGTGGTAGTCATAAAGTTTTGGCTGATCATGGTGGTAGTCATAACGTTTTGGTGGATTATAGTGGTGGTCATAATGTTTTGGCTGATCAACCTGTGGTCATAATGTTTTGGCTGATCAAGCTGTGGTCATAATGTTTTGGCTGTTTAAGTTGTGGTCATAATGTTTTGGCTGATCAAACTGTGGTCATAATGTTTTGGCTGATCAAGCTGTGGTCATAATATTTTGGCTGATCAAGCTGTGGTCGTACTGTTTTGGCTGATTATAGTGGTGGTCATAATGTTTTGGCTAATCAAGTTGTGGTCATAATGTTTTGGCTGATCACGGTGGTGGTAATAATGTTTTGGCTGATCATGAGGCTGGTCATAATGTTTTGGATGATCATGTTGGTAGTCATAATGTTTTGGCAGATTATGGTGGTGGTCATAATGTTTTGGCTGACCATGTTCTTGTCATAATGTTCTCGCTGATCAAGTTGTGGTTATAATGTTTTGGCTGATCAAGCTGTGGTTATAAAGTTTTGGCTGATTAAGTTGTGGTCATAATGTTTTGGCTGATCATGAGGCTGGTGATAATGTTTTGACTGATCATACTAGTAGTCATAATGTTTTGGCTGAACATGGTGGTAGTCATAATGTTTTGGCTGAACATGGTGGTAGTCATAATGTTTTGGCTGAACATGGTGGTAGTCATAATGTTTTGGCTGATCGTGGTGGTAGTCATAATATTTTTGCTGATCATGGTGGTAGTCATAATCTTTTGGCTGATCATAGTGGTAGTCATAATGTTTTTGCAGATCGTGGTGGTGGTCATAATGTTTCGGCTGTTCAAGTTGTGGTCATAATGTTTTTGCTGATTAAGTTGTTGTCATAATGTTTTGGCTAATCATTATGCTGGTCATAATGTTTTGACTAATCATAGTAGTAGTCATAATGTTTTGGCTGATCATGGTGGTGGTCATAATGTTTTGGCTGATCAAGGTGTGGTCATAATATTTCGGCTGATTATGTTGTGGTCACAATGTTTTGGCTGATCATGGTGGTAAGTCATAATGTTTTGGCTGATAATGGTGGTAAGTCATAATGTTTTGGCTGATCGTGGTAGTAGTCATAATGTTTTGGCTGATCATGGTAGTAGTCATAATGTTTTGGATGATTATGAGGCTGGTCATAATGTTTTGGCTGATCATGGTGGTAGTCATAATGTTTTGGCTGATCATGGTGGTGGTAATGTTTTGGCTGACCAAGTTGTGGTCATAATGTTTTGGCTGATCAAGTTGTGGTCATAATGTTTTAGCTGATTATGGAGGTGGTCAAAATGTTTTGGCTAATCAAGTTTGGTCAAAATGTTTTGGCTGATCATGGTAGTAGTCATAATGTTTTGGCTGATCAAGTTTTGGTCATAATGTTTTGGCTGATCAAGTTGTGGTCAAAATGTTTTGGCTGATAAAGTTGTGGTCATAATAGTTTGGCTAATCATGGTGGTTGGTCAAAATGGTTTGGTTGATCAAGTTGTGGTTAAAATGTTTTGGCTGATTAAGTTGTGGTCATAATGTTTTGGCTGAACATGAGGCTGGTCATAATGTTTTGGCTGATCAAGTTGTTGTCATAATGTTTTGGATGATTATGGTGGTGGTCATAATGTTTTGGCTGAATATAGTTGTGGTCATAATATTTTGGCTGATTATGGTGGTGGTCATAATGTTTTGGCTGAATATGGTGGTGGTCATAATATTTTGGCTGAATATGGTGGTGGTCATAATATTTTGGCTGAATATGGTGGTGGTCATAATATTTTGGCTGAATATGCTGGTGGTCATAATATTTTGGCTGATTATGGTGGTGGTCATAATGTTTTGGCTGATCAAGTTGTTGTCATAATGTTTTGGATGATTATGGTGGTGGTCATAATGTTTTGGCTGAATATAGTTGTGGTCATAATATTTTGGCTGATTATGGTGGTGGTCATAATGTTTTGGCTGAATATGGTGGTGGTCATAATATTTTGTCATAATATTTTGGCTGAATATGCTGGTGGTCATAATATTTTGGCTGATTATGGTGGTGGTCATAATGTTTTGGCTGAATATGGTGGTGGTCATAATATTTTGGCTGAATATGGTGGTGGTCATAATATTTTGGCTGATTATGGTGGTGGTCATAATGTTTTGGCTGAATATGGTGGTGGTCATAATATTTTGGCTGAATATGGTGGTGGTCATAATATTTTGGCTTAATATGCTGGTGGTCATAATATTTTGGCTGATTATGGTGGTGGTCATAATGTTTTGGCTGATCAAGTTGTTGTCATAATGTTTTGGATGATTATGGTGGTGGTCATAATGTTTTGGCTGAATATAGTTGTGGTCATAATATTTTGGCTGATTATGGTGGTGGTCATAATATTTTGGCTGAATATGGTGGTGGTCATAATATTTTGGCTGAATATGGTGGTGGTCATAATATTTTGGCTGAATATGCTGGTGGTCATAATATCTTGGCTGATTATGGTGGTGGTCATAATGTTTTGACTGATCATGGTGGTGGTCATAATGTTTTGGCTGATCAAGTTGTGGTCATAATATTTTGACTGATCATAGTAGTAGTCATAATGTTTTGGCTGATCATGGTGGTTATATTTTGGCTGATCAAATTGTGGTCATAATGTTTTGGATGATCATGAGGCTGGTCATAATGTTTTGGCTGATCATGAGGCTGGTCATAATGTTTTGGATGATCATGTTGGTAGTCATAATGTTTTGGCAGATTATGGGGGTGGTCATAATGTTTTGGCTGACCATGTTCTTGTCATAATGTTCTCGCTGATCAAGTTGTGGTTATAATGTTTTGGCTGATCAAGCTGTGGTTATAAAGTTTTGGCTGATTAAGTTGTGGTCATAATGTTTTGGCTGATTAAGTTGTGGTCATAATGTTTTGGCTGATCATGAGGCTGGTGATAATGTTTTGACTGATCATAGTAGTAGTCATAATGTTTTGGCTGAACATGGTGGTAGTCATAATGTTTTTGCTGATCATGGTGGTAGTCATAATCTTTTGGCTGATCATAGTGGTAGTCATAATATTTTTGCAGATCGTGGTGGTGGTCATAATGTTTTGGCTGATCAAGTTGGGGTCATAATGTTTCGGCTGATTATGTTGTGGTCATAATGTTTTGGCTGATCATGGTGGTAAGTCATAATATTTTGACTGATCATAGTAGTAGTCATTATGTTTTGGCTGATCATGGTAGTAGTCATAAAATTTTGGATGATTATGAGTGTGGTCATAAAGTTTTGGTTGATTCATAGTGGTGGTCATAATGTTTTGGCTGATCATGGTGGTTATGCTTTGGCTGATCAAGGTGTGATCATAATGTTTTGGCTGATCAAGTTGTTGTCATAATGTTTTGGCTGATTATGGTGGTGGTCATAATGTTTTGGCTGAATATGGTTGTGGTCATAATGTTTTGGCTGAACATGGTGGTAGTCATAAAGTTTTGGCTGATCATGGTGGTAGTCATAACGTTTTGGTGGATTATAGTGGTGGTCATAATGTTTTGGCTGATCAACCTGTGGTCATAATGTTTTGGCTGATCAAGTTGTGGTCATAATGTTTTGGCTGTTTAAGTTGTGGTCATAATGTTTTGGCTGATCAAACTGTGGTCATAATATTTTGGCTGATCAAGCTGTGGTCGTACTGTTTTGGCTGATTATAGTGGTGGTCATAATGTTTTGGCTAATCAAGTTGTGGTCATAATGTTTTGGCTGATCACGGTGGTGGTAATAATGTTTTGGCTGATCATGGTGGTGGTCATAATGTTTTGGCTGATCAAGTTGTTGTCATAATGTTTTGGATGATTATGGTGGTGGTCATAATGTTTTGGCTGAATATAGTTGTGGTCATAATATTTTGGCTGATTATGGTGATGGTCATAATGTTTTGGCTGAATATGGTGGTGGTCATAATATTTTGGCTGAATATGGTGGTAGTCATAATCTTTTGGCTGATCATAGTGGTAGTCATAATATTTTTGCAGATCGTGGTGGTGGTCATAATGTTTTGGCTGATCAAGTTGGGGTCATAATGTTTCGGCTGATTATGTTGTGGTCATAATGTTTTGGCTGATCATGGTGGTAAGTCATAATATTTTGACTGATCATAGTAGTAGTCATTATGTTTTGGCTGATCATGGTAGTAGTCATAAAATTTTGGATGATTATGAGTGTGGTCATAAAGTTTTGGTTGATTCATAGTGGTAGTCATAATGTTTTGGCTGATCATGGTGGTTATGCTTTGGCTGATCAAGGTGTGATCATAATGTTTTGGCTGATCAAGTTGTTGTCATAATGTTTTGGCTGATTATGGTGGTGGTCATAATGTTTTGGCTGAATATGGTTGTGGTCATAATGTTTTGGCTGAATATGGTTGTGGTCATAATGTTTTGGCTGAACATGGTGGTAGTCATAAAGTTTTGGCTGATCATGGTGGTAGTCATAACGTTTTGGTGGATTATAGTGGTGGTCATAATGTTTTGGCTGATCAACCTGTGGTCATAATGTTTTGGCTGATCAAGCTGTGGTCATAATGTTTTGGCTGTTTAAGTTGTGGTCATAATGTTTTGGCTGATCAAACTGTGGTCATAATGTTTTGGCTGATCAAGCTGTGGTCATAATATTTTGGCTGATCAAGCTGTGGTCGTACTGTTTTGGCTGATTATAGTGGTGGTCATAATGTTTTGGCTAATCAAGTTGTGGTCATAATGTTTTGGGTGATCACGGTGGTGGTAATAATGTTTTGGCTGATCATGAGGCTGGTCATAATGTTTTGGATGATCATGTTGGTAGTCATAATGTTTTGGCAGATTATGGTGGTGGTCATAATGTTTTGGCTGACCATGTTCTTGCCATAATGTTCTCGCTGATCAAGTTGTGGTTATAATGTTTTGGCTGATCAAGCTGTGGTTATAAAGTTTTGGCTGATTAAGTTGTGGTCATAATGTTTTGGCTGATCATGAGGCTGGTGATAATGTTTTGACTGATCATACTAGTAGTCATAATGTTTTGGCTGAACATGGTGGTAGTCATAATGTTTTGGCTGAACATGGTGGTAGTCATAATGTTTTGGCTGATCGTGGTGGTAGTCATAATATTTTTGCTGATCATGGTGGTAGTCATAATCTTTTGGCTGATCATAGTGGTAGTCATAATGTTTTTGCAGATCGTGGTGGTGGTCATAATGTTTCGGCTGTTCAAGTTGTGGTCATAATGTTTTTGCTGATTAAGTTGTTGTCATAATGTTTTGGCTAATCATTATGGTGGTCATAATGTTTTGACTAATCATAGTAGTAGTCATAATGTTTTGGCTGATCATGGTGGTGGTCATAATGTTTTGGCTGATCAAGGTGTGGTCATAATATTTCGGCTGATTATGTTGTGGTCACAATGTTTTGGCTGATCATGGTGGTAAGTCATAATGTTTTGGCTGATAATGGTGGTAAGTCATAATGTTTTGGCTGATCGTGGTAGTAGTCATAATGTTTTGGCTGATCATGGTAGTAGTCATAATGTTTTGGATGATTATGAGGCTGGTCATATTGTTTTGGCTGATCATGGTGGTAGTCATAATGTTTTGGCTGATCATGGTGGTGGTAATGTTTTGGCTGACCAAGTTGTGGTCATAATGTTTTGGCTGATCAAGTTGTGGTCATAATGTTTTAGCTGATTATGGAGGTGGTCAAAATGTTTTGGCTAATCAAGTTTGGTCAAAATGTTTTGGCTGATCATGGTAGTAGTCATAATGTTTTGGCTGATCAAGTTTTGGTCATAATGTTTTGGCTGATCAAGTTGTGGTCAAAATGTTTTGGCTGATAAAGTTGTGGTCATAATAGTTTGGCTAATCATGGTGGTTGGTCAAAATGGTTTGGTTGATCAAGTTGTGGTCATAATGTTTTGGCTGATTAAGTTTTGGTCATAATGTTTTCGCTGATCAAGTTGTGGTTAAAATGTTTTGGCTGATTAAGTTGTGGTCATAATGTTTTGGCTGAACATGAGGCTGGTCATAATGTTTTGGCTGATCAAGTTGTTGTCATAATGTTTTGGATGATTATGGTGGTGGTCATAATGTTTTGGCTGAATATAGTTGTGGTCATAATATTTTGGCTGATTATGGTGGTGGTCATAATGTTTTGGCTGAATATGGTGGTGGTCATAATATTTTGGCTGAATATGGTGGTGGTCATAATATTTTGGCTGAATATGGTGGTGGTCATAATATTTTGGCTGAATATGCTGGTGGTCATAATATTTTGGCTGATTATGGTGGTGGTCATAATGTTTTGGCTGATCAAGTTGTTGTCATAATGTTTTGGATGATTATGGTGGTGGTCATAATGTTTTGGCTGAATATAGTTGTGGTCATAATATTTTGGCTGATTATGGTGGTGGTCATAATGTTTTGGCTGAATATGGTGGTGGTCATAATATTTTGTCATAATATTTTGGCTGAATATGCTGGTGGTCATAATATTTTGGCTGATTATGGTGGTGGTCATAATGTTTTGGCTGAATATGGTGGTGGTCATAATATTTTGGCTGAATATGGTGGTGGTCATAATATTTTGGCTGATTATGGTGGTGGTCATAATGTTTTGGCTGAATATGGTGGTGGTCATAATATTTTGGCTGAATATGGTGGTGGTCATAATATTTTGGCTGAATATGCTGGTGGTCATAATATTTTGGCTGATTATGGTGGTGGTCATAATGTTTTGGCTGATCAAGTTGTTGTCATAATGTTTTGGATGATTATGGTGGTGGTCATAATGTTTTGGCTGAATATAGTTGTGGTCATAATATTTTGGCTGATTATGGTGGTGGTCATAATATTTTGGCTGAATATGGTGGTGGTCATAATATTTTGGCTGAATATGGTGGTGGTCATAATATTTTGGCTGAATATGCTGGTGGTCATAATATCTTGGCTGATTATGGTGGTGGTCATAATGTTTTGACTGATCATGGTGGTGGTCATAATGTTTTGGCTGATCAAGTTGTGGTCATAATATTTTGACTGATCATAGTAGTAGTCATAATGTTTTGGCTGATCATGGTGGTTATATTTTGGCTGATCAAATTGTGGTCATAATGTTTTGGCTGATTAAGTTGTGGTCATAATGTTTTGGCTGATCATGAGGCTGGTGATAATGTTTTGACTGATCATAGTAGTAGTCATAATGTTTTGGCTGAACATGGTGGTAGTCATAATGTTTTTGCTGATCATGGTGGTAGTCATAATCTTTTGGCTGATCATAGTGGTAGTCATAATATTTTTGCAGATCGTGGTGGTGGTCATAATGTTTTGGCTGATCAAGTTGGGGTCATAATGTTTCGGCTGATTATGTTGTGGTCATAATGTTTTGGCTGATCATGGTGGTAAGTCATAATATTTTGACTGATCATAGTAGTAGTCATTATGTTTTGGCTGATCATGGTAGTAGTCATAAAATTTTGGATGATTATGAGTGTGGTCATAAAGTTTTGGTTGATTCATAGTGGTGGTCATAATGTTTTGGCTGATCATGGTGGTTATGCTTTGGCTGATCAAGGTGTGATCATAATGTTTTGGCTGATCAAGTTGTTGTCATAATGTTTTGGCTGATTATGGTGGTGGTCATAATGTTTTGGCTGAATATGGTTGTGGTCATAATGTTTTGGCTGAACATGGTGGTAGTCATAAAGTTTTGGCTGATCATGGTGGTAGTCATAACGTTTTGGTGGATTATAGTGGTGGTCATAATGTTTTGGCTGATCAACCTGTGGTCATAATGTTTTGGCTGATCAAGTTGTGGTCATAATGTTTTGGCTGTTTAAGTTGTGGTCATAATGTTTTGGCTGATCAAACTGTGGTCATAATGTTTTGGCTGATCAAGCTGTGGTCGTACTGTTTTGGCTGATTATAGTGGTGGTCATAATGTTTTGGCTAATCAAGTTGTGGTCATAATGTTTTGGCTGATCACGGTGGTGGTAATAATGTTTTGGCTGATCATGGTGGTGGTCATAATGTTTTGGCTGATCAAGTTGTTGTCATAATGTTTTGGATGATTATGGTGGTGGTCATAATGTTTTGGCTGAATATAGTTGTGGTCATAATATTTTGGCTGATTATGGTGATGGTCATAATGTTTTGGCTGAATATGGTGGTGGTCATAATATTTTGGCTGAATATGGTGGTAGTCATAATCTTTTGGCTGATCATAGTGGTAGTCATAATATTTTTGCAGATCGTGGTGGTGGTCATAATGTTTTGGCTGATCAAGTTGGGGTCATAATGTTTCGGCTGATTATGTTGTGGTCATAATGTTTTGGCTGATCATGGTGGTAAGTCATAATATTTTGACTGATCATAGTAGTAGTCATTATGTTTTGGCTGAT
Organism: Pelophylax lessonae; assembly: GCF_965119305.1. Classification (NCBI taxonomy): domain Eukaryota; kingdom Metazoa; phylum Chordata; class Amphibia; order Anura; family Ranidae; genus Pelophylax; species Pelophylax lessonae. Next base: position 328,645,542 of record NC_138769.1, read on the forward strand.
CATGGTAGTAGTCATAAAATTTTGGATGATTATGAGTGTGGTCATAAAGTTTTGGTTGATTCATAGTGGTAGTCATAATGTTTTGGCTGATCATGGTGGTTATGCTTTGGCTGATCAAGGTGTGATCATAATGTTTTGGCTGATCAAGTTGTTGTCATAATGTTTTGGCTGATTATGGTGGTGGTCATAATGTTTTGGCTGAATATGGTTGTGGTCATAATGTTTTGGCTGAATATGGTTGTGGTCATAATGTTTTGGCTGAACATGGTGGTAGTCATAAAGTTTTGGCTGATCATGGTGGTAGTCATAACGTTTTGGTGGATTATAGTGGTGGTCATAATGTTTTGGCTGATCAACCTGTGGTCATAATGTTTTGGCTGATCAAGCTGTGGTCATAATGTTTTGGCTGTTTAAGTTGTGGTCATAATGTTTTGGCTGATCAAACTGTGGTCATAATGTTTTGGCTGATCAAGCTGTGGTCATAATATTTTGGCTGATCAAGCTGTGGTCGTACTGTTTTGGCTGATTATAGTGGTGGTCATAATGTTTTGGCTAATCAAGTTGTGGTCATAATGTTTTGGGTGATCACGGTGGTGGTAATAATGTTTTGGCTGATCATGAGGCTGGTCATAATGTTTTGGATGATCATGTTGGTAGTCATAATGTTTTGGCAGATTATGGTGGTGGTCATAATGTTTTGGCTGACCATGTTCTTGTCATAATGTTCTCGCTGATCAAGTTGTGGTTATAATGTTTTGGCTGATCAAGCTGTGGTTATAAAGTTTTGGCTGATTAAGTTGTGGTCATAATGTTTTGGCTGATCATGAGGCTGGTGATAATGTTTTGACTGATCATACTAGTAGTCATAATGTTTTGGCTGAACATGGTGGTAGTCATAATGTTTTGGCTGAACATGGTGGTAGTCATAATGTTTTGGCTGAACATGGTGGTAGTCATAATGTTTTGGCTGATCGTGGTGGTAGTCATAATATTTTTGCTGATCATGGTGGTAGTCATAATCTTTTGGCTGATCATAGTGGTAGTCATAATGTTTTTGCAGATCGTGGTGGTGGTCATAATGTTTCGGCTGTTCAAGTTGTGGTCATAATGTTTTTGCTGATTAAGTTGTTGTCATAATGTTTTGGCTAATCATTATGCTGGTCATAATGTTTTGACTAATCATAGTAGTAGTCATAATGTTTTGGCTGATCATGGTGGTGGTCATAATGTTTTGGCTGATCAAGGTGTGGTCATAATATTTCGGCTGATTATGTTGTGGTCACAATGTTTTGGCTGATCATGGTGGTAAGTCATAATGTTTTGGCTGATAATGGTGGTAAGTCATAATGTTTTGGCTGATCGTGGTAGTAGTCATAATGTTTTGGCTGATCATGGTAGTAGTCATAATGTTTTGGATGATTATGAGGCTGGTCATATTGTTTTGGCTGATCATGGTGGTAGTCATAATGTTTTGGCTGATCATGGTGGTGGTAATGTTTTGGCTGACCAAGTTGTGGTCATAATGTTTTGGCTGATCAAGTTGTGGTCATAATGTTTTAGCTGATTATGGAGGTGGTCAAAATGTTTTGGCTAATCAAGTTTGGTCAAAATGTTTTGGCTGATCATGGTAGTAGTCATAATGTTTTGGCTGATCAAGTTTTGGTCATAATGTTTTGGCTGATCAAGTTGTGGTCAAAATGTTTTGGCTGATAAAGTTGTGGTCATAATAGTTTGGCTAATCATGGTGGTTGGTCAAAATGGTTTGGTTGATCAAGTTGTGGTCATAATGTTTTGGCTGATTAAGTTTTGGTCATAATGTTTTCGCTGATCAAGTTGTGGTTAAAATGTTTTGGCTGATTAAGTTGTGGTCATAATGTTTTGGCTGAACATGAGGCTGGTCATAATGTTTTGGCTGATCAAGTTGTTGTCATAATGTTTTGGATGATTATGGTGGTGGTCATAATGTTTTGGCTGAATATAGTTGTGGTCATAATATTTTGGCTGATTATGGTGGTGGTCATAATGTTTTGGCTGAATATGGTGGTGGTCATAATATTTTGGCTGAATATGGTGGTGGTCATAATATTTTGGCTGAATATGGTGGTGGTCATAATATTTTGGCTGAATATGCTGGTGGTCATAATATTTTGGCTGATTATGGTGGTGGTCATAATGTTTTGGCTGATCAAGTTGTTGTCATAATGTTTTGGATGATTATGGTGGTGGTCATAATGTTTTGGCTGAATATAGTTGTGGTCATAATATTTTGGCTGATTATGGTGGTGGTCATAATGTTTTGGCTGAATATGGTGGTGGTCATAATATTTTGTCATAATATTTTGGCTGAATATAGTTGTGGTCATAATATTTTGGCTGATTATGGTGGTGGTCATAATGTTTTGGCTGAATATGGTGGTGGTCATAATATTTTGGCTGAATATGGTGGTGGTCATAATATTTTGGCTGATTATGGTGGTGGTCATAATGTTTTGGCTGAATATGGTGGTGGTCATAATATTTTGGCTGAATATGGTGGTGGTCATAATATTTTGGCTGAATATGCTGGTGGTCATAATATTTTGGCTGATTATGGTGGTGGTCATAATGTTTTGGCTGATCAAGTTGTTGTCATAATGTTTTGGATGATTATGGTGGTGGTCATAATGTTTTGGCTGAATATAGTTGTGGTCATAATATTTTGGCTGATTATGGTGGTGGTCATAATATTTTGGCTGAATATGGTGGTGGTCATAATATTTTGGCTGAATATGGTGGTGGTCATAATATTTTGGCTGAATATGCTGGTGGTCATAATATCTTGGCTGATTATGGTGGTGGTCATAATGTTTTGACTGATCATGGTGGTGGTCATAATGTTTTGGCTGATCAAGTTGTGGTCATAATATTTTGACTGATCATAGTAGTAGTCATAATGTTTTGGCTGATCATGGTGGTTATATTTTGGCTGATCAAATTGTGGTCATAATGTTTTGGATGATCATGAGGCTGGTCATAATGTTTTGGCTGATCATGAGGCTGGTCATAATGTTTTGGATGATCATGTTGGTAGTCATAATGTTTTGGCAGATTATGGGGGTGGTCATAATGTTTTGGCTGACCATGTTCTTGTCATAATGTTCTCGCTGATCAAGTTGTGGTTATAATGTTTTGGCTGATCAAGTTGTGGTCATAAAGTTTTGGCTGATTAAGTTGTGGTCATAATGTTTTGGCTGATTAAGTTGTGGTCATAATGTTTTGGCTGATCATGAGGCTGGTGATAATGTTTTGGCTGATCAAGTTGTTGTCATAATGTTTTGGATGATTATGGTGGTGGTCATAATGTTTTGGCTGAATATAGTTGTGGTCATAATATTTTGGCTGATTATGGTGGTGGTCATAATGTTTTGGCTGAATATGGTGGTGGTCATAATATTTTGGCTGAATATGGTGGTGGTCATAATATTTTGGCTGAATATGGTGGTGGTCATAATATTTTGGCTGAATATGCTGGTGGTCATAATATTTTGGCTGATTATGGTGGTGGTCATAATGTTTTGGCTGATCAAGTTGTTGTCATAATGTTTTGGATGATTATGGTGGTGGTCATAATGTTTTGGCTGAATATAGTTGTGGTCATAATATTTTGGCTGATTATGGTGGTGGTCATAATGTTTTGGCTGAATATGGTGGTGGTCATAATATTTTGTCATAATATTTTGGCTGAATATGCTGGTGGTCATAATATTTTGGCTGATTATGGTGGTGGTCATAATGTTTTGGCTGAATATGGTGGTGGTCATAATATTTTGGCTGAATATGGTGGTGGTCATAATATTTTGGCTGATTATGGTGGTGGTCATAATGTTTTGGCTGAATATGGTGGTGGTCATAATATTTTGGCTGAATATGGTGGTGGTCATAATATTTTGGCTGAATATGCTGGTGGTCATAATATTTTGGCTGATTATGGTGGTGGTCATAATGTTTTGGCTGATCAAGTTGTTGTCATAATGTTTTGGATGATTATGGTGGTGGTCATAATGTTTTGGCTGAATATAGTTGTGGTCATAATATTTTGGCTGATTATGGTGGTGGTCATAATATTTTGGCTGAATATGGTGGTGGTCATAATATTTTGGCTGAATATGGTGGTGGTCATAATATTTTGGCTGAATATGCTGGTGGTCATAATATCTTGGCTGATTATGGTGGTGGTCATAATGTTTTGACTGATCATGGTGGTGGTCATAATGTTTTGGCTGATCAAGTTGTGGTCATAATATTTTGACTGATCATAGTAGTAGTCATAATGTTTTGGCTGATCATGGTGGTTATATTTTGGCTGATCAAATTGTGGTCATAATGTTTTGGATGATCATGAGGCTGGTCATAATGTTTTGGCTGATCATGAGGCTGGTCATAATGTTTTGGATGATCATGTTGGTAGTCATAATGTTTTGGCAGATTATGGGGGTGGTCATAATGTTTTGGCTGACCATGTTCTTGTCATAATGTTCTCGCTGATCAAGTTGTGGTTATAATGTTTTGGCTGATCAAGCTGTGGTTATAAAGTTTTGGCTGATTAAGTTGTGGTCATAATGTTTTGGCTGATTAAGTTGTGGTCATAATGTTTTGGCTGATCATGAGGCTGGTGATAATGTTTTGGCTGATCAAGTTGTTGTCATAATGTTTTGGATGATTATGGTGGTGGTCATAATGTTTTGGCTGAATATAGTTGTGGTCATAATATTTTGGCTGATTATGGTGGTGGTCATAATGTTTTGGCTGAATATGGTGGTGGTCATAATATTTTGGCTGAATATGGTGGTGGTCATAATATTTTGGCTGAATATGGTGGTGGTCATAATATTTTGGCTGAATATGCTGGTGGTCATAATATTTTGGCTGATTATGGTGGTGGTCATAATGTTTTGGCTGATCAAGTTGTTGTCATAATGTTTTGGATGATTATGGTGGTGGTCATAATGTTTTGGCTGAATATAGTTGTGGTCATAATATTTTGGCTGATTATGGTGGTGGTCATAATGTTTTGGCTGAATATGGTGGTGGTCATAATATTTTGTCATAATATTTTGGCTGAATATGCTGGTGGTCATAATATTTTGGCTGATTATGGTGGTGGTCATAATGTTTTGGCTGAATATGGTGGTGGTCATAATATTTTGGCTGAATATGGTGGTGGTCATAATATTTTGGCTGATTATGGTGGTGGTCATAATGTTTTGGCTGAATATGGTGGTGGTCATAATATTTTGGCTGAATATGGTGGTGGTCATAATATTTTGGCTGAATATGCTGGTGGTCATAATATTTTGGCTGATTATGGTGGTGGTCATAATGTTTTGGCTGATCAAGTTGTTGTCATAATGTTTTGGATGATTATGGTGGTGGTCATAATGTTTTGGCTGAATATAGTTGTGGTCATAATATTTTGGCTGATTATGGTGGTGGTCATAATATTTTGGCTGAATATGGTGGTGGTCATAATATTTTGGCTGAATATGGTGGTGGTCATAATATTTTGGCTGAATATGCTGGTGGTCATAATATCTTGGCTGATTATGGTGGTGGTCATAATGTTTTGACTGATCATGGTGGTGGTCATAATGTTTTGGCTGATCAAGTTGTGGTCATAATATTTTGACTGATCATAGTAGTAGTCATAATGTTTTGGCTGATCATGGTGGTTATATTTTGGCTGATCAAATTGTGGTCATAATGTTTTGGATGATCATGAGGCTGGTCATAATGTTTTGGCTGATCATGAGGCTGGTCATAATGTTTTGGATGATCATGTTGGTAGTCATAATGTTTTGGCAGATTATGGGGGTGGTCATAATGTTTTGGCTGACCATGTTCTTGTCATAATGTTCTCGCTGATCAAGTTGTGGTTATAATGTTTTGGCTGATCAAGCTGTGGTTATAAAGTTTTGGCTGATTAAGTTGTGGTCATAATGTTTTGGCTGATTAAGTTGTGGTCATAATGTTTTGGCTGATCATGAGGCTGGTGATAATGTTTTGGCTGATCATGGTAGTAGTCATAATGTTTTGGCTGATCAAGTTTTGGTCATAATGTTTTGGCTGATCAAGTTGTGGTCAAAATGTTTTGGCTGATAAAGTTGTGGTCATAATAGTTTGGCTAATCATGGTGGTTGGTCAAAATGGTTTGGTTGATCAAGTTGTGGTCATAATGTTTTGGCTGATTAAGTTTTGGTCATAATGTTTTCGCTGATCAAGTTGTGGTTAAAATGTTTTGGCTGATTAAGTTGTGGTCATAATGTTTTGGCTGAACATGAGGCTGGTCATAATGTTTTGGCTGATCAAGTTGTTGTCATAATGTTTTGGATGATTATGGTGGTGGTCATAATGTTTTGGCTGAATATAGTTGTGGTCATAATATTTTGGCTGATTATGGTGGTGGTCATAATGTTTTGGCTGAATATGGTGGTGGTCATAATATTTTGGCTGAATATGGTGGTGGTCATAATATTTTGGCTGAATATGGTGGTGGTCATAATATTTTGGCTGAATATGCTGGTGGTCATAATATTTTGGCTGATTATGGTGGTGGTCATAATGTTTTGGCTGATCAAGTTGTTGTCATAATGTTTTGGATGATTATGGTGGTGGTCATAATGTTTTGGCTGAATATAGTTGTGGTCATAATATTTTGGCTGATTATGGTGGTGGTCATAATGTTTTGGCTGAATATGGTGGTGGTCATAATATTTTGTCATAATATTTTGGCTGAATATAGTTGTGGTCATAATATTTTGGCTGATTATGGTGGTGGTCATAATGTTTTGGCTGAATATGGTGGTGGTCATAATATTTTGGCTGAATATGGTGGTGGTCATAATATTTTGGCTGATTATGGTGGTGGTCATAATGTTTTGGCTGAATATGGTGGTGGTCATAATATTTTGGCTGAATATGGTGGTGGTCATAATATTTTGGCTGAATATGCTGGTGGTCATAATATTTTGGCTGATTATGGTGGTGGTCATAATGTTTTGGCTGATCAAGTTGTTGTCATAATGTTTTGGATGATTATGGTGGTGGTCATAATGTTTTGGCTGAATATAGTTGTGGTCATAATATTTTGGCTGATTATGGTGGTGGTCATAATATTTTGGCTGAATATGGTGGTGGTCATAATATTTTGGCTGAATATGGTGGTGGTCATAATATTTTGGCTGAATATGCTGGTGGTCATAATATCTTGGCTGATTATGGTGGTGGTCATAATGTTTTGACTGATCATGGTGGTGGTCATAATGTTTTGGCTGATCAAGTTGTGGTCATAATATTTTGACTGATCATAGTAGTAGTCATAATGTTTTGGCTGATCATGGTGGTTATATTTTGGCTGATCAAATTGTGGTCATAATGTTTTGGATGATCATGAGGCTGGTCATAATGTTTTGGCTGATCATGAGGCTGGTCATAATGTTTTGGATGATCATGTTGGTAGTCATAATGTTTTGGCAGATTATGGGGGTGGTCATAATGTTTTGGCTGACCATGTTCTTGTCATAATGTTCTCGCTGATCAAGTTGTGGTTATAATGTTTTGGCTGATCAAGTTGTGGTCATAAAGTTTTGGCTGATTAAGTTGTGGTCATAATGTTTTGGCTGATTAAGTTGTGGTCATAATGTTTTGGCTGATCATGAGGCTGGTGATAATGTTTTGGCTGATCAAGTTGTTGTCATAATGTTTTGGATGATTATGGTGGTGGTCATAATGTTTTGGCTGAATATAGTTGTGGTCATAATATTTTGGCTGATTATGGTGGTGGTCATAATGTTTTGGCTGAATATGGTGGTGGTCATAATATTTTGGCTGAATATGGTGGTGGTCATAATATTTTGGCTGAATATGGTGGTGGTCATAATATTTTGGCTGAATATGCTGGTGGTCATAATATTTTGGCTGATTATGGTGGTGGTCATAATGTTTTGGCTGATCAAGTTGTTGTCATAATGTTTTGGATGATTATGGTGGTGGTCATAATGTTTTGGCTGAATATAGTTGTGGTCATAATATTTTGGCTGATTATGGTGGTGGTCATAATGTTTTGGCTGAATATGGTGGTGGTCATAATATTTTGTCATAATATTTTGGCTGAATATGCTGGTGGTCATAATATTTTGGCTGATTATGGTGGTGGTCATAATGTTTTGGCTGAATATGGTGGTGGTCATAATATTTTGGCTGAATATGGTGGTGGTCATAATATTTTGGCTGATTATGGTGGTGGTCATAATGTTTTGGCTGAATATGGTGGTGGTCATAATATTTTGGCTGAATATGGTGGTGGTCATAATATTTTGGCTGAATATGCTGGTGGTCATAATATTTTGGCTGATTATGGTGGTGGTCATAATGTTTTGGCTGATCAAGTTGTTGTCATAATGTTTTGGATGATTATGGTGGTGGTCATAATGTTTTGGCTGAATATAGTTGTGGTCATAATATTTTGGCTGATTATGGTGGTGGTCATAATATTTTGGCTGAATATGGTGGTGGTCATAATATTTTGGCTGAATATGGTGGTGGTCATAATATTTTGGCTGAATATGCTGGTGGTCATAATATCTTGGCTGATTATGGTGGTGGTCATAATGTTTTGACTGATCATGGTGGTGGTCATAATGTTTTGGCTGATCAAGTTGTGGTCATAATATTTTGACTGATCATAGTAGTAGTCATAATGTTTTGGCTGATCATGGTGGTTATATTTTGGCTGATCAAATTGTGGTCATAATGTTTTGGATGATCATGAGGCTGGTCATAATGTTTTGGCTGATCATGAGGCTGGTCATAATGTTTTGGATGATCATGTTGGTAGTCATAATGTTTTGGCAGATTATGGGGGTGGTCATAATGTTTTGGCTGACCATGTTCTTGTCATAATGTTCTCGCTGATCAAGTTGTGGTTATAATGTTTTGGCTGATCAAGCTGTGGTTATAAAGTTTTGGCTGATTAAGTTGTGGTCATAATGTTTTGGCTGATTAAGTTGTGGTCATAATGTTTTGGCTGATCATGAGGCTGGTGATAATGTTTTGACTGATCATAGTAGTAGTCATAATGTTTTGGCTGAACATGGTGGTAGTCATAATGTTTTTGCTGATCATGGTGGTAGTCATAATCTTTTGGCTGATCATAGTGGTAGTCATAATATTTTTGCAGATCGTGGTGGTGGTCATAATGTTTTGGCTGATCAAGTTGGGGTCATAATGTTTCGGCTGATTATGTTGTGGTCATAATGTTTTGGCTGATCATGGTGGTAAGTCATAATATTTTGACTGATCATAGTAGTAGTCATTATGTTTTGGCTGATCATGGTAGTAGTCATAAAATTTTGGATGATTATGAGTGTGGTCATAAAGTTTTGGTTGATTCATAGTGGTAGTCATAATGTTTTGGCTGATCATGGTGGTTATACTTTGGCTGATCAAGGTGTGATCATAATGTTTTGGCTGATCAAGTTGTTGTCATAATGTTTTGGCTGATTATGGTGGTGGTCATAATGTTTTGGCTGAATATGGTGGTGGTCATAATATTTTGGCTGAATATGGTGGTGGTCATAATATTTTGGCTGAATATGCTGGTGGTCATAATATTTTGGCTGATTATGGTGGTGGTCATAATGTTTTGGCTGAATATGGTGGTGGTCATAATATTTTGGCTGAATATGCTGGTGGTCATAATATTTTGGCTGATTATGGTGGTGGTCATAATGTTTTGACTGATCATGGTGGTGGTCATAATGTTTTGGCTGATCAAGTTGTGGTCATAATATTTTGACTGATCATAGTAGTAGTCATAATGTTTTGGCTGATCATGGTGGTTATATTTTGGCTGATCAAATTGTGGTCATAATGTTTTGGATGATCATGAGGCTGGTCATAATGTTTTGGCTGATCATGAGGCTGGTCATAATGTTTTGGATGATCATGTTGGTAGTCATAATGTTTTGGCAGATTATGGGGGTGGTCATAATGTTTTGGCTGACCATGTTCTTGTCATAATGTTCTCGCTGATCAAGTTGTGGTTATAATGTTTTGGCTGATCAAGCTGTGGTTATAAAGTTTTGGCTGATTAAGTTGTGGTCATAATGTTTTGGCTGATTAAGTTGTGGTCATAATGTTTTGGCTGATCATGAGGCTGGTGATAATGTTTTGACTGATCATAGTAGTAGTCATAATGTTTTGGCTGAACATGGTGGTAGTCATAATGTTTTTGCTGATCATGGTGGTAGTCATAATCTTTTGGCTGATCATAGTGGTAGTCATAATATTTTTGCAGATCGTGGTGGTGGTCATAATGTTTTGGCTGATCAAGTTGGGGTCATAATGTTTCGGCTGATTATGTTGTGGTCATAATGTTTTGGCTGAACATGGTGGTAGTCATAAAGTTTTGGCTGATCATGGTGGTAGTCATAACGTTTTGGTGGATTATAGTGGTGGTCATAATGTTTTGGCTGATCAACCTGTGGTCATAATGTTTTGGCTGATCAAGTTGTGGTCATAATGTTTTGGCTGTTTAAGTTGTGGTCATAATGTTTTGGCTGATCAAACTGTGGTCATAATGTTTTGGCTGATCAAGCTGTGGTCATAATATTTTGGCTGATCAAGCTGTGGTCGTACTGTTTTGGCTGATTATAGTGGTGGTCATAATGTTTTGGCTAATCAAGTTGTGGTCATAATGTTTTGGCTGATCACGGTGGTGGTAATAATGTTTTGGCTGATCATGGTGGTGGTCATAATGTTTTGGCTGATCAAGTTGTTGTCATAATGTTTTGGATGATTATGGTGGTGGTCATAATGTTTTGGCTGAATATAGTTGTGGTCATAATATTTTGGCTGATTATGGTGATGGTCATAATGTTTTGGCTGAATATGGTGGTGGTCATAATATTTTGCCTGAATATGGTGGTGGTCATAATATTTTGGCTGAATATGCTGGTGGTCATAATATTTTGGCTGATTATGGTGGTGGTCATAATGTTTTGGCTGATCAAGTTGTTGTCATAATGTTTTGGATGATTATGGTGGTGGTCATAATGTTTTGGCTGAATATAGTTGTGGTCATAATATTTTGGCTGATTATGGTGGTGGTCATAATGTTTTGGCTGAATATGCTGGTGGTCGTACTGTTTTGGCTGATTATAGTGGTGGTCATAATGTTTTGGCCAATCAAGTTGTGGTCATAATGTTTTGGCTGATCACGGTGGTGGTAATAATGTTTTGGCTGATCATGAGGCTGGTCATAATGTTTTGGCTGATCATGAGGCTGGTCATAATGTTTTGGATGATCATGTTGGTAGTCATAATGTTTTGGCAGATTATGGTGGTGGTCATAATGTTTTGGCTGACCATGTTCTTGTCATAATGTTCTCGCTGATCAAGTTGTGGTTATAATGTTTTGGCTGATCAAGCTGTGGTTATAAAGTTTTGGCTGATTAAGTTGTGGTCATAATGTTTTGGCTGATTAAGTTGTGGTCATAATGTTTTGGCTGATCATGAGGCTGGTGATAATGTTTTGACTGATCATACTAGTAGTCATAATGTTTTGGCTGAACATGGTGGTAGTCATAATGTTTTGGCTGAACATGGTGGTAGTCATAATGTTTTGGCTGAACATGGTGGTAGTCATAATGTTTTGGCTGATCGTGGTGGTAGTCATAATATTTTTGCTGATCATGGTGGTAGTCATAATCTTTTGGCTGATCATAGTGGTAGTCATAATGTTTTTGCAGATCGTGGTGGTGGTCATAATGTTTCGGCTGTTCAAGTTGTGGTCATAATGTTTTTGCTGATTAAGTTGTTGTCATAATGTTTTGGCTAATCATTATGCTGGTCATAATGTTTTGACTAATCATAGTAGTAGTCATAATGTTTTGGCTGATCATGGTGGTGGTCATAATGTTTTGGCTGATCAAGGTGTGGTCATAATATTTCGGCTGATTATGTTGTGGTCACAATGTTTTGGCTGATCATGGTGGTAAGTCATAATGTTTTGGCTGATAATGGTGGTAAGTCATAATGTTTTGGCTGATCGTGGTAGTAGTCATAATGTTTTGGCTGATCATGGTAGTAGTCATAATGTTTTGGATGATTATGAGGCTGGTCATATTGTTTTGGCTGATCATGGTGGTAGTCATAATGTTTTGGCTGATCATGGTGGTGGTAATGTTTTGGCTGACCAAGTTGTGGTCATAATGTTTTAGCTGATTATGGAGGTGGTCAAAATGTTTTGGCTAATCAAGTTTGGTCAAAATGTTTTGGCTGATCATGGTAGTAGTCATAATGTTTTGGCTGATCAAGTTTTGGTCATAATGTTTTGGCTGATCAAGTTGTGGTCAAAATGTTTTGGCTGATAAAGTTGTGGTCATAATAGTTTGGCTAATCATGGTGGTTGGTCAAAATGGTTTGGTTGATCAAGTTGTGGTCATAATGTTTTGGCTGATTAAGTTTTGGTCATATTGTTTTGGCTGATCAAGTTGTGGTCATAATGTTTTCGCTGATCAAGTTGTGGTTAAAATGTTTTGGCTGATTAAGTTGTGGTCATAATGTTTTGGCTGAACATGAGGCTGGTCATAATGTTTTGGCTGATCAAGTTGTTGTCATAATGTTTTGGATGATTATGGTGGTGGTCATAATGTTTTGGCTGAATATAGTTGTGGTCATAATATTTTGGCTGATTATGGTGGTGGTCATAATGTTTTGGCTGAATATGGTGGTGGTCATAATATTTTGGCTGAATATGGTGGTGGTCATAATATTTTGGCTGAATATGCTGGTGGTCATAATATTTTGGCTGATTATGGTGGTGGTCATAATGTTTTGGCTGATCAAGTTGTTGTCATAATGCTTTGGATGATTATGGTGGTGGTCATAATGTTTTGGCTGAATATAGTTGTGGTCATAATATTTTGGCTGATTATGGTGGTGGTCATAATGTTTTGGCTGAATATGGTGGTGGTCATAATATTTTGGCTGAATATGGTGGTGGTCATAATATTTTGGCTGAATATGCTGGTGGTCATAATATTTTGGCTGATTATGGTGGTGGTCATAATGTTTTGGCTGATCAAGTTGTAGTCATAATGCTTTGGCTGATTTAAGTTCTGGTCATAATGTTTTGGCTGAGAAAGTTGTAGTTATAATGTTTTGGCTGATAATGGTGATAGTCGTAATGTTTTGGCTGATAAAAGTTGTGATCATAATGTTTCAGCTGATCATCTTAGTAGTCATAATGTTTTGGCTGATCATGGTGGTGGTCATAATGGTTAGGCTGATAAAGTTGTGGTCATAATAGTTTGGCTGATCATGGTGGTGGTCATAATTGATAGGGTGATCAAGTTGTGGTCATAATATTTTGGCTAATTACGTTTTTGTCATAATGTTTTGGCTAATCATGAGGCTTGTGATAAGGATTTGTCTGATCATGGTAGTAGTCATAATGTTTTGGATGATCATGGTGGTAGTCATAATGTTTTGGCTGATGATGGTGGTGGTCATAATGTTTTGGCTGATCAAGTTGTGGTCATACTGTTTTGACTAATCATGGTAGAAGTTGTAATGTTTTGGCTGATCAAGGTTGTGGTCATAACGTTTTGAATGATTACGGTTGTGGTCATAATGTTTTGGCTGATCAAGTTGTGGTCATAATGTTTTGGCTGATCAAGTTGTGGTCATAATGTTTTGGCTGACCAAGTTGTGGTCACAATGTTTTCACTGATCATGGCAGTAGTCATAAAGTTTTGGCTGATCATGGTGGTGGTCATAATGTTTTGACTGATCATGGTGGTGGTCATAATGTTTTGGCTGATCAAGTTGTGGTCATAATATTTTGACTGATCATAGTAGTAGTCATAATGTTTTGGCTGATCATGGTGGTTATATTTTGGCTGATCAAATTGTGGTCATAATGTTTTGGATGATCATGAGGCTGGTCATAATGTTTTGGCTGATCATGAGGCTGGTCATAATGTTTTGGATGATCATGTTGGTAGTCATAATGTTTTGGCAGATTATGGGGGTGGTCATAATGTTTTGGCTGACCATGTTCTTGTCATAATGTTCTCGCTGATCAAGTTGTGGTTATAATGTTTTGGCTGATCAAGCTGTGGTTATAAAGTTTTGGCTGATTAAGTTGTGGTCATAATGTTTTGGCTGATTAAGTTGTGGTCATAATGTTTTGGCTGATCATGAGGCTGGTGATAATGTTTTGACTGATCATAGTAGTAGTCATAATGTTTTGGCTGAACATGGTGGTAGTCATAATGTTTTTGCTGATCATGGTGGTAGTCATAATCTTTTGGCTGATCATAGTGGTAGTCATAATATTTTTGCAGATCGTGGTGGTGGTCATAATGTTTTGGCTGATCAAGTTGGGGTCATAATGTTTCGGCTGATTATGTTGTGGTCATAATGTTTTGGCTGAACATGGTGGTAGTCATAATGTTTTTGCTGATCATGGTGGTAGTCATAATCTTTTGGCTGATCATAGTGGTAGTCATAATATTTTTGCAGATCGTGGTGGTGGTCATAATGTTTTGGCTGATCAAGTTGGGGTCATAATGTTTCGGCTGATTATGTTGTGGTCATAATGTTTTGGCTGATCATGGTGGTAAGTCATAATATTTTGACTGATCATAGTAGTAGTCATTATGTTTTGGCTGATCATGGTAGTAGTCATAAAAGTTTGGATGATTATGAGTGTGGTCATAAAGTTTTGGTTGATTCATAGTGGTAGTCATAATGTTTTGGCTGATCATGGTGGTTATGCTTTGGCTGATCAAGGTGTGATCATAATGTTTTGGCTGATCAAGTTGTTGTCATAATGTTTTGGCTGATTATGGTGGTGGTCATAATGTTTTGGCTGAATATGGTTGTGGTCATAATATTTTGGCTGAATATGGTGGTGGTCATAATGTTTTGGCTGAACATGGTGGTAGTCATAAAGTTTTGGCTGATCATGGTGGTAGTCATAACGTTTTGGTGGATTATAGTGGTGGTCATAATGTTTTGGCTGATCAACCTGTGGTCATAATGTTTTGGCTGATCAAGTTGTGGTCATAATGTTTTGGCTGTTTAAGTTGTGGTCATAATGTTTTGGCTGATCAAACTGTGGTCATAATGTTTTGGCTGATCAAGCTGTGGTCGTACTGTTTTGGCTGATTATAGTGGTGGTCATAATGTTTTGGCTGATCAAGCTGTGGTCGTACTGTTTTGGCTGATTATAGTGGTGGTCATAATGTTTTGGCTGATCAAGCTGTGGTCATAATGTTTTGGCTGATCACGGTGGTGGTAATAATGTTTTGGCTGATCATGGTGGTGGTCATAATGTTTTGGCTGATCAAGTTGTGGTCATAATGTTTTGGCTGATCAAGCTGTGATCATAATGTTTTGGCTGATCAAGCTGTGGTCATAATGTTTTGGCTGATCACGGTGGTGGTAATAATGTTTTGGCTGATCATGGTGGTGGTCATAATGTTTTGGCTGATCAAGTTGTGGTCATAATGTTTTGGCTGATCAAGCTGTGATCATAATGTTTTGGCTGATCAAGCTGTGGTCATAATGTTTTGGCTGATCAAGTTGTGGTCATAATGTTTTGTATGATCATAGTAGTAGTCAGAATGTTTTGGCTGATCATGGTAGTAGTCATAATATTTTGGATGATCATGAGGTATGTCATAAAGTTTTAGTTGATCATAGTGGTAGTCATAATGTTTTAGCTGATCAAGTTGTTTTCATAATGTTTTGGCTGATCATGTTGGTAGACATGATGTTTTGGCTGGTCATGGTGGGGGTCATAATGTTTTGGCTAATAAAGTTGTAGTCATAAAGTTTTAGCTGACCATGGTGGTGGACATACTGTATTGGCTGATCAATTTGTGGTCATAATGTTTTGACTGATCATGGTAGTAGTTGTAATGTTTTGGATGATCACGGTGGTGGTAATAATGTTTTGGCTGATCATGGTGGTGGTCATAATGTTTTGGCTGATCATGGTGGTGGTCATAATGTTTTGGCTGATCAAGTTGTTGTCATAATGTTTTGGATGATTATGGTGGTGGTCATAATGTTTTGGCTGAATATAGTTGTGGTCATAATATTTTGGCTGATTATGGTGGTGGTCATAATGTTTTGGCTGATCATGGTGGTAGTCATAATGTTTTGGCTGATTATGGTGGTAGTCATAACGTTTTGGTTGATCATGGTGGTAGTCATAACATTTTGGCGGATTATAGTGGTGGTCATAATGCTTTGGCTGATCAAGTTGTGGTCATAATGTTTAGGCTGATCAAGTTGTGGTCATAATGTTTTGGCTGAGGTAGAATATAAATAAATCCGCGCTAAGGACGTCAGAGGATAAATTAAATGTGTGCACAGATAAGCTGCAGCCTCACTTAAAATATAGCCAAAAGGCTATATAAATATGTATGTAAATATGAAGTGGTGGCGCTGCTTATAAAGTGCAAACAGATATATATAAATATATGAAAATGAAAAGAATATAAAATGTAGAAACACAGATGTGATTGAGGAGTAAAAAATATATAAATGGTGGATATGTAAATAGTGCCACAATATGGTGAAAATCCAACATAAAATGGTATTGGGAATGAGTTAATATGGAATATATGAAAAAATATAAAAGAGTAAAATGAAGTAAAATATAAATAACCACCAAAGTGCGTAATATAAAGTGCAAAGTAATACAATATATATATCCTAGTATATACCTAAAATAATAATATCAGCATGTTGCAATAAAATGATAAGAGAATAATTTGAAATAATAATACATAGGCGATGGTATAATGTGAAAAAGTGTGCAAAAAGTGCAATAATAAAACTGGGTGTGCGGAAAACTTTTTCCGGAAAAATAAATAAGAGTGCGGGAAACTATTTTTACAAAGTGCAGCAAGAAGTGATGTGATCTAAATTCATGTGGTAAATAAGTCCGTATAATAGTAAAGGTGCAAAACAATATTATGGACAAGCTAGATGTGCGAAGAAATATGAACTCCAAAGTGAAAATAAGAAATGGTATTCAATCAGATCAGCTGATAAAATAAGTCCATATATAGATGATTGTGCCCCGAGGGGTGGTGAATGAATAAGTATCCTGCGGTGACCCCCAAGGTGGGTGACTGGCGAGTGGCGGGGGAACCCCTAGTAGAAAAACCTACTCACCAGATGTACCCACCCCACACAGGGGTATAGGGCAGGTACTGTAGAAATATCCTGTTGATCCTGGCTCTGGGTAGTAGTTCCCTTCCTGGGGGAGATGTAGTATAGGGTCCGCAGGGATATCCTAAAGTGGGATCCTATCCGATGGTAGGATATCCAACGATCCGTGGGGTGAACTGATATGGCCACTCAAAGGTATGTGGATGGAGGGATCATATAAATGGAAAAGAACTCGATAGTATAATACCGTTTTTAAAGTTTATTCCTTCCAGCAGTAACATAAAAATGGGTACTTCTGACGTCACATGACGAAACGCGTACAGCGCCGTCACGTCACTTCCGGTTCCGGTCTCCAGTTGGAACGCATTGCTTTCCGGGACGCCACTACCTCGCTGTTTACTGATTTTATCTATGTGAGTACCCATTTTTATGTTACTGCTGGAAGGAATAAACTTTAAAAACGGTATTATACTATCGAGTTCTTTTCCATTTATATGATCCCTCCATCCACATACCTTTGAGTGGCCATATCAGTTCACCCCACGGATCTTTGGATATCCTACCATCGGATAGGATCCCACTTTAGGATATCCCTGCGGACCCTATACTACATCTCCCCCAGGAAGGGAACTACTACCCAGAGCCAGGATCAACAGGATATTTCTACAGTACCTGCCCTATACCCCTGTGTGGGGTGGGTACATCTGGTGAGTAGGTTTTTCTACTAGGGGTTCCCCCGCCACTCGCCAGTCACCCACCTTGGGGGTCACCGCAGGATACTTATTCATTCACCACCCCTCGGGGCACAATCATCTATATATGGACTTATTTTATCAGCTGATCTGATTGAATACCATTTCTTATTTTCACTTTGGAGTTCATATTTCTTCGCACATCTAGCTTGTCCATAATATTGTTTTGCACCTTTACTATTATACGGACTTATTTACCACATGAATTTAGATCACATCACTTCTTGCTGCACTTTGTAAAAATAGTTTCCCGCACTCTTATTTATTTTTCCGGAAAAAGTTTTCCGCACACCCAGTTTAATTATTGCACTTTTTGCACACTTTTTCACATTATACCATCGCCTATGTATTATTATTTCAAATTATTCTCTTATCATTTTATTGCAACATGCTGATATTATTATTTTAGGTATATACTAGGATATATATATTGTATTACTTTGCACTTTATATTACGCACTTTGGTGGTTATTTATATTTTACTTCATTTTACTCTTTTATATTTTTTCATATATTCCATATTAACTCATTCCCAATACCATTTTATGTTGGATTTTCACCATATTGTGGCACTATTTACATATCCACCATTTATATATTTTTTACTCCTCAATCACATCTGTGTTTCTACATTTTATATTCTTTTCATTTTCATATATTTATATATATCTGTTTGCACTTTATAAGCAGCGCCACCACTTCATATTTACATACATAATGTTTTGGCTGATCAAGCTGTGGTCATAATGTTTTGGCTGATCAAGCTGTGGTCAAAATGTTTTGGCTGATCAAGCTGTAGACATACTGTTTTGGCTGATTATAGTGGTGGTGATAATGTTTTGGTTAATCAAGTTGTGGTGATAATGTTTTGGCTGATCATGGTAGTAGTCGTAATGTTTTGGCTGATCACGGTGGTGGACATACTGTATTGGTTGATCATTGTTCTGTCCAGCCAGGGTTTCATAACCATTTGCCATAGTCTGTCAATAATAGTCTATTAGCTAGGTAATAGCACCATCTAGTGGCGTTAGTTGTACTACATCTTGTTTTTCTTGTATAATTCTGCCTTGTGGGAGGTCCTACTTATTGTGGGTTCTTGCAAGGCACTCTGGGAAGAGGAAGGGGCAGTCCTCAGTCTCCTGGACACAGAATCAGAGCTGCTTCTTCATGTCTCTCTTCTAAAACTCCACCATCTGTGTAACAGCATATCTGGTGAGTCACTTACCTCTGTAACTAGGGCATCTAGTATGCAGAGCTGTGTAGTTGTTTGTATTACTACTCAGGAAAGTTAACTGTGTAGATGTTAGACTGTTAGCTAGCCATGCAGTCCTATGTATAGGCAGTCATTGTACCATGTGCTTCACTGTTATGTAATGTATGATGCATGCAGTTCTTATACTCTGTACTTATACATGTCCTTTTGTATTCTTATAGTTTTACCATATTTCTACAACCCTGTTTGCCATCACATAATAAACCTGTTAAACTACATACAACAGGCCTTTTATTTGGGAGACAGGAATGGTTTATGCTGAATGTTGGACTACACACTGTATGAACGTGTAAGAAGACAGAACAGTAAAACAGATGCTAGTCACCAGCGATAGTGGATCTGACTATACGGAACCGCCATCAGCCACGCGCTCCCGCGCACATGATTGCAGCGGTTGCCACACAGTCACAAGAAGTGAGAGTGTAACCCCCAGCAAGCACAGCTCAAGCCAAAACACACTGAAGTCTGTTCTTACCTAGACTGAGCATGCACAGAGTCATTAAGCAGCCAGCAACAGAAACACCATGTCCACCAGCCAGGCATCATCATGCAGGACAAGGTCACAAGCGAGCCGCTCTAGCAAGTCCTCCATAAAAGTAATGGCTGCTCTCGCCCGTGCAGAAGCTGAGGCTGCAAAAGTAAGGGCTTCCTTTGCTGCACAAGAGATGCAACTAAAGATATCACTGGAAAAACTTGCAGCAGAGAAAGAAGCGGCAGCTGCAATAGCCAAAGCAGAGTGCTTAGAAGCCATAGACTGTTCTGAATCTGAGAAACACAGCCAAGTACTCGGACCAGACTTAGCAGCCGCAATAGTCAAAGTAGAGTGCTTAGAAGCCATAGACTGTTCTAAATCTGAGAAACACAGCTAAGTACTCGGACCAGACTTAGATCAACAAGATCCAGCACAGCGCGTCTCAGAATATGTCTACCAGCATCCCAAGACAGATGACACCTATGATCCGGTATATCAGCCAGCGTATACAGTGAGTCAAAGACCCTACCTTGAATCACAGTACCTCGAGCAAGACGGTATGCGGCAAAGTGATCCCGACCACAACTACCGCTCTACGGGACAAAAGCTACAACCTTCGCTTCAACTTAAAGGGACACCCTTCGCATCAGAGCGGTATTATACAGATTTTCTTAAGCCAGAAACTTCCAAAAGGTATGGTGATACACCACACACGCAGCATAACAGCACACCGGGTAGTGTTGGCGCCAACCATGCGGTCATGGACTTTGCTAAGTTCTTTGCTAAACGGGAACTGGTTACCAAGGGACTTATAAAGTTCACTGATCGACCCGAGAACTACAGGTCATGGCGAGCCTCCTTCCAGAACGCCATACGGGACTTAGATCTTTCCTGTAGTGAAGAGTTAGATCTCTTGGTAAAATGGCTTGGAAATGAATCTGCTGAACATGCCAAAAGAATCAGAGACATTAACATAAACTACCCGGGCAAAGGTTTAAAGATGGTGTGGGAAAGACTTGATGAATGTTACGGGTCAATAGAAGCTATAGAAAATGCTTTATATAAAAGAATTGAAACTTTTCCCAGAGTAGCTGGTAGGAGTTACCAAAGGCTCAGGGAACTCAGTGACTTGCTAATAGAGTTACAGGTTGCTCAGGCAGAAGGAGATCTACCAGGGCTAGCATTCCTGGACACTGCCAGAGGTGTTAATCCGATTGTCCAAAAACTTCCTTATAACTTACAGGAGAAGTGGATCACACATGGTTCTCATTATAAACAGTCTCATAATGTACCATTTCCTCCCTTCAGGGTGTTTGTAGACTTTGTTGCTCAACAGGCAAGGATCAGAAATGATCCCAGTTTTGATTTTACACTGTCATGTCCCACTGCCCCTGGTGTCAAACTTCACAAAACACCAGTGGCAGTCCACAAAACTAATGTTGCTTCCACAGGTTCTCCTTTCAGGTCGTTCAAGCCTTATCAAGAAGGGAACAAACTGGAAGACGTTAGCAAGCAATGCCCATTGCACAAGAAACCACATCCTCTACTGAAATGCAGAGCCTTCAGGGAGAAGTCTTTAGAGGACCGCAAAGAATTCCTCAAAGAGAACAACATCTGCTTCAGGTGCTGCACTACAACAACACACTTCGCCAGGAACTGTAAGGTCAGTGTGACATGCACAGAATGTGGGAGCATGGAACACAACACGGCTTTGCACCCTGGACCACCCTCTCAGGTATCATCCCAAGCAGAGGAGCATGACAGAAAGCAGATAGACACCGACGCAGACACTGCAATAGTCACTTCTCAGTGTACAGAGATATGTAAAGGACTTGCAGGAGGGAAGTCCTGCTCAAAAATCTGCCTTGTCAGAGTTTACCCGGTCGGTTACCGAGACAAGGCGATCAAGGTATACGCAATCTTGGATGACCAAAGCAACAGGTCTCTAGCTAAATCCACCTTCTTCAACACATTCAACATCATAGGGCCTGGTTCTCCCTATTCCTTAAGAACATGTGCAGGTACCGTTGAGACAGCGGGGAGGAAGGCAGCTGGTTACAAAGTAGAGTCCATAGATGGTCAGACCTGCTTGTCTCTGCCAACCATACTGGAGTGTAATCACATTCCTGACAACCGATCTGAGATACCTACCCCTGAGGTGGCAACACACCACCCCCACTTGAAGCGTATAGCTCACCTGATACCGGAGCTGGACCCAGAAGCTCCAATAGTCCTACTCCTTGGAAGAGACATACTACAAGTTCACAAGGCTAGAGGACAGATTAATGGACCCCAAAACGCTCCATACGCCCAGAGACTTGACCTAGGATGGGTCATCATAGGAGACGTCTGTCTAGGAGGGGTACACAAGCCGACCTCGGTCTACAGTATGCTCACCAACACACTCGAAAATAGACGTCCATCCCTATTCCAGCCATGTCAGAGTAGTTTCCTGATAAAAGAATTTCCACAAAGCGATCCTGTGCCTTGTCCTTATGTGGATTCCTCCTGTGAAGATCATGCCTGTGATGGTGAGCAAGATCACCTAGGGTGCACAGTCTTCCACAGAACAAGAGAAGACAACAGGGTTGCAATGTCCATAGAAGACAGGCTGTTCTTGGATATCATGGATCAAGGAATAGTAAAAGACAAATCAAACAGCTGGGTCGCACCTTTACCGTTTAGACCCCAAAGACAGCGCCTACCTAACAACAAGGAACTTGTTTACAATCGATTTATCTCCCTCAGACACTCAGCCCAAAAGGGGGAGAAACAAAGTACGGGTCAGATGTCAGGTCCTTTGTGGAAAGGGATTTCTATGTGGACGACAGTTTGAAATCTACACCCACGAATGAGACCGCAATCAGTCTCCTGAAAAGAGCTCAAGAGATGCTCGCCTTATCTTATTTGAGGTTGCACAAAATCGCCTCCAACAGCTGTGAGTTAATGGAGGCCTTCTCACCCCAAGACCACTCAAGTGGTCTAAAGGACTTGGATCTTAGTACAGACTCCCTTCCTATGCAGCGAAGCCTTGGTTTGCTTTGGGATTTAAAGGCAGACACATTCACCTTTCAAATCAGCACAGACGAAAAACCCTTCACACGCAGAGGAGTCCTATCTACCATAAACAGCTTATATGATCCTCTGGGATTCGTAGCGCCAGTTACCATCCAGGGTAAAATGATACTAAGAGACTTCACCACAGAAAAGGCTGATTGGGATGATCCACTTCCCATGGAGAAAAAAGACCTGTGGACAGGATGGAGAAAGTCTCTTGAAGGTTTGTCCAGCCTTCAGGTAGCACGACCATATGCTTCTGTGTCAACTGAAGTCAAGATGCAAAGACTGTATAATTTCTGCGATGCTTCAGTCAAGGCGATTGCAGCTGTAGCGTACCTAAAGACTATAGATGTCAAAGAACAATGCCATGTGGGTTTCGTTATGAGCAGGACCAAACTGGCACCACTCCGCGAGCACATGATACCCAGATTGGAACTCTGTGCTGCGGTGCTTGCAGTGGAGTTGGCTGAACTTATAACAACAGGACTACATCTGGAAATCGAGGAAGTCGAGTTCTACACAGACAGCAAGGTAGTCCTAGGATACATTTGCAACGAAATAAGATGCTTCTATGTCTATGTCAGCAATCGGGTACTTAGGATCAGGAGATCAACTTGTCCTAAACAGTGGCACTACGTGTCCACACACCATAATCCTGCAGACCATGCGACTAGATCTGTCGCAACAAGCCATCTTAAAGACACAACATGGTTCATGGGCCCTGCATTCCTGTACCGTTCTATGTCTTGCAGCATCGAATCTGACTTGTTCGACTTAGTAGACCCGGATGCGGATGAAGAAATCCGACCTGAAGTATCGGTTCTACATACGGTGACTTCAGACCACCAACTCAAGTCTCATCGTTTTGAAAGGTTCTCCACCTGGATTTCACTTGTTTGTGCTATAGCCTGTCTTGTTCATATAGCTCAACCATACAAGTTGACATTTCCGGTGAACCAGAAGCCATGCAAAGGTTGGCATCACTGTAAGCACGCATTTACTGTTATAAATATGGAAAGGTCCAAAGACTTAATAATTCACACTATACAAGGTGAATGTTATGCTAAAGAGAGAGACTGCCTCAACAAAGGCCAAACGGTCTCCAAGGATAGCGCTTTGAAGAAGTTTGATCCCATCATTGACAAAAATGGGCTGCTCAGAATAGGAGGCCGTCTTCAAGAAGCCAAAGTGGAATTTGGGGAGAAACATCCTGTAATAATTCCCGGACATCATCACGTCACGACCTTGCTTGTACGGCACCATCACATTCAAGTGAAACATCAAGGCCGATTGTTTACCGAAGGGAATCTACGAGCTGCCGGACTATGGATAGTCGTCGCTAAGAGGTGTGTGAGCAAGCTCATCTTACAACCAGTTGCATCGAAATGAGTGGCCATTGGGCCTCATCACCAACACATTCCCAAGCAAAGATGGGAACATACGCAAAGCCGAAGTCAAAGTATGGAAGCTTGGCGAGTGCAAGTTATTCCTTAGGCCAGTGGCGGAACTTGTTTTGTTGTTTTCACCTAATCTACCTAGTAGTGGCGTCAGTTGACGCCAGGCGGGGAGTGTTCTGTCCAGCCAGGGTTTCATAACCATTTGCCATAGTCTGTCAATAATAGTCTATTAGCTAGGTAATAGCACCATCTAGTGGCGTTAGTTGTACTACATCTTGTTTTTCTTGTATAATTCTGCCTTGTGGGAGGTCCTACTTATTGTGGGTTCTTGCAAGGCACTCTGGGAAGAGGAAGGGGCAGTCCTCAGTCTCCTGGACACAGAATCAGAGCTGCTTCTTCATGTCTCTCTTCTAAAACTCCACCATCTGTGTAACAGCATATCTGGTGAGTCACTTACCTCTGTAACTAGGGCATCTAGTATGCAGAGCTGTGTAGTTGTTTGTATTACTACTCAGGAAAGTTAACTGTGTAGATGTTAGACTGTTAGCTAGCCATGCAGTCCTATGTATAGGCAGTCATTGTACCATGTGCTTCACTGTTATGTAATGTATGATGCATGCAGTTCTTATACTCTGTACTTATACATGTCCTTTTGTATTCTTATAGTTTTACCATATTTCTACAACCCTGTTTGCCATCACATAATAAACCTGTTAAACTACATACAACAGGCCTTTTATTTGGGAGACAGGAATGGTTTATGCTGAATGTTGGACTACACACTGTATGAACGTGTAAGAAGACAGAACAATCATGGTGGTGGTCATAATGTTTTGGCTGATCATGGTGGTGGTCATAATGTTTTGGCTGATCAAGTTATGGTCATAATGTTTTGGCTGATCAAGTTGTTGTCATAATGTTTTGGCTGATCATGGTAGTAGTCATAATGTTTTGGATGATTATGAGGCTGGCCATATTGTTTTGGCTGATCATGGTGGTAGTCATAATGTTTTGGCTGATCATGGTGGTGGTAATGTTTTGGCTGACCAAGTTGTGGTCATAATGTTTTGGCTGATCAAGTTGTGGTCATAATGTTTTAGCTGATTATGGAGGTGGTCAAAATGTTTTGGCTAATCAAGTTTGGTCAAAATGTTTTGGCTGATCATGGTAGTAGTCATAATGTTTTGGCTGATCAAGTTTTGGTCATAATGTTTTGGCTGATCAAGTTGTGGTCAAAATGTTTTGGCTGATAAAGTTGTGGTCATAATAGTTTGGCTAATCATGGTGGTTGGTCAAAATGGTTTGGTTGATCAAGTTGTGGTCATAATTTTTTGGCTGATTAAGTTTTGGTCATATTGTTTTGGCTGATCAAGTTGTGGTCATAATGTTTTCGCTGATCAAGTTGTGGTCAAAATGTTTTGGCTGATTAAGTTGTGGTCATAATGTTTTGGCTGAACATGAGGCTGGTCATAATGTTTTGGCTGAACATGAGGCTGGTTATAATGTTTTGGCTGATCATGGTGGTAGACATAATGTTTTGGCTGATCATGGTGGTAGAAATAATGTTTTGGCTGATAATGGTGGTAGTCATAATGTTTTGGCTGATACAGGTGGAAGCCATAATTTTTTGGCTGATCATGGTGTTGGTCATAATGTTTTGGCTGATCAACTAGTGGTCATAATGTTTTGGCTGACCAAGTTGTGTTCATGATGTTTTGACTGATAAAGTTGTGATCATAATGTTTGGGCTAAAAAAGTTGTGGTCATAATGTTTTGGCTGATCAAGTTGTGGTCATAATGTTTTGGCTGAACATGGTAGTAGTCATAATGTTTTGGCTGACCATTGTGGTTATATTTTGGCTGATCAAGTTGTGGTCATAATGCTTTGGCTGATTATGGTTGTGGTCATAATGTTTTGGCTGAATATGGTGCTGGTCATAGTATTGTGGTGGTGGTCATAATGTTTTGGCTAATCAAGTTGTGGTCATAATGTTTTGGCTGATCAAGTTGTGGTCATAATGTTTTGACTGATCAACTAGTGGTCATAATGTTTTGGCTGACCAAGTTGTGTTCATGATGTTTTGGCTGATCATGGTGGTGGTCATAATGTTTTGGCTGATCATGGTGGTGGTCATAATGTTTTGGCTTATAAGTTGTAGTCATAATATTTCGGCTGATTAAGTTGTGGCCATAATGTTTTGGCTGAAAAAGTTGTGGTCATAATGGTTTGGCTTATCATGGTGGTGGTCATAATGTTTTGGTTCACCAAGTTGTGGACATAATGTTTTGGCTGATTAGGTTGTGGTCATAATGTTTTGGCTGATCATGGTAGTAGTCATAATGTTTTGGCTGATTATGGTGGAGGTCATAATGTTTTGGCTAATCATAGCAGAAGTCATAAAGTTTTGTGCTGATCACGCTGGTGGTCATAATGTTTTGGCTGAACATGGTGGTGTTCATAATGTTTTGGCTGATCATAGTAGAAGTCGTAATGTTTTGGCTGATCATGGTGGTGGTCATACATAATGTTTTGGCTGTTCAAGTTTTGGTCATAATGTTTTGGCTGATCATGAGGCTGGTCGAAATGTTTTGACTGATCATAGTAGTAGTCATAATGTTCTGGCTGAACAGGGTGGTAGTCATATAGTTTTGGCTGATCATGGTGGTGGTTATAATGTTTTGGCTAATCAAGTTGTAGTCATAATGTTTTGAATGATAAAGTTGTGGTCATAATGTTTTGGCTGACAAATGTGTGGTCATAATGTTTTGGCTGATAAATGTGTGGTCATAATTTTTTGGCTGATCATGCTGGTAGTCATAATGTTTTTGCTGATCATGGTGGTTATGTTATGGCTGATCCTGGTGGTGGTCATAATGTTTTGGCTGATCAAGTTGGGATCATAATGTTTCGGCTGATTATGTTGTGGTCATAATGTTTTGGCTGATCATGGTGGTAAGTCATAATATTTTGACTGATCATAGTAGTAGTCATTATGTTTTGGCTGATCATGGTAGTAGTCATAAAATTTTGGATGATTATGAGTGTGGTCATAAAGTTTTGGTTGATTCATAGTGGTAGTCATAATGTTTTGGCTGATCATGGTGGTTATGCTTTGGCTGATCAAGGTGTGATCATAATGTTTTGGCTGATCAAGTTGTTGTCATAATGTTTTGGCTGATTATGGTGGTGGTCATAATGTTTTGGCTGAATATGGTTGTGGTCATAATGTTTTGGCTGAACATGGTGGTAGTCATAAAGTTTTGGCTGATCATGGTGGTAGTCATAACGTTTTGGTGGATTATAGTGGTGGTCATAATGTTTTGGCTGATCAACCTGTGGTCATAATGTTTTGGCTGATCATGTTGTGGTCATAATGTTTTGGCTGTTTAAGTTGTGGTCATAATGTTTTGGCTGATCAAACTGTGGTCATAATGTTTTGGCTGATCAAGCTGTGGTCATAATATTTTGGCTGATCAAGCTGTGGTCGTACTGTTTTGGTTGATTATAGTGGTGGTCATAATGTTTTGGCTAATCAAGTTGTGGTCATAATGTTTTGGCTGATCACGGTGGTGGTAATAATGTTTTGGCTGATCATGAGGCTGGTCATAATGTTTTGGCTGATCATGAGGCTGGTCATAATGTTTTGGATGATCATGTTGGTAGTCATAATGTTTTGGCAGATTATGGTGGTGGTCATAATGTTTTGGCTGACCATGTTCTTCTCATAATGTTCTCGCTGATCAAGTTGTGGTTATAATGTTTTGGCTGATCAAGCTGTGGTTATAAAGTTTTGGCTGATTAAGTTGTGGTCATAATGTTTTGGCTGATTAAGTTATGGTCATAATGTTTTGGCTGATCATGAGGCTGGTGATAATGTTTTGACTGATCATACTAGTAGTCATAATGTTTTGGCTGAACATGGTGGTAGTCATAATGTTTTGGCTGAACATGGTGGTAATCATAATGTTTTGGCTGAACATGGTGGTAGTCATAATGTTTTGGCTGATCGTGGTGGTAGTCATAATATTTTTGCTGATCATGGTGGTAGTCATAATCTTTTGGCTGATCATAGTGGTAGTCATAATGTTTTTGCAGATCGTGGTGGTGGTCATAATGTTTCGGCTGTTCAAGTTGTGGTCATAATGTTTTTGCTGATTAAGTTGTTGTCATAATGTTTTGGCTAATCATTATGCTGGTCATAATGTTTTGACTAATCATAGTAGTAGTCATAATGTTTTGGCTGATCATGGTGGTGGTCATAATGTTTTGGCTGATCAAGGTGTGGTCATAATATTTTGGCTGATTATGTTGTGGTCACAATGTTTTGGCTGATCATGGTGGTAAGTCATAATGTTTTGGCTGATAATGGTGGTAAGTCATAATGTTTTGGCTGATCGTGGTAGTAGTCATAATGTTTTGGCTGATCATGGTAGTAGTCATAATGTTTTGGATGATTATGAGGCTGGTCATATTGTTTTGGCTGATCATGGTGGTAGTCATAATGTTTTGGCTGATCATGGTGGTGGTAATGTTTTGGCTGACCAAGTTGTGGTCATAATGTTTTGGCTGATCAAGTTGTGGTCATAATGTTTTAGCTGATTATGGAGGTGGTCAAAATGTTTTGGCTAATCAAGTTTGGTCAAAATGTTTTGGCTGATCATGGTAGTAGTCATAATGTTTTGGCTGATCAAGTTTTGGTCATAATGTTTTGGCTGATCAAGTTGTGGTCAAAATGTTTTGGCTGATAAAGTTGTGGTCATAATAGTTTGGCTAATCATGGTGGTTGGTCAAAATGGTTTGGTTGATCAAGTTGTGGTCATAATGTTTTGGCTGATTAAGTTTTGGTCATATTGTTTTGGCTGATCAAGTTGTGATCATAATGTTTTCGCTGATCAAGTTGTGGTCAAAATGTTTTGGCTGATTAAGTTGTGGTCATAATGTTTTGGCTGAACATGAGGCTGGTCATAATGTTTTGGCTGATCAAGTTGTTGTCATAATGTTTTGGATGATTATGGTGGTGGTCATAATGTTTTGGCTGAATATAGTTGTGGTCATAATATTTTGGCTGATTATGGTGGTGGTCATAATGTTTTGGCTGAATATGGTGGTGGTCATAATATTTTGGCTGAATATGGTGGTGGTCATAATATTTTGGCTGAATATGCTGGTGGTCATAATATTTTGGCTGAGTATGGTGGTGGTCATAATGTTTTGGCTGATCAAGTTGTTGTCATAATGTTTTGGATGATTATGGTGGTGGTCATAATGTTTTGGCTGAATATAGTTGTGGTCATAATATTTTGGCTGATTATGGTGGTGGTCATAATGTTTTGGCTGAATATGGTGGTGGTCATAATATTTCGGCTGAATATGGTGGTGGTCATAATATTTTGGCTGAATATGCTGGTGGTCATAATATTTTGGCTGATTATGGTGGTGGTCATAATGTTTTGGCTGATCAAGTTGTAGTCATAATGCTTTGGCTGATTTAAGTTCTGGTCATAATGTTTTGGCTGAGAAAGTTGTAGTTATAATGTTTTGGCTGATAATGGTGATAGTCGTAATGTTTTGGCTGATAAAAGTTGTGATCATAATGTTTCAGCTGATCATCTTAGTAGTCATAATGTGTTGGCTGATCATGGTGGTGGTCATAATGGTTAGGCTGATAAAGTTGTGGTCATAATAGTTTGGCTGATCATGGTGGTGGTCATAATTGATAGGGTGATCAAGTTGTGGTCATAATATTTTGGCTAATTACGTTTTTGTCATAATGTTTTGGCTAATCATGAGGCTTGTGATAAGGATTTGTCTGATCATGGTAGTAGTCATAATGTTTTGGATGATCATGGTGGTAGTCATAATGTTTTGGCTGATGATGGTGGTGGTCATAATGTTTTGGCTGATCAAGTTGTGGTCATACTGTTTTGACTAATCATGGTAGAAGTTGTAATGTTTTGGCTGATCAAGGTTGTGGTCATAACGTTTTGAATGATCACGGTTGTGGTCATAATGTTTTGGCTGATCAAGTTGTGGTCATAATGTTTTGGCTGATCAAGTTGTGGTCATAATGTTTTGGCTGACCAAGTTGTGGTCACAATGTTTTCACTGATCATGGCAGTAGTCATAAAGTTTTGGCTGATCATGGTGGTGGTCATAATGTTTTGACTGATCATGGTGGTGGTCATAATGTTTTGGCTGATCAAGTTGTGGTCATAATATTTTGACTGATCATAGTAGTAGTCATAATGTTTTGGCTGATCATGGTGGTTATATTTTGGCTGATCAAATTGTGGTCATAATGTTTTGGATGATCATGAGGCTGGTCATAATGTTTTGGCTGATCATGAGGCTGGTCATAATGTTTTGGATGATCATGTTGGTAGTCATAATGTTTTGGCAGATTATGGGGGTGGTCATAATGTTTTGGCTGACCATGTTCTTGTCATAATGTTCTCGCTGATCAAGTTGTGGTTATAATGTTTTGGCTGATCAAGCTGTGGTTATAAAGTTTTGGCTGATCAAGCTGTGGTTATAAAGTTTTGGCTGATTAAGTTGTGGTCATAATGTTTTGGCTGATTAAGTTGTGGTCATAATGTTTTGGCTGATCATGAGGCTGGTGATAATGTTTTGACTGATCATAGTAGTAGTCATAATGTTTTGGCTGAACATGGTGGTAGTCATAATGTTTTTGCTGATCATGGTGGTAGTCATAATCTTTTGGCTGATCATAGTGGTAGTCATAATATTTTTGCAGATCGTGGTGGTGGTCATAATGTTTTGGCTGATCAAGTTGGGGTCATAATGTTTCGGCTGATTATGTTGTGGTCATAATGTTTTGGCTGATCATGGTGGTAAGTCATAATATTTTGACTGATCATAGTAGTAGTCATTATGTTTTGGCTGATCATGGTAGTAGTCATAAAATTTTGGATGATTATGAGTGTGGTCATAAAGTTTTGGTTGATTCATAGTGGTAGTCATAATGTTTTGGCTGATCATGGTGGTTATGCTTTGGCTGATCAAGGTGTGATCATAATGTTTTGGCCGATCAAGTTGTTGTCATAATGTTTTGGCTGATTATGGTGGTGGTCATAATGTTTTGGCTGAATATGGTTGTGATCATAATATTTTGGCTGAATATGGTGGTGGTCATAATGTTTTGGCTGAACATGGTGGTAGTCATAAAGTTTTGGCTGATCATGGTGGTAGTCATAACGTTTTGGTGGATTATAGTGGTGGTCATAATGTTTTGGCTGATCAACCTGTGGTCATAATGTTTTGGCTGATCAAGTTGTGGTCATAATGTTTTGGCTGTTTAAGTTGTGGTCATAATGTTTTGGCTGATCAAACTGTGGTCATAATGTTTTGGCTGATCAAGCTGTGGTCATAATATTTTGGCTGATCAAGCTGTGGTCGTACTGTTTTGGCTGATTATAGTGGTGGTCATAATGTTTTGGCTAATCAAGTTGTGGTCATGATGTCTTGGCTGATCACGGTGGTGGTAATAATGTTTTGGCTGATCATGGTGGTGGTCATAATGTTTTGGCTGATCAAGTTGTGGTCATAATGTTTTGGCTGATCAAGCTGTGATCATAATGTTTTGGCTGATCAAGCTGTGGTCATAATGTTTTGGCTGATCAAGTTGTTGTCATAATGTTTTGGCTGATTATGGTGGTGGTCATAATGTTTTGGCTGAATATGGTTGTGGTCATAATATTTTGGCTGAATATGGTGGTGGTCATAATGTTTTGGCTGAACATGGTGGTAGTCATAAAGTTTTGGCTGATCATGGTGGTAGTCATAACGTTTTGGTGGATTATAGTGGTGGTCATAATGTTTTGGCTGATCAACCTGTGGTCATAATGTTTTGGCTGATCAAGTTGTGGTCATAATGTTTTGGCTGTTTAAGTTGTGGTCATAATGTTTTGGCTGATCAAACTGTGGTCATAATGTTTTGGCTGATCAAGCTGTGGTCATAATATTTTGGCTGATCAAGCTGTGGTCGTACTGTTTTGGCTGATTATAGTGGTGGTCATAATGTTTTGGCTAATCAAGTTGTGGTCATGATGTTTTGGCTGATCACGGTGGTGGTAATAATGTTTTGGCTGATCATGGTGGTGGTCATAATGTTTTGGCTGATCAAGTTGTGGTCATAATGTTTTGGCTGATCAAGCTGTGATCATAATGTTTTGGCTGATCAAGCTGTGGTCATAATGTTTTGGCTGATCAAGTTGTTGTCATAATGTTTTGGCTGATTATGGTGGTGGTCATAATGTTTTGGCTGAATATGGTTGTGGTCATAATATTTTGGCTGAATATGGTGGTGGTCATAATGTTTTGGCTGAACATGGTGGTAGTCATAACGTTTTGGCTGATCATGGTGGTAGTCATAACGTTTTGGTGGATTATAGTGGTGGTCATAATGTTTTGGCTGATCAACCTGTGGTCATAATGTTTTGGCTGATCAAGTTGTGGTCATAATGTTTTGGCTGTTTAAGTTGTGGTCATAATGTTTTGGCTGATCAAACTGTGGTCATAATGTTTTGGCTGATCAAGCTGTGGTCATAATATTTTGGCTGATCAAGCTGTGGTCGTACTGTTTTGGCTGATTATAGTGGTGGTCATAATGTTTTGGCTAATCAAGTTGTGGTCATAATGTTTTGGCTGAATATGGTTGTGATCATAATATTTTGGCTGAATATGGTGGTGGTGATAATGTTTTGGCTGAACATGGTGGTAGTCATAAAGTTTTGGCTGATCATGGTGGTAGTCATAACGTTTTGGTGGATTATAGTGGTGGTCATAATGTTTTGGCTGATCAACCTGTGGTCATAATGTTTTGGCTGATCAAGTTGTGGTCATAATGTTTTGGCTGTTTAAGTTGTGGTCATAATGTTTTGGCTGATCAAACTGTGGTCATAATGTTTTGGCTGATCAAGCTGTGGTCATAATATTTTGGCTGATCAAGCTGTGGTCGTACTGTTTTGGCTGATTATAGTGGTGGTCATAATGTTTTGGCTAATCAAGTTGTGGTCATGATGTCTTGGCTGATCACGGTGGTGGTAATAATGTTTTGGCTGATCATGGTGGTGGTCATAATGTTTTGGCTGATCAAGTTGTGGTCATAATGTTTTGGCTGATCAAGCTGTGATCATAATGTTTTGGCTGATCAAGCTGTGGTCATAATGTTTTGGCTGATCAAGTTGTTGTCATAATGTTTTGGCTGATTATGGTGGTGGTCATAATGTTTTGGCTGAATATGGTTGTGGTCATAATATTTTGGCTGAATATGGTGGTGGTCATAATGTTTTGGCTGAACATGGTGGTAGTCATAAAGTTTTGGCTGATCATGGTGGTAGTCATAACGTTTTGGTGGATTATAGTGGTGGTCATAATGTTTTGGCTGATCAACCTGTGGTCATAATGTTTTGGCTGATCAAGTTGTGGTCATAATGTTTTGGCTGTTTAAGTTGTGGTCATAATGTTTTGGCTGATCAAACTGTGGTCATAATGTTTTGGCTGATCAAGCTGTGGTCATAATATTTTGGCTGATCAAGCTGTGGTCGTACTGTTTTGGCTGATTATAGTGGTGGTCATAATGTTTTGGCTAATCAAGTTGTGGTCATGATGTTTTGGCTGATCACGGTGGTGGTAATAATGTTTTGGCTGATCATGGTGGTGGTCATAATGTTTTGGCTGAACATGGTGGTAGTCATAACGTTTTGGCTGATCATGGTGGTAGTCATAACGTTTTGGTGGATTATAGTGGTGGTCATAATGTTTTGGCTGATCAACCTGTGGTCATAATGTTTTGGCTGATCAAGTTGTGGTCATAATGTTTTGGCTGTTTAAGTTGTGGTCATAATGTTTTGGCTGATCAAACTGTGGTCATAATGTTTTGGCTGATCAAGCTGTGGTCATAATATTTTGGCTGATCAAGCTGTGGTCGTACTGTTTTGGCTGATTATAGTGGTGGTCATAATGTTTTGGCTAATCAAGTTGTGGTCATAATGTTTTGGCTGAATATGGTTGTGATCATAATATTTTGGCTGAATATGGTGGTGGTGATAATGTTTTGGCTGAACATGGTGGTAGTCATAAAGTTTTGGCTGATCATGGTGGTAGTCATAACGTTTTGGTGGATTATAGTGGTGGTCATAATGTTTTGGCTGATCAACCTGTGGTCATAATGTTTTGGCTGATCAAGTTGTGGTCATAATGTTTTGGCTGTTTAAGTTGTGGTCATAATGTTTTGGCTGATCAAACTGTGGTCATAATGTTTTGGCTGATCAAGCTGTGGTCATAATATTTTGGCTGATCAAGCTGTGGTCGTACTGTTTTGGCTGATTATAGTGGTGGTCATAATGTTTTGGCTAATCAAGTTGTGGTCATGATGTCTTGGCTGATCACGGTGGTGGTAATAATGTTTTGGCTGATCATGGTGGTGGTCATAATGTTTTGGCTGATCAAGTTGTGGTCATAATGTTTTGGCTGATCAAGCTGTGATCATAATGTTTTGGCTGATCAAGCTGTGGTCATAATGTTTTGGCTGATCAAGTTGTTGTCATAATGTTTTGGCTGATTATGGTGGTGGTCATAATGTTTTGGCTGAATATGGTTGTGGTCATAATATTTTGGCTGAATATGGTGGTGGTCATAATGTTTTGGCTGAACATGGTGGTAGTCATAAAGTTTTGGCTGATCATGGTGGTAGTCATAACGTTTTGGTGGATTATAGTGGTGGTCATAATGTTTTGGCTGATCAACCTGTGGTCATAATGTTTTGGCTGATCAAGTTGTGGTCATAATGTTTTGGCTGTTTAAGTTGTGGTCATAATGTTTTGGCTGATCAAACTGTGGTCATAATGTTTTGGCTGATCAAGCTGTGGTCATAATATTTTGGCTGATCAAGCTGTGGTCGTACTGTTTTGGCTGATTATAGTGGTGGTCATAATGTTTTGGCTAATCAAGTTGTGGTCATGATGTTTTGGCTGATCACGGTGGTGGTAATAATGTTTTGGCTGATCATGGTGGTGGTCATAATGTTTTGGCTGATCAAGTTGTGGTCATAATGTTTTGGCTGATCAAGCTGTGATCATAATGTTTTGGCTGATCAAGCTGTGGTCATAATGTTTTGGCTGATCAAGTTGTTGTCATAATGTTTTGGCTGATTATGGTGGTGGTCATAATGTTTTGGCTGAATATGGTTGTGGTCATAATATTTTGGCTGAATATGGTGGTGGTCATAATGTTTTGGCTGAACATGGTGGTAGTCATAACGTTTTGGCTGATCATGGTGGTAGTCATAACGTTTTGGTGGATTATAGTGGTGGTCATAATGTTTTGGCTGATCAACCTGTGGTCATAATGTTTTGGCTGATCAAGTTGTGGTCATAATGTTTTGGCTGTTTAAGTTGTGGTCATAATGTTTTGGCTGATCAAACTGTGGTCATAATGTTTTGGCTGATCAAGCTGTGGTCATAATATTTTGGCTGATCAAGCTGTGGTCGTACTGTTTTGGCTGATTATAGTGGTGGTCATAATGTTTTGGCTAATCAAGTTGTGGTCATAATGTTTTGGCTGAATATGGTTGTGATCATAATATTTTGGCTGAATATGGTGGTGGTCATAATGTTTTGGCTGAACATGGTGGTAGTCATAAAGTTTTGGCTGATCATGGTGGTAGTCATAACGTTTTGGTGGATTATAGTGGTGGTCATAATGTTTTGGCTGATCAACCTGTGGTCATAATGTTTTGGCTGATCAAGTTGTGGTCATAATGTTTTGGCTGTTTAAGTTGTGGTCATAATGTTTTGGCTGATCATAGTAGTAGTCATAATGTTTTGGCTGATCATGGTGGTGGTCATAATGTTTTGGCTGATCAAGTTGTGGTCATAATATTTTGACTGATCATAGTAGTAGTCATAATGTTTTGGCTGATCATGGTGGTTATATTTTGGCTGATCAAATTGTGGTCATAATGTTTTGGATGATCATGAGGCTGGTCATAATGTTTTGGCTGATCATGAGGCTGGTCATAATGTTTTGGATGATCATGTTGGTAGTCATAATGTTTTGGCAGATTATGGGGGTGGTCATAATGTTTTGGCTGACCATGTTCTTGTCATAATGTTCTCGCTGATCAAGTTGTGGTTATAATGTTTTGGCTGATCAAGCTGTGGTTATAAAGTTTTGGCTGATCAAGCTGTGGTTATAAAGTTTTGGCTGATTAAGTTGTGGTCATAATGTTTTGGCTGATTAAGTTGTGGTCATAATGTTTTGGCTGATCATGAGGCTGGTGATAATGTTTTGACTGATCATAGTAGTAGTCATAATGTTTTGGCTGAACATGGTGGTAGTCATAATGTTTTTGCTGATCATGGTGGTAGTCATAATCTTTTGGCTGATCATAGTGGTAGTCATAATATTTTTGCAGATCGTGGTGGTGGTCATAATGTTTTGGCTGATCAAGTTGGGGTCATAATGTTTCGGCTGATTATGTTGTGGTCATAATGTTTTGGCTGATCATGGTGGTAAGTCATAATATTTTGACTGATCATAGTAGTAGTCATTATGTTTTGGCTGATCATGGTAGTAGTCATAAAATTTTGGATGATTATGAGTGTGGTCATAAAGTTTTGGTTGATTCATAGTGGTAGTCATAATGTTTTGGCTGATCATGGTGGTTATGCTTTGGCTGATCAAGGTGTGATCATAATGTTTTGGCTGATCAAGTTGTTGTCATAATGTTTTGGCTGAGTATGGTGGTGGTCATAATGTTTTGGCTGAATATGGTTGTGATCATAATATTTTGGCTGAATATGGTGGTGGTCATAATGTTTTGGCTGAACATGGTGGTAGTCATAAAGTTTTGGCTGATCATGGTGGTAGTCATAACGTTTTGGTGGATTATAGTGGTGGTCATAATGTTTTGGCTGATCAACCTGTGGTCATAATGTTTTGGCTGATCAAGTTGTGGTCATAATGTTTTGGCTGTTTAAGTTGTGGTCATAATGTTTTGGCTGATCAAACTGTGGTCATAATGTTTTGGCTGATCAAGCTGTGGTCATAATATTTTGGCTGATCAAGCTGTGGTCGTACTGTTTTGGCTGATTATAGTGGTGGTCATAATGTTTTGGCTAATCAAGTTGTGGTCATGATGTTTTGGCTGATCACGGTGGTGGTAATAATGTTTTGGCTGATCATGGTGGTGGTCATAATGTTTTGGCTGATCAAGTTGTGGTCATAATGTTTTGGCTGATCAAGCTGTGATCATAATGTTTTGGCTGATCAAGCTGTGGTCATAATGTTTTGGCTGATCAAGTTGTTGTCATAATGTTTTGGCTGATTATGGTGGTGGTCATAATGTTTTGGCTGAATATGGTTGTGGTCATAATATTTTGGCTGAATATGGTGGTGGTCATAATGTTTTGGCTGAACATGGTGGTAGTCATAAAGTTTTGGCTGATCATGGTGGTAGTCATAACGTTTTGGTGGATTATAGTGGTGGTCATAATGTTTTGGCTGATCAACCTGTGGTCATAATGTTTTGGCTGATCAAGTTGTGGTCATAATGTTTTGGCTGTTTAAGTTGTGGTCATAATGTTTTGGCTGATCAAACTGTGGTCATAATGTTTTGGCTGATCAAGCTGTAGTCATAATATTTTGGCTGATCAAGCTGTGGTCGTACTGTTTTGGCTGATTATAGTGGTGGTCATAATGTTTTGGCTAATCAAGTTGTGGTCATGATGTTTTGGCTGATCACGGTGGTGGTAATAATGTTTTGGCTGATCATGGTGGTGGTCATAATGTTTTGGCTGATCAAGCTGTGATCATAATGTTTTGGCTGATCAAGCTGTGGTCATAATGTTTTGGCTGATCAAGTTGTGGTCATAATGTTTTGTATGATCATAGTAGTAGTCAGAATGTTTTGGCTGATCATGGTAGTAGTCATAATATTTTGGATGATCATGAGGTATGTCATAAAGTTTTAGTTGATCATAGTGGTAGTGATAATGTTTTAGCTGATCAAGTTGTTTTCATAATGTTTTGGCTGATCATGTTGGTAGACATGATGTTTTGGCTGGTCATGGTGGGGGTCATAATGTTTTGGCTAATAAAGATGTAGTCATAAAGTTTTAGCTGACCATGGTGGTGGACATACTGTATTGGCTGATCAATTTGTGGTCATAATGTTTTGACTGATCATGGTAGTAGTTGTAATGTTTTGGATGATCACGGTGGTGGTAATAATGTTTTGGCTGATCATGGTGGTGGTCATAATGTTTTGGCTGATCATGGTGGTGGTCATAATGTTTTGGCTGATCAAGGTGTGGTCATAATATTTCGGCTGATTATGTTGTGGTCACAATGTTTTGGCTGATCATGGTGGTAAGTCATAATGTTTTGGCTGATAATGGTGGTAAGTCATAATGTTTTGGCTGATCGTGGTAGTAGTCATAATGTTTTGGCTGATCATGGTAGTAGTCATAATGTTCTGGATGATTATGAGGCTGGTCATATTGTTTTGGCTGATCATGGTGGTAGTCATAATGTTTTGGCTGATCATGGTGGTGGTAATGTTTTGGCTGACCAAGTTGTGGTCATAATGTTTTGGCTGATCAAGTTGTGGTCATAATGTTTTAGCTGATTATGGAGGTGGTCAAAATGTTTTGGCTAATCAAGTTTGGTCAAAATGTTTTGGCTGATCATGGTAGTAGTCATAATGTTTTGGCTGATCAAGTTTTGGTCATAATGTTTTGGCTGATCAAGTTGTGGTCAAAATGTTTTGGCTGATAAAGTTGTGGTCATAATAGTTTGGCTAATCATGGTGGTTGGTCAAAATGGTTTGGTTGATCAAGTTGTGGTCATAATGTTTTGGCTGATTAAGTTTTGGTCATATTGTTTTGGCTGATCAAGTTGTGGTCATAATGTTTTCGCTGATCAAGTTGTGGTCAAAATGTTTTGGCTGATTAAGTTGTGGTCATAATGTTTTGGCTGAACATGAGGCTGGTCATAATGTTTTGGATGATTATGGTGGTGGTCATAATGTTTTGGCTGAATATAGTTGTGGTCATAATATTTTGGCTGATTATGGTGGTGGTCATAATGTTTTGGCTGATCAAGTTGTGGTCATACTGTTTTGACTAATCATGGTAGAAGTTGTAATGTTTTGGCTGATCAAGGTTGTGGTCATAACGTTTTGAATGATCACAGTTGTGGTCATAATGTTTTGGCTGATCAAGTTGTGGTCATAATGTTTTGGCTGACCAAGTTGTGGTCACAATGTTTTTACTGATCATGGCAGTAGTCATAAAGTTTTGGCTGATCATGGTGGTGGTCATAATGTTTTGACTGATCATGGTGGTGGTCATAATGTTTTGGCTGATCAAGTTGTGGTCATAATATTTTGACTGATCATAGTAGTAGTCATAATGTTTTGGCTGATCATGGTGGTTATATTTTGGCTGATCAAATTGTGGTCATAATGTTTTGGATGATCATGAGGCTGGTCATAATGTTTTGGCTGATCATGAGGCTGGTCATAATGTTTTGGATGATCATGTTGGTAGTCATAATGTTTTGGCAGATTATGGGGGTGGTCATAATGTTTTGGCTGACCATGTTCTTGTCATAATGTTCTCGCTGATCAAGTTGTGGTTATAATGTTTTGGCTGATCAAGCTGTGGTTATAAAGTTTTGGCTGATCAAGCTGTGGTTATAAAGTTTTGGCTGATTAAGTTGTGGTCATAATGTTTTGGCTGATTAAGTTGTGGTCATAATGTTTTGGCTGATCATGAGGCTGGTGATAATGTTTTGACTGATCATAGTAGTAGTCATAATGTTTTGGCTGAACATGGTGGTAGTCATAATGTTTTTGCTGATCATGGTGGTAGTCATAATCTTTTGGCTGATCATAGTGGTAGTCATAATATTTTTGCAGATCGTGGTGGTGGTCATAATGTTTTGGCTGATCAAGTTGGGGTCATAATGTTTCGGCTGATTATGTTGTGGTCATAATGTTTTGGCTAAACATGGTGGTAAGTCATAATATTTTGACTGATCATAGTAGTAGTCATTATGTTTTGGCTGATCATGGTAGTAGTCATAAAATTTTGGATGATTATGAGTGTGGTCATAAAGTTTTGGTTGATTCATAGTGGTAGTCATAATGTTTTGGCTGATCATGGTGGTTATGCTTTGGCTGATCAAGGTGTGATCATAATGTTTTGGCCGATCAAGTTGTTGTCATAATGTTTTGGCTGATTATGGTGGTGGTCATAATGTTTTGGCTGAATATGGTTGTGATCATAATATTTTGGCTGAATATGGTGGTGGTCATAATGTTTTGGCTGAACATGGTGGTAGTCATAAAGTTTTGGCTGATCATGGTGGTAGTCATAACGTTTTGGTGGATTATAGTGGTGGTCATAATGTTTTGGCTGATCAAGTTGTGGTCATAATGTTTTGGCTGAACATGGTAGTAGTCATGTTTTGGCTGATCATGATGGTAGTCATAATGTTTTGGCTGATCATGGTGGTGGTCACAATGTTTTGGCTGATCAAGTTGTGGTCATAATATTTTGACTGATCATAGTAGTAGTCATAATGTTTTGGCTGACCATTGTGGTTATATTTTGGCTGATCAAGTTGTGGTCATAATGCTTTGGCTGATTATGGTTGTGGTCATAATGTTTTGGCTGAATATGGTGCTGGTCATAGTATTGTGGTGGTGGTCATAATGTTTTGGCTGATCAAGTTGTGGTCATAATGTTTTGGCTGATCAAGTTTTGGTCATAATGTTTTGGCTGATCAAGTTGTGGTCATAATGTTTTGACTGATCAACTAGTGGTCATAATTAGTGTTGAGCGAACACGGACTGTATTATTCGTGTTCGTACCGAATAATTGGATTTTTTTTACCCGAACACGGACACGGACACTTTACTGTATGTTCGGGTAAAAATCCGTGTTCGGTCGTTTTATTTCCGGGTTTTGCATGCTTTGGCGCTCTTTTCATGGCGGGCTTTCAACAGCCAATCAACAATCGTTTAACTGGTGTGCCTTAAGCCATCCCAGCCATGCCTGCAAATGTCTTAGTAGCTGTGATTGGCCGTCTGAAGCATGTGACCAAGTCTTTATAAGTTCGAGGCAGCCGCCGCAGCAGCGTCATTCTGCTGCTTAGCTAAGGGACAGAGCACACATCAATGTGCTGGCTGCTGATTAGGGAAAGATAGGCAGGAAAAAACCATTTGTGTCCGGATAGAATTGAGGGACAGGTCGGAGTGTTTAGGCAGGGCGAGTTGTAGGCATTTTAGGGATAGAGTCTGCTGAATTATAGGGTCAGTGTCTTCTACAAACTACAATCGATATTGCTGTGTGGGGGGTGGGGTGAATCTGCACTCAATCCTGATCTACGATCTCTTCTCAATCCTGTTAGGGACAGAGTCTGCTGAATTTTAGGGAAACTGTGTTCTACAAACTACAATCGATATTGCTGTGTGGTGTGGGATTGGAGATAGGCAGGTGTCAGTGATCCACATCCATTTTTCTGTGTGTGAGCTGCAGTGAACACAATCTTTTTGGGCTGCAGTGAACACAATCTTTTTGGGCTGCAGTGAACACAATCTTTTTGGGCTGCAGTGAACACAATCTTTTTGGGCTGCAGTGAACACAATCTTTTTGGGGTGCAGTGAACAAAATCTTTTTGGGGTGCAGTGAACACAATCCTTTTTGGTGTGCAGTGAACACAATCTTTGTGGGGTGCAGTGAACAAAATCCTTTGTGGGGTGCAGTGAACACAATCTTTTTGGGGTGCAGTGAACAAAATCCTTTTTGGGGTGCAGTGAACAACATCCTTTTTGGGGTGCAGTGAACACAATCTTTTTGGGGTGCAGTGAACAAAATCCTTTGTGGGGTGCAGTGAACACAATCTTTTTGGGGTGCAGTGAACACAATCTTTTTGGGGTGGAGTGAACATAATCCTTTTTGGGGTGCAGTGAACAAAATCCTTTTTGGGGTGCAGTGAACAAAATCATTTTTGGGGTGCAGTGAACACAATCTTTGTGGGGTGCAGTGAACACAATCTTTTTGGGGTGGAGTGAACAACATCCTTTTTGGGGTGCAGTGAACAACATCCTTTTTGGGGTGCAGTGAACACAATCTTTTTGGGGTGCAGTGAACACAATCTTTGTGGGGTACAGTGAACAGAATCTTTGTGGGGTGCAGTGAACACAATCTTTGGGGGGTACAGTGAACACAATCTTTTTGGGGTGCAGTGAACACAATCTTTGTGGGGTGCAGTGAACACAATCTTTTTGGGGTGGAGTGAACAAAATCATTTTTGGGGTGCAGTGAACAACATCCTTTTTGGGGTGCAGTGATCAAAATCCTTTTTGGGGTGCAGTGAACACAATCTTTTTGGGGTGCAGTGAACAAAATCCTTTGTGGGGTGCAGTGAACAGAATCTTTGTGGGGTGCAGTGAACACAATCTTTGGGGGGGTACAGTGAACACAATCTTTTTGGGGTGCAGTGAACACAATCTTTGTGGGGTACAGTGAACAGAATCTTTGTGGGGTGCAGTGAACACAATCTTTGGGGGGTACAGTGAACACAATCTTTTTGGGGTGCAGTGAACACAATCTTTGGGGGGTACAGTGAACACAATCTTTTTGGGGTGCAGTGAACACAATCTTTGTGGGGTGCAGTGAACACAATCTTTGGGGGGGTACAGTGAACACAATCTTTTTGGGGTGCAGTGAACAACATCCTTTTAGGGTGCAGTGAACACAATCTTTGTGGGGTGCAGTGAACAACATCCTTTTAGGGTGCAGTGAACACAATCTTTGTGGGGTACAGTGAACAGAATCTTTGTGGGGTGCAGTGAACACAATCTTTGGGGGGTACAGTGAACACAATCTTTGTGAGGTGCAGTGAACACAATCTTTGTGGGGTGCAGTGAACACAATCATTGTGGGGTGCAGTGAACTCAATCTTTGTGGGGTACAGTGAACACAATCTCATACTTCTGAAGATTTGAGGGTGCTGCCTGTTCCATACTCCCCCTACTCCTCATCTAGCCTTTTAGGGGTACAAACAATAGTAATTGGGGCCTAGTGTGGTTGTGTACGTGTGATATACATACACTTTTTTTGGATCATATTTTTTTTTCCGCTATTTAATCAAAAACCTTTGGGGATCAGTTAAATTGGGGGATAGTCTGTGTTGGTACGTGTGAGAGAGATCCACCTTTCCAAGTTGTTGGGGTTCATCTCATACTTCTGAAGGTTTGAGGGTGCTGCCTGTTCCATACTCCCCCTACTCCTAGCCTTTTAGGGGTACAAACAATAGTAATTGGGGCCTAGTGTGGTTGTGTACGTGTGATATACATACACTTTTTTTGGATCATATTTTCTATTCCGCTATTTAATCAAAAACCTTTGGGGATCAGTTAAATTGGGGGATAGTCTGTGTTGGTACGTGTGAGAGAGATCCACCTTTCCAAGTTGTTGGGGTTCATCTCATACTTCTGAAGGTTTGAGGGTGCTGCCTGTTCCATACCCCCCCTACTCCTCATCTAGCCTTTTAGGGGTACAAACAATAGTAATTGGGGCCTAGTGTGGTTGTGTACGTGTGATATACATACACTTTTTTTGGATCATATTTTCTATTCCGCTATTTAATCAAAAACCTTTGGGGATCAGTTAAATTGGGGGATAGTCTGTGTTGGTACGTGT
Source organism: Pelophylax lessonae (assembly GCF_965119305.1). Taxonomy (NCBI): domain Eukaryota; kingdom Metazoa; phylum Chordata; class Amphibia; order Anura; family Ranidae; genus Pelophylax; species Pelophylax lessonae. The sequence continues at coordinate 328,689,465 of NC_138769.1, forward strand.
GAGAGAGATCCACCTTTCCAAGTTGTTGGGGTTCATCTCATACTTCTGAAGGTTTGAGGGTGCTGCCTGTTCCATACCCCCCCTACTCCTCATTTAGCCTTTTAGGGGTACAAACAATAGTAATTGGGGCCTAGTGTGGTTGTGTACGTGTGATATACATACACTTTTTTTGGATCATATTTTCTATTCCGCTATTTAATCAAAAACCTTTGGGGATCAGTTAAATTGGGGGATAGTCTGTGTTGGTACGTGTGAGAGAGATCCACCTTTCCAAGTTGTTGGGGTTCATCTCATACTTCTGAAGGTTTGAGGGTGCTGCCTGTTCCATACCCCCCCTACTCCTTATCTAGCCTTTTAGGGGTACAAACAATAGTAATTGGGGCCTAGTGTGGTTGTGTACGTGTGATATACATACACTTTTTTTGGATCATATTTTCTATTCCGCTATTTAATCAAAAACCTTTGGGGATCAGTTAAATTGGGGGATAGTCTGTGTTGGTACGTGTGAGAGAGATCCACCTTTCCAAGTTTTTGGGGTTCATCTCATACTTCTGAAGATTTGAGGGTGCTGCCTGTTCCATACCCCCCCTACTCCTCATCTAGCCTTTTAGGGGTACAAACAATAGTAATTGGGGCCTAGTGTGGTTGTGTACGTGTGATATACATACACTTTTTTTGGATCATATTTTCTATTCCGCTATTTAATCAAAAACCTTTGGGGATCAGTTAAATTGGGGGATAGTCTGTGTTGGTACGTGTGAGAGAGATCCACCTTTCCAAGTTGTTGGGGTTCATCTCATACTTCTGAAGGTTTGAGGGTGCTGCCTGTTCCATACCCCCCCTACTCCTCATCTAGCCTTTTAGGGGTACAAACAATAGTAATTGGGGCCTAGTGTGGTTGTGTACGTGTGATATACATACACTTTTTTTGGATCATATTTTCTATTCCGCTATTTAATCAAAAACCTTTGGGGATCAGTTAAATTGGGGGATAGTCTGTGTTGGTACGTGTGAGAGAGATCCACCTTTCCAAGTTGTTGGGGTTCATCTCATACTTCTGAAGGTTTGAGGGTGCTGCCTGTTCCATACTCCCCCTACTCCTAGCCTTTTAGGGGTACAAACAATAGTAATTGGGGCCTAGTGTGGTTGTGTACGTGTGATATACATACACTTTTTTTGGATCATATTTTCTATTCCGCTATTTAATCAAAAACCTTTGGGGATCAGTTAAATTGGGGGATAGTCTGTGTTGGTACGTGTGAGAGAGATCCACCTTTCCAAGTTGTTGGGGTTCATCTCATACTTCTGAAGGTTTGAGGGTGCTGCCTGTTCCATACCCCCCCTACTCCTCATCTAGCCTTTTAGGGGTACAAACAATAGTAATTGGGGCCTAGTGTGGTTGTGTACGTGTGATATACATACACTTTTTTTGGATCATATTTTCTATTCCGCTATTTAATCAAAAACCTTTGGGGATCAGTTAAATTGGGGGATAGTCTGTGTTGGTACGTGTGAGAGAGATCCACCTTTCCAAGTTTTTGGGGTTCATCTCATACTTCTGAAGGTTTGAGGGTGCTGCCTGTTCCATACTCCCCCTACTCCTAGCCTTTTAGGGGTACAAACAATAGTAATTGGGGCCTAGTGTGGTTGTGTACGTGTGATATACATACACTTTTTTTGGATCATATTTTCTATTCCGCTATTTAATCAAAAACCTTTGGGGATCAGTTAAATTGGGGGATAGTCTGTGTTGGTACGTGTGAGAGAGATCCACCTTTCCAAGTTGTTGGGGTTCATCTCATACTTCTGAAGGTTTGAGGGTGCTGCCTGTTCCATACCCCCCCTACTCCTCATCTAGCCTTTTAGGGGTACAAACAATAGTAATTGGGGCCTAGTGTGGTTGTGTACGTGTGATATACATACACTTTTTTTGGATCATATTTTCTATTCCGCTATTTAATCAAAAACCTTTGGGGATCAGTTAAATTGGGGGATAGTCTGTGTTGGTACGTGTGAGAGAGATCCACCTTTCCAAGTTGTTGGGGTTCATCTCATACTTCTGAAGGTTTGAGGGTGCTGCCTGTTCCATACCCCCCCTACTCCTCATCTAGCCTTTTAGGGGTACAAACAATAGTAATTGGGGCCTAGTGTGGTTGTGTACGTGTGATATACATACACTTTTTTTGGATCATATTTTCTATTCCGCTATTTAATCAAAAACCTTTGGGGATCAGTTAAATTGGGGGATAGTCTGTGTTGGTACGTGTGAGAGAGATCCACCTTTCCAAGTTGTTGGGGTTCATCTCATACTTCTGAAGGTTTGAGGGTGCTGCCTGTTCCATACCCCCCCTACTCCTCATCTAGCCTTTTAGGGGTACAAACAATAGTAATTGGGGCCTAGTGTGGTTGTGTACGTGTGATATACATACACTTTTTTTGGATCATATTTTCTATTCCGCTATTTAATCAAAAACCTTTGGGGATCAGTTAAATTGGGGGATAGTCTGTGTTGGTACGTGTGAGAGAGATCCACCTTTCCAAGTTGTTGGGGTTCATCTCATACTTCTGAAGGTTTGAGGGTGCTGCCTGTTCCATACCCCCCCTACTCCTCATCTAGCCTTTTAGGGGTACAAACAATAGTAATTGGGGCCTAGTGTGGTTGTGTACGTGTGATATACATACACTTTTTTTGGATCATATTTTCTATTCCGCTATTTAATCAAAAACCTTTGGGGATCAGTTAAATTGGGGGATAGTCTGTGTTGGTACGTGTGAGAGAGATCCACCTTTCCAAGTTGTTGGGGTTCATCTCATACTTCTGAAGGTTTGAGGGTGCTGCCTGTTCCATACCCCCCCTACTCCTCATCTAGCCTTTTAGGGGTACAAACAATAGTAATTGGGGCCTAGTGTGGTTGTGTACGTGTGATATACATACACTTTTTTTGGATCATATTTTCTATTCCGCTATTTAATCAAAAACCTTTGGGGATCAGTTAAATTGGGGGATAGTCTGTGTTGGTACGTGTGAGAGAGATCCACCTTTCCAAGTTTTTGGGGTTCATCTCATACTTCTGAAGGTTTGAGGGTGCTGCCTGTTCCATACTCCCCCTACTCCTAGCCTTTTAGGGGTACAAACAATAGTAATTGGGGCCTAGTGTGGTTGTGTACGTGTGATATACATACACTTTTTTTGGATCATATTTTCTATTCCGCTATTTAATCAAAAACCTTTGGGGATCAGTTAAATTGGGGGATAGTCTGTGTTGGTACGTGTGAGAGAGATCCACCTTTCCAAGTTGTTGGGGTTCATCTCATACTTCTGAAGGTTTGAGGGTGCTGCCTGTTCCATACCCCCCCTACTCCTCATCTAGCCTTTTAGGGGTACAAACAATAGTAATTGGGGCCTAGTGTGGTTGTGTACGTGTGATATACATACACTTTTTTTGGATCATATTTTCTATTCCGCTATTTAATCAAAAACCTTTGGGGATCAGTTAAATTGGGGGATAGTCTGTGTTGGTACGTGTGAGAGAGATCCACCTTTCCAAGTTGTTGGGGTTCATCTCATACTTCTGAAGGTTTGAGGGTGCTGCCTGTTCCATACCCCCCCTACTCCTCATCTAGCCTTTTAGGGGTACAAACAATAGTAATTGGGGCCTAGTGTGGTTGTGTACGTGTGATATACATACACTTTTTTTGGATCATATTTTCTATTCCGCTATTTAATCAAAAACCTTTGGGGATCAGTTAAATTGGGGGATAGTCTGTGTTGGTACGTGTGAGAGAGATCCACCTTTCCAAGTTGTTGGGGTTCATCTCATACTTCTGAAGGTTTGAGGGTGCTGCCTGTTCCATACCCCCCCTACTCCTCATCTAGCCTTTTAGGGGTACAAACAATAGTAATTGGGGCCTAGTGTGGTTGTGTACGTGTGATATACATACACTTTTTTTGGATCATATTTTCTATTCCGCTATTTAATCAAAAACCTTTGGGGATCAGTTAAATTGGGGGATAGTCTGTGTTGGTACGTGTGAGAGAGATCCACCTTTCCAAGTTGTTGGGGTTCATCTCATACTTCTGAAGGTTTGAGGGTGCTGCCTGTTCCATACCCCCCCTACTCCTCATCTAGCCTTTTAGGGGTACAAACAATAGTAATTGGGGCCTAGTGTGGTTGTGTACGTGTGATATACATACACTTTTTTTGGATCATATTTTCTATTCCGCTATTTAATCAAAAACCTTTGGGGATCAGTTAAATTGGGGGATAGTCTGTGTTGGTACGTGTGAGAGAGATCCACCTTTCCAAGTTGTTGGGGTTCATCTCATACTTCTGAAGGTTTGAGGGTGCTGCCTGTTCCATACCCCCCCTACTCCTCATCTAGCCTTTTAGGGGTACAAACAATAGTAATTGGGGCCTAGTGTGGTTGTGTACGTGTGATATACATACACTTTTTTTGGATCATATTTTCTATTCCGCTATTTAATCAAAAACCTTTGGGGATCAGTTAAATTGGGGGATAGTCTGTGTTGGTACGTGTGAGAGAGATCCACCTTTCCAAGTTGTTGGGGTTCATCTCATACTTCTGAAGGTTTGAGGGTGCTGCCTGTTCCATACTCCCCCTACTCCTCATCTAGCCTTTTAGGGGTACAAACAATAGTAATTGGGGCCCAGTGTGGTTGTGTACGTGTGATATACATACACTTTTTTTGGATCATATTTTCTATTCCGCTATTTAATTTAACTGGGCCTCCATGCGAGACCTGTGTGCCTTGTTGCGCTGTTTTGAGTACTCCACCAACATGGCCAGTGGCAATGACGCCGTTCTCAGCTTAACTATCCCACTTCTATGCCTCCTTGAAAAAACAATTCGGGCGATGATGGAAGAGGATGTGGCACAGGATGAGGAGGAGGAGGAGGATGAAGAGGTAACATTTCCAAGGCTTTCAGGGCAGTCATTCGCAAGGGGCTCCGAGGGTGGGTTCCTGCACACGCAAACGCCAGGGACGCAATTGTCCAGCAGGGGCACAGTTCTGGAGGATGAGGAGGATGAGGAGGAGGAGGAGCTGGAGGAGGAGATGGAACCATGTTCACAGCAGGGTGGCACCCAGGCCAGCTCATGGCCATCACTGGTGCGTGGCTGGGGGGATACAGAGGACACGGACGATACACCTCCCACAGAGGACAGCCTTTCGTTGCCTCTGGGCAGCCTGGCACACATGAGCGATTACATGCTGCAGTGTCTCCACAACGACCGCCGAGTTGCCCACATTCTAACTTGTGCTGATTACTGGGTGGCCACGCTGCTGGATCCCCGTTACAAGGACAACGTACCGTCCTTAATTCACTCACTGGAGCGCGATCGCAAGATGCGCGAGTACAAGCGCACGCTGGTAGACGCCATGCTGCTGGCATTCCCATCTGACAGCGGGGCCACAGTGGAAGCACAAGGCAGAGGAGGAGGAGGTCGCCAACGCAACCAGGGCACCGCCAGCACCTCAGAAGGCAGGGTTAGCATGGCCGAAATGTGGAAAAGCTTTGTCAGCACGCCACAACAAACAGCAGCACCAGCAGCTCAGATGGAACGTCTTAGCAGGAGGCAGCATTTTACCAACATGGTGGAGCAGTATGTGTGCACACGCCTACATGTAGTGAATGACGGGTCTGCCCCCTTCAACTTCTGGGTCTCCAAATTGGGCACATGGCCTGAGCTTGCCCTTTACGCCTTGGAGGTGCTGGCGTGCCCTGCAGCCAGTGTATTATCTGAACGGGTATTTAGCACGGCTGGGGGCGTTATAACAGACAAGCGCAGCCGCCTGTCCAGAGACAATGTGGACAAGCTCACGTTCATTAAAATGAACCAGGCATGGATCCCACGGGACTTTTCCGTACCTTATGCAGAATAGCAATGGATACCAACCTTACCCACCCATTGTTCCATTTTTGCTCTTTCTCACTCTTTTGGGGTGTACCCTTATTTAAAATTTTTGAAAAGAAGCAGTGTTGGCTACCTCGTCCTCCTCCTCAGGGCCAGATTAATGTAGGGGCTATTGGAGCTGCAGCTCCAGGCCCCTACCTTTTATATAGGCCCCGGGTTGGCCATATTCACTGTTACCGCTCTTCTGTCACTTGTAAACACAGAAGTCTGGCTTCTATGCTCGCTTCCCCAGGCAGCACCCTCAGAACCTCCCCACACAGCGTGAAGGCCGGACAAGGAGGGACAGTTGGCGATGCATGGATGTGTTTATGGGCTTCAGAGACAGCATCCCATGTTGAATTAGGCATGCATGGCTGCACCCTTCCTCCTCTGGGTGCATGGCAAGGCACGGCCCTTAAGGCCCTTCAAAATCCTCAGCACCAAGCCCATGATGCTGTTAATCCGGCCCTGGTCCTCCTCCACCGCCGCTTCCACCTACACCGCCCATAGGTGTGCGCAGCCTATTGCATTAAGGTGTGCACCCCAAAGTTGAAATACACATGCATGTGTTTGCCAGCAGGGAGAGTAATGTATCGGGGCCATGTACCTGTAGGCAAGGAGAAATAGAGCAGAGCAGGTCCCAGGGAGATCTTTCCCATCTCCTCACTGGCAATGCTATGTGCCCTAGGTGATTAGGGTGTGCCCAGGCACACCCAGCACACCCTGTGCGCACGCCTATGTCACCGCCACATCCACCACCACCTCAACCTCCCTCCTACTCCATATGGGCCTCGTCCTTCAGAGATGAAGAAGAACATTGTTTTATTTTTCTGTTTTTTTTTGTTGTTTTAAGTTATTTCCCTATCCACATTTGTTTGCAGAGCACTTGCCATGCTCTTAATTACGTTTTGCTGCCATTTGCAGCACTCTAGCCCTTTCCTTTGGTGTTATAGAGCCATTTTAGTGCCTTAAAGTTCGGGTCCCCATTGACTTCAATGGGGTTCGGTGTCCGGGAAAAGTTCGGTAAAAGTCCGGGACACGGACCCGGACTTTTTTTTAAAGTTCGGCCGAACCCGTCGAACACGGACATCTAGGTGTCCGCTCAACCCTAGTCATAATGTTTTGGCTGACCAAGTTGTGTTCATGATGTTTTGGCTGATCATGGTAGTGGTCATAATGTTTTGGCTGATCATGGTGGTGGTCATAATGTTTTGGCTGATCATGGTGGTGGTCATAATGTTTTGGCTTATAAGTTGTAGTCATAATATTTCGGCTGATTAAGTTGTGGCCATAATGTTTTGGCTGAAAAAGTTGTGGTCATAATGGTTTGGCTTATCATGGTGGTGGTCATAATGTTTTGGTTCACCAAGTTGTGGACATAATGTTTTGGCTGATTAGGTTGTGGTCATAATGTTTTGGCTAATCATAGCAGAAGTCATAAAGTTTTGTGCTGATCACGCTGGTGGTCATAATGTTTTGGCTGAACATGGTGGTGTTCATAATGTTTTGGCTGATCATAGTAGAAGTCGTAATGTTTTGGCTGATCATGGTGGTGGTCATACATAATGTTTTGGCTGATCAAGTTTTGGTCATAATGTTTTGGCTGATCATGAGGCTGGTCGAAATGTTTTGACTGATCATAGTAGTAGTCATAATGTTCTGGCTGAACAGGGTGGTAGTCATATAGTTTTGGCTGATCATGGTGGTGGTTATAATGTTTTGGCTAATTAAGTTGTAGTCATAATGTTTTGAATGATAAAGTTGTGGTCATAATGTTTTGGCTGACAAATGTGTGGTCATAATGTTTTGGCTGATAAATGTGTGGTCATAATTTTTTGGCTGATCATGCTGGTAGTCATAATGTTTTTGCTGATCATGGTGGTTATGTTATGGCTGATCCTGGTGGTGGTCATAATGTTTTGGCTGATCAAGTAGGGATCATAATGTTTCGGCTGATTATGTTGTGGTCATAATGTTTTGGCTGATCATGGTGGTAAGTCATAATATTTTGACTGATCATAGTAGTAGTCATTATGTTTTGGCTGATCATGGTAGTAGTCATAAAATTTTGGATGATTATGAGTGTGGTCATAAAGTTTTGGTTGATTCATAGTGGTAGTCATAATGTTTTGGCTGATCATGGTGGTTATGCTTTGGCTGATCAAGGTGTGATCATAATGTTTTGGCTGATCAAGTTGTTGTCATAATGTTTTGGCTGATTATGGTGGTGGTCATAATGTTTTGGCTGATTATGGTGGTGGTCATAATGTTTTGGCTGAATATGGTTGTGGTCATAATATTTTGGCTGAATATGGTGGTGGTCATAATGTTTTGGCTGATCATGGTGGTAGTCATAACGTTTTGGTGGATTATAGTGGTGGTCATAATGTTTTGGCTGATGAACCTGTGGTTATAATGTTTTGGCTGTTTAAGTTGTGGTCATAATGTTTTGGCTGATCAAACTGTGGTCATAATGTTTTGGCTGATCAAGCTGTGGTCATAATATTTTGGCTGATCAAGCTGTGGTCGTACTGTTTTGGCTGATTATAGTGGTGGTCATAATGTTTTGGCTAATCAAGTTGTGGTCATAATGTTTTGGCTGATCACGGTGGTGGTAATAATGTTTTGGCTGATCATGGTGGTGGTCATAATGTTTTGGCTGATCAAGCTGTGGTCATAATGTTTTGGCTGATCAAGCTGTGATCATAATGTTTTGGCTGATCAAGCTGTGGTCATAATGTTTTGGCTGATCAAGTTGTGGTCATAATGTTTTGTATGATCATAGTAGTAGTCAGAATGTTTTGGCTGATCATGGTAGTAGTCATAATATTTTGGATGATCATGAGGTATGTCATAAAGTTTTAGTTGATCATAGTGGTAGTCATAATGTTTTGGCTGATCGAGTTGTGGTCATAATGTTTTAGCTGATCAAGTTGTTTTCATAATGTTTTGGCTGATCATGTTGGTAGACATGATGTTTTGGCTGGTCATGGTGGGGGTCATAATGTTTTGGCTAATAAAGTTGTAGTCATAAAGTTTTAGCTGACCATGGTGGTGGACATACTGTATTGGCTGATCAATTTGTGGTCATAATGTTTTGGCTGATCATGGTGGTGGTCATAATGTTTTGGCTGATCAAGTTGTTGTCATAATGTTTTGGATGATTATGGTGGTGGTCATAATGTTTTGGCTGAATATAGTTGTGGTCATAATATTTTGGCTGATTATGGTGGTGGTCATAATGTTTTGGTTGATCATGGTGGTAGTCATAACATTTTGGCGGATTATAGTGGTGGTCATAATGCTTTGGCTGATCAAGTTGTGGTCATAATGTTTAGGCTGATCAAGTTGTGGTCATAATGTTTTGGCTGATCAAGCTGTGGTCATAATGTTTTGGCTGATCAAGCTGTGGTCATAATGTTTTGGCTGATCAAGTTGTAGTCATAATTAGAGTTGAGCGGACACCTGGATGTCCGTGTTCGGCGGGTTCGGCTGAACTTGAAAAAAAAGTCCGGGTCCGTGTCCCGGACTTTTTCCGAACTCTACCCGGACACCGAACCCCATTGAAGTCAATGGGGACCCAAACTTTCAGGCACTAAAATGGCTCTAAAACACCAATGAAAAGGGCTAGAGTGCTGCAAATGGCAGCAAAACGTAGTTAAGAGCATGGCAAGTGCTCTGCAAACAAATGTGGATAGGGAAATAACTTAAAACAACAAAAAAAAAAAAACAGAAAAATAAAACAATTTTCTTCATCTGTGAGGGACGAGGCCCATATGGAGTAGGAGGGAGGTTGAGGTGGTGGTGGATGTGGCGGTGTAGGTGGAAGCGGCGGTGGAGGAGGACGAGGTAGCCAACACTGCTTTTTTTCAGTCATTTTAAATGAGGGTACACCCCAAAAGAGTGAGAAAGATCAAAAATATAACAATGGCTGGGTAAGGTCGGTATCCATCTCTATTCTGCACAAGGTACGGAAAAGTCCTGTGGGATCCATGCCTGGTTCATTTTAATGAACGTGAGCTTGTCCACATTGTCTCTGGACAGGCGGCTGCGCTTTTCTGTGATGACGCCCCCCAGCCGTGCTAAATACACGTTCAGATAATACACTGGCTGCAGGGCACGCCAGCACCTCCAAGGCGTAAAGGGCAAGCTCAGGCCATGTGCCCAATTTGGAGACCCAGTGTAATGTTCCGGTACCTTTGGTACCCTAAATTACACTTTCCACAAGTGTATGCGCCCCACCATTTACTTTTGGAAAGGTGTGCATACACCTTTAAGACTGGAGCTGTCATCACCCAGCGCCGGACTAGATGGCTATTTAGGGCGTCGGTTCTCACTCACATGTGTTCGTTCAAACACCCTTACTTGGATGCTAACCTTGCTTGAAGCTTCCATGCTTGCAAGCTTACTTCGCTGACGGAACCTCGCTGCGCTGATCCCTTTATCCTGCTACTGGATCATCCGCCTCTCCTGAACCACCCTTCGGCTGAATCGCTAATAGTGCTAAGTACCCCGCAGGGGAATTCTCTATAAACTTATACTAAGCTTACACTATCTAGCTCTGCATAGTAAAGACTGTTTATTACATCTGCATAAACTAGATTGCTAGCTCTTGAGACTACTGCTACTTTTCTGCACTGGGTTGATCTCTTTTGTATGTCCACCTGCTATTCTATCATCTGCTATCATACAACATTGCTAAACCTTCCTGCATCCATCTGCTACTGTCTCACCTTCAAGTGTCTATCACCTATCACCTCCACTCAACCTATCCCTCAACCTTCATCATTGTGTTACCACATACATAAAGTCATTCTAGGAACCAGCTTGCTAATTGTGTGTATTTACTGGCTGAAATAAGACCTTTCACACATGATGAGTCATTGAGGTTGGGAATGGTATTTCAGCATATCTCTTACATGACTACTGACGTGGAACTATTTCTGCAGCTGAAAATCCACACCATATAAGAAACGCAGGAGCGTTACAGATTGAACGAACCCAAAAATGGATTCAGCAGAAATAACCACTCAGGTGACACAATTAAAACAGCAAGTATCTGCGTTAATACACGCACTTGGTGAATTAAAAGAAGACAATCAGGCTCTGTCGCAGCAGGTAATTAGACTGACACAACTTACCTCTGCTCAGTCCCCTGAACCCAAGATAAATCCCCCTTTGGTATTTACAGGCGATCGCAAAAAATTTCGCGAATTTAAAAACGCATGTGAGTTACTTTTTTTGCTAAAACCTCGTACCTACCTTACTGATCACATTAAGGTTTGTACTATTATTTCTTACCTATCAAGCGATCCTCGAGCCTGGGCAGATTCTCTTTTTGAGAAAAACGACCAGCTTCTCAACTCCTATGCCTTGTTCCTGGCAGAGCTCACTAGCCTATATGATGACCCCAATAGGCAGAGTACTGCTGATCTTCAGTTAAGATCCTTGAAACAAGGAAGGAGGCCTGTAGAAGACTTTGTCGCAGAGTTCAAGAGATAGACCCTTGATTCAGAATGGAATGATGCATCTCTGAAAACCCAATTTAGGCTTGGCCTATCAGAAGCCGTTAAGGACGAGCTCGCCCGAGCAGATCTGCCAAAAACCCTGGATGCATTAATACAACTCAGTATTACCATAGATAGAAGACTACGAGAAAGAAAGGCTGAAAAGATGGGAATGCCATTATCCGTTTCCTCTCGGAGTCTGGCCGTTCCTATGGAGGTAGGAACCATACGCCCACCGCTATCAACTATGGAAAAAGCCAAAAGACGAAATGAAAATCTCTGCTTGTACTGTGCATCCCCGGATCACAAGATAAACGTCTGTCCCCTAGTCAACAAAAAGAAGGGTGAGTGTTCACATGTCTCTCTAGGAGGATTGACAACTTCATTCACTAACCCCTACATTTCTGTTTTTTTGACATTACAGTGGGACCAGAACAGGATTACTACTAAGGCCATGATTGACACAGGATCTTGTGGAAATTATATAGATATATGTTTTGCTGCTTTAAATAAAATTCCTATTATTTCTAAACTCAAACCTGTCTCAGTAAGTCTTATTACCGGTGTTCCGTTATCCTCTGGTCCGATCACCGATCAGACACAAGCACTTCTAGTCACTATTAACGAGTCTCATAGGGAGACTTCTACCTTCGATTTAATACCATCACCCCACTTTCCCATTGTGTTGGGACTTCCCTGGTTGCACACACACCAACCAACCAACCATAGATTGGAAGAAACGGTCCTTGACCTTCCCTTCTTGTTATTGCGAGGAAACGTGTAACCTCCCGTTTTCCGGGAAGATTCTGTCTGTGGTGACAGATGAGATTGCACCACTATGTTATCAGGATCTTTCTGAGGTTTTTCTTGAGAAAAATGCTCAAGCATTACCTCCTCATCGAGACTATGATTGTAGCATTGATCTACTCCCAAATAGCAAATTGCCGTTCGGTCATGTTTATCCTCTTTCACAGGATGAACTTGCCCATCTCAAAACCTATTTGGATGAGAACTTGGAAAAAGGTTTTATTAGACCTTCCACTTCTTCCACAGCAGCAGGACTCTTTTTTGTTCGCAATAAAGATTCAAGTCTCAGACCTATCATCGACTACAGGAAATTGAATGCTATCACAATAAAAGATCGCTATCCTCTACCGCTTATCCCTGAGCTCATTGAGCAGGTGCGTGGAGCTACCTATTTTTCAAAATTAGACCTGAAAGGAGCATACAATCTCATCCGAATCCGTGATGGACACGAGTGGAAGACTGCATTCAGAACTAGATACGGATTGTTCGAATATCTTGTGATGCCATTCGGCCTATGCAATGCCCCTGCAGTTTTCCAACGATTTATAAACGATATTTTTAAAGACTTACTAGATGTCTGTGTTGTGGTATATCTGGACGATATACTTATATATTCACGGACCCTGTCTGAACACATAAGACATGTAAGACTTGTATTATCGAGATTGTTTGCACATAATCTTTATGTGAAGCTGAAGAAATGCTTGTTCCATAAAGATGAGGTACTCTTTCTAGGCTACATCATATCCAAAACAGGAATCGAGATGGACATGAGTAAAATATCCTGCATTCAGGATTGGCCTACACCAACAACACGCAAGGCGCTACAGCGATTCCTGGGATTTTCAAATTTCTACAGGAAGTTCATAAAAAACTTTTCTGCTATTGTGAGACCCCTCACACAGCTCACTAGCATAAAAATACCATTTAAATGGTCAGAAGAAGCAAATAAGGCTTTCCACTTGTTAAAGACAAGGTTTACTTCCGCTCCCATATTACGCCATCCAGACCCATCCCTCCAATACATTCTGGAGGTAGATGCGTCAAACATGGCAGTAGGAGCAATACTCTCCCAACGACCTACCCACACTTCACCACTTCATCCAGTCGCCTTTTTTTCTAAATCCCTGAGCAGTCCCGAGATAAATTACCCCGTGGGTGAAAAGGAACTGCTTGCTATAAAATTGGCTCTGGAGAATTGGCGACATTTACTCGAAGGCACCCAATTACCAATAATTATATACACGGACCATAAAACCCTCCAATATCTTCAGACTAGCAAAACTCTCTCGCATCGACAGGTACGATGGTCACTATTCTTTCAAAGGTTTAACTTCCTAGTGACCTACACACCTGCAGATAAGAACAAAAAGGCGGATGCACTATCACGACTAACTGAAGAAAACTACTTTGAAATCCCTTCCGTTCCTATAATACCTCACAAACGCATTATTGGAGTTGTCCGTTCCTTGAAGGAAGAGGTTCTGCATGGTATAAGTTTGGATTCACCCCCACCACAACTAAATACTGATGCAGAGGGCTTCCTCTACTACAACGACAAACTTTACATACCACCTACCCTACGCACCAAGATCTTGGAATTATCGCATGATGTGCCTATGGCAGGACATATGGGTATGACAAAGACTTTCAATTTGATTTCTCGGCAATTCTGGTGGCCTGACATGAAAACATCTATACAAAAATTCGTCTCTTCATGCAATGTCTGTGCCAGGTCCAAAATTGACACTACGAGACCATCCGGTCTACTATGCAGTCTACCAATACCCCAAACTCCATGGGAGGTTTTGTCATTGGACTTCATCGTAGAATTGCCTCCTTCCAAAGGATTTAATACCATCTTGGTGTCAGTGGACCATCTGACAAAGATGGCACATTTCATTGCTATTCGCAGACTACCTTCGTCCAAACAAACGGCAGAACTCCTGATGAAACATGTCTTCAGATTACATGGAATCCCAAAAACTCTTCTGTCTGACCGTGGATCCCAATTTATTTCTAAATTCTGGCAAGAACTATGTCACATACTACGGATTGAGCGGAAGCTCACTTCTCCTTACCATCCGCAGACCAACGGACAGACTGAAAGAGTCAACCAATGCATCGAGCAGTATTTACGTTGTTACACTTCTTACCAACAGGATGATTGGTTGGATCTTCTCCCCCTGGCAGAATTTGCCTACAACAACGCAACTCACAGTACAACCAAGCAGAGTCCGTTCTACTTGAACTATGGGTTCCATCCCTCTATTCTCCCTCCACGCATCCTTCCTTCAAATAACCCAGTAGCCTCAGACTATCTTACCCAAATAAAGGATTCTCTGGGTTTACTAAATACTACCATTGCACACGCTCACAGTCAACAAAAGAAGTACTATGATCTTCGTAGAAGACCTTCTCCACAGTACACTATCGGGGACCTCGTTTGGCTCTCAACAAAAAACTTGAGACTGAAGATCCCTAGCAAAAAGCTTGGACCTCTGTTCTTGGGACCTTTCCCAATCAAGAAACTTATTGGAAAAGCTGCAGTGCAGCTTACATTGCCCATGGACCTAAAAATCCATCCCATTTTCCATGTGTCGCTATTAAAACCCCATGTTCCGGACCAAGGAATAAGGCCTAATATTCCACCTCCCCCTCCTGTACAAGTTGAAGGTGGAGAAGAATACGAGATAAAAGAGATTCTGGATTCTCGTATCTACAGAAGAAGACTTCAGTACTTGGTTAGATGGAAGAACTATGGGCCCCAAGACGACACCTGGCTAAACACCTCTGACATACATGCCCCTAGATTAATCCGCAATTTTCATGCGAGATACCCAGACAAACCAGCTCCAGAGGCCTTCATGAGCAGGCTTTAAGGGGGGGGTATTGTAATGTTCCGGTACCTTTGGTACCCTAAATTACACTTTTCACAAGTGTATGCGCCCCACCATTTACTTTTGGAAAGGTGCGCATACACCTTTAAGACTGGAGCTGTCATCACCCAGCGCCGGACTAGATGGCTATTTAGGGCGTCGGTTCTCACTCACATGTGTTCGTTCAAACACCCTTACTTGGATGCTAACCTTGCTTGAAGCTTCCATGCTTGCAAGCTTACTTCGCTGACGGAACCTCGCTGCGCTGATCCCTTTATCCCGCTACTGGATCATCCGCCTCTCCTGAACCACCCTTCGGCTGTATCGCTAATAGTGCTAAGTACCCCGCAGGGGAATTCTCTATAAACTTATACTAAGCTTACACTATCTAGCTCTGCATAGTAAAGACTGTTTATTACATCTGCATAAACTAGATTGCTAGCTCTTGAGACTACTGCTACTTTTCTGCACTGGGTTGATCTCTTTTGTATGTCCACCTGCTATTCTATCATCTGCTATCATACAACATTGCTAAACCTTCCTGCATCCATCTGCTACTGTCTCACCTTCAAGTGTCTATCACCTATCACCTCCACTCAACCTATCCCTCAACCTTCATCATTGTGTTACCACATACATAAAGTCATTCTAGGAACCAGCTTGCTAATTGTGTGTATTTACTGGCTGAAATAAGACCTTCCACACATGATGAGTCATTGAGGTTGGGAATGGTATCTCAGCATATCTCTTACATGACTACTGACGTGGAACTATTTCTGCAGCTGAAAATCCACACCATATAAGAAACGCAGGAGCGTTACACCCAGAAGTTGAAGGGGGCAGACCCATCATTCACTACATGTAGGCGTGTGCACACATACTGCTCCACCATGTTGGTTAAATGCTGTCTCCTGCTAAGACGTTCTATATGAGCTGCTGGTGCTGCTGTTTGTTGTGGCGTGCTGACAAAGCTTTTCCACATTTCGGCCATGCTAACCCTGCCTTCTGAGGTGCTGGCGGTGCCCTGGTTGCGTTGGCGACCTCTTCCTCCTCCTCATCTGCCTTGGCCTTGTGCTTCCACTGTGGCCCCGCTGTCAGGTGGGAATGCCAGCAGCATCGCGTCTACCAGCGTGTGCTTGTACTCGCGCATCTTGCGATCGCGCTCCAGTGAGTGAATTAAGGACGGTACGTTGTCCTTGTAACGGGGATCCAGCAGCGTGGCCTCCCAGTAATCAGCACAAGTTAGAATGTGGGCAACTCGGCGGTCGTTGTGGAGACACTGCAGCATGTAATCGCTCATGTGTGCCGGGCTGCCCAGAGGCAACGAAAGGCTGTCCTATGTGGGAGGTGTATCGTCTGTGTCCTCTGTATCCCCCCAGCCACGCACCAGTGATGGCCATGAGCTGGCCTGGGTGCCACCCTGCTGTGAACATGGTTCCATCTCCTCCTCCATCTCCTCCTCATCCTCCTCATCCTCCAGAACTGTGCCCCTGCTGGACAATTGTGTCCCTGGCGTTTGTGGGTGCAGGAACCCACCCTCGGAGCCACTTGCGAATGACTGCCCTGAAAGCCTTGGAAATGTTACCTCTTCATCCTCCTCCTCCTGTGCCACATCCTCTTCCATCATCGCCCGAATCGTTTTTTGAAGGAGGCATAGAAGTGGGATAGTTAAGCTGACAACGGCGTCATCGGCACTGGCCATGTTGGTGGAGTACTCAAAACAGCGCAACAAGGCACACAGGTCTCGCATGGAGGCCCAGTTATTGGTGGTGAAGTGGTGCTGTTCTGCAGAGCGACTCACGCGTGCATGCTGCAGCTGAAACTCCACTATGGCCTGCTGTTGCTCGCACAGTCTTTCCAGCATGTGCAAGGTGGAGTTCCACCTTGTGGGCACGTCACATATGAGGCGGTGAGCGGGAAGGCCGAAGTTACGCTGCAGCGCTGACAGGCGAGCAGCAGCAGGGTGAGAACGCCGAAAGTGCGCACAGACAGCCCGCACTTTCTGCAGCAGCTCTGACATATCGGGGTAATTTTTAAGGAACCTCTGCACCACCAAATTCAGCACATGCGCCAGGTAAGGGATGTGCGTCAAACCGGCTAGGCCCAGAGCTGCTATGAGATTTCGCCCGTTATCGCACACCACCAGGCCGGGCTTGAGGCTCGCTGGCAGCAACCACTCATTTGTCTGCTGTTCCATGCTCCTCCACAACTCCTGCGCGGTGTGTGGTTTTTCCCCCAAACAGGCAATTTTTAAAACTGCCTGCTGTCGTTTACCCCTGGCTGTGCTGAAGTTGGTCGTGAAGGTGTTACGCTGACCGGATGAGGAGGCGGTAGAGGATGAGGAAGCGGAGTAGGAGGAGTTAGGAACAGGAGGCAAACTGAAGCGCCCTGCAATCCTCGGTGGAGGAAGGACATGCGCCAAATTGCTATCCGCCTCAGGCCCATCCGCCACTGCGTTTACCCAGTGTGCCGTTAGGGAGATATAACGCCCCTGACCGTGCTTACTGGTCCACGTATCAGTAGTTAGGTGGACCTTGGCACAGATGGCGTTGCGCAGTGCACACCTGATTTTTTTCCCCACTTGGTTGTGCAGGGAAGGGATGGCTTGCCTGGAAAAGTAGTGGCGGCTGGGCACGACGTACTGTGGGACAGCCACCGACATAAGGCTTTTAAAACTGTGCGTCTCCACCAAACGGAATGACAGCATTTCAAAGGCCAAGAATTTTGAAATGCTGGCATTCAGGGCCAGGGATCGCGGGTGGGTAGGGGGGTACTTCCTCTTCCTCTGAAGTGTTTGGGAGATGGAAAGCTGAACGCTTCCACGGGACATTGTGGAGATGGTTGGTGACCCAGGTGGTGGTGTTGCTGACAGATCATCTGTTTGAGGGGTGGCAGGTGCCGATATCACTACAGAGGTAGATGAAGAGGCCGAGACTGCAGCAGAAGAGGAAGCAGGAGGAGCCAGAGACTTTTTTTGGTTTTGAAGGTGTCTACTCCACTGCAGCTCGTGCTTTGCACTTAGATGCCTGATCATGCAGGTTGTGCTCAGGTTGAGAAGGTTTATGCCTCGCTTCAGGCTCTGATTGCACAGGGTGCAAACCACTCGTGTCCTGTCATCAGCACATTTTCTGAAGAACTTCCACGCTAGAGAACTCCTTTGAGCTGGCTTTGGTGCGCTCGGTCCCTTGCTGCGTTGGGCAGTAGCAGGCGTAGTGTCTAGGGCACGGCAGCTCCGCTTCTGCACCCTGCTCCCTCTTCTGCTGTGCTGGTGGCTCTGTGCGACCACCGCCTCTTCCTCCAAACTACTCAGGTCACCTGCATGACCTTCATTCCATGTGGGGTCGAGGACCTCATCGTCCTCCACATCATCTTCCACCCAGTCTTCACCCCTGCCCTCCTTGTCGGTCTCCACAATTCTGAGTGCCGCAGCAGTTGGCACCTGCGTTTCGTCATCATCGGAGACGTGCTGCGATGGTCCTTCCATGCACTCATCTTGAGAAATAAGTGATTGCACTCAATCTCTTCCACTTCTGGGGCAGGGCTAGGTGGATGGCCTGGGAAACCCTACTGACAGAGTCATCAAAAAGAAGAAGAGACTGCTGCATGACTTGGGGCTCAGACTGCTTGCCTGATTTGCAAGGGAGTGAGGTGAAAGACGGTTGGACATCGGCTGCAGGTGCCAACTCTGACCTTTCTGCAGTAGACTGGGTGGGAGACAATGTGAAGGAACTGGAGGCACTGTCAGCAACCCAATCTACTATCGCCTGTACTTCTTCTGGCCTCATCACTTCTAGAGGCGCATGATGCCCTACCAAATACTGCTGCAGGTTCTGTCGCCTACTCACACTTGAGGAAGGTGTTTCACTTGTGCGTGTAGCTGGCACAGATCGACCACGTCCTCTCCTTGCAACAGGAGCTCTACCAGCAGCACCACGACCCAGGCCACGGCCCCTATTTGACAGTCTCCTCATATTTCTGTAATTTATGATCTTGCCCTAGAAAGGTGTTTATTGAATAGCGGAACAAAACAACAACAGTATCGCACGGGTGTATCTCACAGTCAAATATGCAAACTATGCCGCAATTTAATTTTTTTTACCCCAAAAGGGTGTTTATTAAATAGCGGAATAGAAAAACAGTATACAAATACAACGGGTGTATCTCACAGTCAAATATGCAAAGTATGCCGCAAATTTTATTTTTTTCACCCCAAAAGGGTGTATATTGAATAGCGGAATAGAGAAAAGGATATAAAACGGTGTATCTCACATGTACAAACACAGACTAGGCCCCGATTACAATATTTTGTACCCTAACGGGAGGATGAGGAAGAGGAGTAGGAGGAGTTCGGAACAGGAGGCAAACTGAAGCGCCCTGCAATCCTTGGCGGTGGAAGGAGATGCGCCAAACAAATTTAAAAGGTGTATCTCACACGTACCGATACAGACTATGCCGTAATTTAATTTTTTACACTCCAAAAGGGTGTATATTGAATAGCGGAATAGAAAATTTTTTATAAAACGGTGTATCTCACACGTACAAACACAGACTAGGCCCCAATTACAATTTTTTGTACCCTAAAGGCAGGATGAGGATGAGGAAGAGGAGTAGGAGGAGTTCGGAACAGGAGGCAAACAAGCACCCTGCAATCCTCGGCGGTGGAAGGAGATGCGCCAAACAAATTTAAAAAGGTGTATCTCACATGTACCGATACAGACTATGCCGTAATTTAATTTTTTACACTCAAAAAGGGTGTATATTGAATAGCGGAATAGAAAAAATTTTATAAAACGGTGAATCTCACACGTACAAACACAGACTAGGCCCCGATTAAAATTTTTTGTACCCTATAGGCAGGATGAGGATGAGGAGTAGGAGGAGTTCGGAACAGGCAGGAGGCAAACTGAAACACCCTGCAATCCTCGGCGGTGTAAGATGCGCCCCAAAAATTGGAAAGGTGTATCTCACACGTACCGATACAGACTATGCCGCAATTTAATTCTTTTTACCCCAAGGGTGTAGATTGAATAGCGGAATAGAAAATATGATATCAAAAAAGGTGTATCTATCTCATACGTACAGACCCAGACTAGGCCCTGATTACTATTTTTTGTACCCTAAAGGCAGGATCAGGAGTAGGAGGAGTTCGGAACAGGAAGGAGGCAAACTGAAGCACCCTGCAATCCTCGGCGGTGTAAGATGCGCCCCAAAAATTGGGAAGGTGTATCTCACACGTACCGATACAGACTATGCCGCAATTTAATTCTTTTTACCCCAAGGGTGTAGATTGAATAGCGGAATAGAAAATATGATATCAAAAGGTGTATCTATCTCACACGTACAGACCCAGACTAGGCCCCGATTACTATTTTTTGTACCCCAAAGGCAGGATGAGGAGTAGGAGGAGTTCGGAACAGGCAGGAGGCAAACTGAAACACCCTGCAATCCTCGGCGGTGTAAGATGCGCCCCAAAAATTGGAAAGGTGTATCTCACACGTACCGATACAGACTATGCCGCAATTTAATTCTTTTTACCCCAAGGGTGTAGATTGAATAGCGGAATAGAAAATATGATATCAAAAAAGGTGTATCTATCTCACACGTACAGACCCAGACTAGGCCCTGATTACTATTTTTTGTACCCTAAAGGCAGGATCAGGAGTAGGAGGAGTTCGGAACAGGAAGGAGGCAAACTGAAGCACCCTGCAATCCTCGGCGGTTTAAGATGCGCCCCAAAAATTGGGAAGGTGTATCTCACACGTACCGATACAGACTATGCCGCAATTTAATTCTTTTTACCCCAAGGGTGTAGATTGAATAGCGGAATAGAAAATATGATATCAAAAGGTGTATCTATCTCACACGTACAGACCCAGACTATGCCCCGATTACTATTTTTTGTACCCCAAAGGCAGGATGAGGAGTAGGAGGAGTTCGGAACAGGCCGGAGGCAAACTGAAACACCCTGCAATCCTCGGCGGTGTAAGATGCGCCCCAAAAATTGGAAAGGTGTATCTCAAACGTACCGATACAGACTATGCCCCAATTTAATTATTTTTACCCCAAGGGTGTAGATTGAATAGCGGAATAGAAAATATGATATTAAAAGGTGTATCTATCTCACACGTACAGACCCAGACTAGGCCCAGATTACTATTTTTTGTACCCCAAAGGCAGGATGAGGAGTAGGAGGAGTTCGGAACAGGCAGGAGGCAAACTGAAACAACCTGCAATCCTCGGCGGTGTAAGATGAGCCCCAAAAATTGGAATGGTGTATCTCACACGTACCGATACAGACTATGCCGCAATTTAATTATTTTTACCCCAAGGGTGTAGATTGAATAGCGGAATAGAAAATATGATATCAAAAGGTGTATCTATCTCACACGTACAGACCCAGACTAGGCCCTGATTACTATTTTTTGTACCCTAAAGGCAGGATGAGGAGTAGGAGGAGTTTGGAACAGTCATGAGGCAAACTGAGGCACCCTGCAATCCTCGGCGGTGTAAGATGCGCCCCAAAAATTGGAAAGGTGTATCTCACACGTACCGATACAGACTATGCCGCAATTTAATTCTTTTTACCCCAAGGGTGTAGATTGAATAGCGGAATAGAAAATATGATATCAAAAGGTGTATCTATCTCACACGTACAGACCCAGACTAGGCCCTGATTACTATTTTTTGTACCCTAAAGGCAGGATGAGGAGTAGGAGGAGTTCGGAACAGGCAGGAGGCAAACTGAAACACCCTGCAATCCTCGGCAGTGTAAGATGAGCCCCAAAAATTGGAAAGGTGTATCTCACACGTACCGATACAGACTATGCCGCAATTTAATTCTTTTTACCCCAAGGGTGTAGATTGAATAGCGGAATAGAAAATATGATATCAAAAGGTGTATCTATCTCACACATACAGATCCAGACTAGGCCCAGATTACTATTTTTTGTACCCTAAAGGCAGGATGAGGAGTAGGAGGAGTTCGGAACAGGCAGGAGGCAAACTGAAGCACCCTGCAATCCTCGGCGGTGTAAGATGCGCCCCAAAAATTGGAAAGGTGTATCTCACACGTACCGATACAGACTATGCCGCAATTTATTTCTTTTTACCCCAAGGGTGTAGATTGAATAGCGGAATAGAAAATATGATATCAAAAGGTGTATCTATCTCACACGTACAGACCCAGACTAGGCCCAGATTACTATTTTGTGTACCCCAAAGGCAGGATGAGGAGTAGGAGGAGTTCGGAACAGGCAGGAGGCAAACTGAAACACCCTGCAATCCTCGGCGGTGTAAGATGAGCCCCAAAAATTGGAAAGGTGTATCTCACACGTACCGATATAGACTATGCCGCAATTTAATTATTTTTTCCCCAAGGGTGTAGATTGAATAGGGGAATAGAAAATATGATATCAAAAGGTGTATCTATCTCACACGTACAGACCCAGACTAGGCCCTGATTACTATTTTTTGTACCCTAAAGGCAGGATGAGGAGTAGGAGGAGTTCGGAACAGGCAGGAGGCAAACTGAAGCACCCTGCAATCATCAGCGGGGTAAGATGCGCCCCAAAAATTGGAAAGGTGTATCTATCTCACACATACAGACCCAGACTAGGCCCTGATTACTATTTTTTGTACCCTAAAGACAGGATGAGGAGTAGGAGAAGTTTGGAACAGGCAGGAGGCAAACTGAAGCACCCTGCAATCCTCGGCGGTGGAAGATGCGCCCCAAAAATTGGAAAGGTGTATCTCACGCGTACCGATACAGACTATGCCGCAATTTAATTCTTTTTACTCCAAGGGTGTAGATTGTATAGCAGAATAGAAAATATGTTATCAAAAGGTGTATCTATCTCACACGTACAGACCCAGACTAGGCCCCGATTACTATTTTTTGTACCCCAAAGGCAGGATGAGGAGTAGGAGAAGTTTGGAACAGGCAGGAGGCAAACTGAAGCACCCTGCAATCCTCGGCGGTGGAAGATGCGCCCCAAAAATTGGAAAGGTGTATCTCACATGTACCGATACTGACTATGCCGCAATTTAATTCTTTTTACCCCAAAGGGTGTAGATTGAACAGTGGAGTAGAAAATATGATATAAAATTGGTGATTTTTCAATAGCACATGTGAACACAGCAGTGTCTTATGTCAATCAGCTCTGCAGCAGGCTATGAAGGGAAAAAAATAGAAAATTCCCCTTTAAGTTTTTAATTTTTAAATAGATTAGTACAGACTATGCCACAATTTAATTTTTTTTTAACCCGAATAGTGGAATAGAAAAAAGTGTATAAAATTGAAAATCACTCAATAGCACATGTGAACACAGCAGTGTCTTATCACATTCAGCACTGGAGCAAAAAGGCTATGAAGGGGGAAAAAAAAAACCCTTTTAACTTGTAGTAAAATAGATCTAAGATGAATGCTGTACACAAATGACTGATACAAATATATTTTTTTCTCCATCCTCCTCAGTGGGCTCAAGTGAGGGCAAAAAGATTGTTCACTGCACCACCCCCCACACAGCAAAATCGATGTATACTGTCCCTGCCTAATCTCTCCAGCCTGGCCCTAATATGCTCGATAAGATCGTTCACTGCACCACCCCCCACACAGCAAAATCGATGTAGAAGACTGACCCTGCCTAATCTCCAGCCTGTCCCTAATATGCTCAATAAGATCGTTCACTGCACCACGCCCCACACAGCAAAATCGATGTAGAAGACTGACCCTGCCTAATCTCCAGCCTCGCCCTAAAATGCTCTAATAACTCTCCCTGCCTGCACTCCGACCTGTCCCTGCATTCTTTTCGGACACAATTTTTCACAGAATCACTGTCTGTCCCTAATCAGCAGCCAGCACGTATGATGTGTGCTCTCTCCCTAATCTACAGCAGAATGACGCAGCGCGCTGGGGCTCTCGAACTTATAAAGACATGGTCACATGCTTCAGATGGCCAATCACAGCTACTAATACATTAGTAGGCATGGCTGGGATGGCTTAAGGCACACCAGTTAAACGCTTGTTGATTGGCTGTTGAAAGCCCACCATTAAAAGCGCGCCATTACATACAAAACAGGAAATAAAATGACCGAACACGGATTTTTAACCCAAACATACAGTAAAGTTTTCGGGTCCGTGTTCGGGTAACAAAAATCCAATTATTTGGTACGAACACAAATAATACAGTCCGTGTTCGCTCAACACTAGTCATAATGCTTTGGCTGATTAAGTTGTGGTCATAATGCTTTGGCTTATAAAGTTGTAGTCAATGTTTTGGCTGATCATGGTGGTGGACATAATGTTTTGGCTGATCAAGTTGTGGTGCTAATGTTTAGGCTGATCATGAGGCTGGTCATAATTTTTTGGCTGATCATGGTAGTAGTTATAATGTTTTGGATGGTCATGGTGGTGGTCAGAATGGATAGGTTGATCAAGTTGTGGTCATAATATTTTGGCTGATTACGTTTTGGTTATAATGTTTTGGCTGATCATGAGGCTGGTGATAAGGTTTTTGGCTGATCATGGTAGTAGTCATAACGTTTTGGATGATCATGGTGGTAGTCATAATGTTTTAGCTGATCATGGTGGTGGTCATAATGTTTTGGCTGATCAAGTTGTGGTCATAATGTTTTGGCTGATCATGGTGGTGGTCATAATGTTTTGGCTGAACATAAGGCTGGCGATAAGGTTTTGACTGATCATGGTAGTAGTCATGTTTTGGCTGATAATGCTAGTAGTCATAATGTTTTGGCTGATCATGGTGGTGGTCATAATGTTTTGGCTGATCAAGTTGTGGTCATAATATTTTGACTCATCATGGTAGTAGTCGTAATGTTATGGCTGATCACGGTGGTAGTCATAATGTTTTTGCGGATCATGGTGCTTATGTTTTGGCTGATCCTGGTGGTGGTTATAATGTTTTGGCTGATCAAGGTGTGGTCATAATATTTCGGCTGATTATGTTGTGGTCATAATGTTTTGGCTGATCATGGTGGTAAGTCAAAATGTTTTGGCTGATCAAGTTGTGGTCATAATGTTTCGGTTGATTATGTTGTGGTTATAATGTTTTGACTGATCATAGCAGTAGTCATTATGTTTTGGCTGATCATGGTTGTAGTCATATTATTTTGGATGATTATGAGGGTGGTCATAAAGTTTTGGTTGATTCATAGTGGTAGTCATAATGTTTTGGCTGATCAAGGTGTGGTCATAATATTTCGGCTGATTATGTTGTGGTCATAATGTTTTGGCTGATCATGGTGGTAAGTCAAAATGTTTTGGCTGATCAAGTTGTGGTCATAATGTTTCGGTTGATTATGTTGTGGTTATAATGTTTTGACTGATCATAGCAGTAGTCATTATGTTTTGGCTGATCATGGTTGTAGTCATATTATTTTGGATGATTATGAGGGTGGTCATAAAGTTTTGGTTGATTCATAGTGGTAGTCATAATGTTTTGGCTGATCATGGTGGTTATGTTTTGGCTGATAAAGATGTGGTCATAATGTTTTGGCTGATTAAGTTGTTGTCATAATGTTTTGGCTGACCAAGTTGTGGTCATAATGTTTTGGCTGACCAAGTTGTGGTCATAATGTTTTGGCTGATCAAGTTGTGGTCATAATGTTTTGACTGATCAAGCTGTGGTCATAATGATTTGGCTGATCAAGCTGTGGTTATAATGTTTTGGCTAAATATAGTGGTGGTCATAATGTTTTGGCTAATCAAGTTGTGGTGATTATGTTTTGGCTGATCATGGTAGTAGTCATAATGTTTTGGCTGATCACGGTGGTGGTAATAATGTTTTGGCTGATCATGGTGGTGGTCATAATGTTTTGGCTGATCAAGTTGTGGTCATAATGTTTTGGCTGATCAAGTTGTGGTCATAATGTTTTCTGTGATCATGGTAGTAGTCATAATATTTTGGATAATCATGAGGTAGGTCATAAAGTTTTGGTTGATCATAGTGGTAGTCATAATGTTTTGGCTGATCATGGTGGTTATGTTTTGGCTGATCAATTTGTGGTCATAATGTTTTAGCTGATCAAGTTGTTGTAATAATGTTTTGGCTGATCATGGTGGTAGACATTATGTTTTGGCTGATCATGGTGGTGGTCATAATGTTTTGGCTGATCATGGTGGTGGTCATAATGTTTTGACTAATAAAGTTGTAGTCATAATGTTTTGTCTGATCATGGTGGCGGACATACTGTTTTGTCTGATCAATTTGTGGTCATAATGTTTTGGCTGATCATGGTGGTGGTCATAATGTTTTGGCTGATCAAGTTGTAGTCATAATGGTTTGGCTGATGAAGTTGTAGTCATAATGGTTTGGCTGATGAAGTTATGGCTATAATGTTTTGGTTGATTAAGTTGTTGTTGTAATGCTTCGGCTGATTAAGTTGTGGTCATAATGTTTTAGCTAATCATGGTGGTAGACATGATGTTTTGGCTGATCATGAGGCTGGTCATAATGTTTGGCCTATTATGGTCATAATGTTTTGTCTGATCAAGTTGTGGTCATAATGTTTTGTCTGATCAAGTTGTGGTCATAATGTTTTGGCTGATCATGGTGGTGGTCATAATGTTTTGGCTGATCATGGTGGTGGTCATAATGTTTTGGCTGATCAAGTTGTAGTCATAATGCTTTGGCTGATTAAGTTGTGGTCATAATGCTTTGGCTGATAAAATTGTAGTCAATGTTTTGGTTGATCATGGTGGTGGACATAATGTTTTGGCTGATCAAGTTGTGGTCATAATGTTTCGGCTGATCAAGTTGTGGTGATAATGTTTAGGCTGATAATGAGGCTGGTAATAATTTTTTGGCTGATCATGGTAGTAGTTATAATGTTTTGGATGATCATGGTGGCGCTCATAATGTTTTGGCTGATAATGGTGGTAGTCATAATATTTTGGCTGATTACGTTTTGGTCATAATGTTTTGGCTGATCATGAGGCTGGTGATAAGGTTTTTGGCTGATCATGGTAGTAGTCATAACGTTTTGGATGAACATGGTGGTAGTCATAATGCTTTGGCTGATTATGGTGGTGGTCATAATTTTTTTGCTGATCAAGTTGTGGTCATAATGTTTTGACTGATCAAGTTGTGGTCATAATGTTTCAGCTGATCAAGTTGTGGTCATAATGTTTTGTGTGATCATGGTGGTAGACATGATGTTTTGGCTGATCATGAGGCTGGTCATAATGTTTTGGCTGATCATGGTGGTGGTCATAATGTTTTGGCTGATCATGGTGGTGGTCATAATGTTTTGGCTAATAAAGTTGTAGTCATAATGTTTTGGTTAATCATGGTGGTAGACATGATGTTTTGGCTGATCATGAGGCTGGTCATAATGTTTTGGCCTATCGTGGTCATAATGTTTTGGCTGATCAAGTTGTAGTCAAAATGCTTTGGCTAATTAAGTTGTGGTCATAATGCTTTGGCTGATAAAATTGTAGTCAATGTTTTGGCTGATCATGGTGGTGGTCATAATGTTTCGGCTGATCAAGTTGTGTTGATAATGTTTAGGCTGATCATGAGGCTGGTCATAATTTTTTGGCTGATCATGGTAGTAGTTATAATGTTTTGGATGATCATGGTGGTAGTCATAATGTTTTGGCTGATAAAAGTTTTGGTTGTAATGTTTTGGCTGATAAAGTTGTGGTCATAATGGTTTGGCTGATCATGGTGGTGGTCATAATGGATAGGTTGATCAAGTTGTGGTCATAATATTTTGGCTGATTACGTTTTGGTCATAATGTTTTGGCTGATCATGAGGCTAGTGATAAATAAGGTTTTTGGCTGATCATGGTAGTAGTCATAACGTTTTGGATGATCATGGTGGTAGTCATAATGCTTTGGCTGGTCATGGTGGTGGTCATAATGTTTTGGCTGATTAAGTTGTGGTCATAATGTTTTGACTGATCAAGTTGAAAAACTGTCGAAAGCCCACCAGCTGTTGAAAGCCCATCATTAAAAGCGCGCCATTACATACAAAACAGGAAATAAAATGACCGAACACGGATTTTTAACCCAAACATACAGTAAAGTTTTCGGGTCCGTGTTCGGGTAACAAAAATCCAATTATTCGGTACGAACACGAATAATACAGTCCGTGTTCGCTCAACACTAGTCATAATGCTTTGGCTGATTAAGTTGTGGTCATAATGCTTTGGCTTATAAAGTTGTAGTCAATGTTTTGGCTGATCATGGTGGTGGACATAATGTTTTGGCTGATCAAGTTGTGGTGATAATGTTTCGGCTGATCAAGTTGTGGTGCTAATGTTTAGGCTGATCATGAGGCTGGTCATAATTTTTTGGCTGATCATGGTAGTAGTTATAATGTTTTGGATGGTCATGGTGGTGGTCATAATGGATAGGTTGATCAAGTTGTGGTCATAATATTTTGGCTGATTACGTTTTGGTCATAATGTTTTGGCTGATCATGAGGCTGGTGATAAGGTTTTTGGCTGATCATGGTAGTAGTCATAACGTTTTGGATGATCATGGTGGTAGTCATAATGTTTTAGCTGATCATGGTGGTGGTCATAATGTTTTGGCTGATCAAGTTGTGGTCATAATGTTTTGGCTGATCATGGTGGTGGTCATAATGTTTTGGCTGAACATAAGGCTGGCTTTAAGGTTTTGACTGATCATGTTGGTGGCCATAATTTTTTGGCTGATCGTGGCGGTGGTCATAATGTTTTGGCCAATCATGGGCTGGTCATAATATTGTGGCCAATTATGGGCTGGTTATAATCTTTGGACTGATCGTGTGGCTGACATAATATTTCAGCTGATAATGGAGGTGGTTATAATATTGTGGCTGATCATGTTGTGGTCATAATGTTTTGGCTGATCATGTTTTGGTCATGATGTTTTGGCTGATCGTGGTAATAGTCGTAATGTTTTGACTGATCACGGCGGAGGTCATAATGTTTCGTCTGATATTGGGGCGCTCATAATATTGTGGCCAATCATGGGCTGGTTATAATGTTTTGGCTGATCTAGTTGTGGTCATAATGTTTTGGCTGATCATGAGACTGGCCATAAAGTTTCGGCTAACCATGGTGGTGGTCATAATGTTTTGGCTGATCAAGTTGTGGTCATAATGTTTTGGCTGATCATGAGACTGGCCATAATGTTTCGGCTAACTATGGTGGTGGTCATAATGTTTGGCTGATCCATTTGTGGTCATAATGTTTTGGCTGATCAAGTTGTGGTTATACTTTTTTGGCTGATCATGAGGTGATCATAATATGGTAAAATAATATAAATAATAATAAGTATCGACGTAACGCGTACCGAGGGAGGAGCCTGTACACACGCCGACATCTACACACATCCCTGCCTGTATGCCTGCACTGGATAGTGGCCCTAACTGTGAGTGTTCTATTGTTATTTCTATGTGCTTAAATAAAACAGTTTATACAGAGAGCACTAGATTCTGTGTCTTTCCTCCTATGGTGTCATCCTGTCGTGGGAGAGAGGAGTAAGAGGAGTTCATGTCCCGACATATCTGATTGCTGTATGAGTGAACACAGTGGATCTGGCCACATCCTGTGTTACCCAGCAGATCCCCTGCTTTGTGAAAGGAATTAGGGCCCTTTCACACGGGCGTTCCTCATGTACGTATATCATCCTATTTTTTTTGCGGATGATATACGGACATAATGTATGTCAATGGCATTGCGGATGTCAGCGGATGACACAGCTGACATCCGATTTTCATCCTTTCAGTTCTGTTCCGTTTTTTGGAACAGAACAGAACCCCATTTTTGTTCCGTTTAAAAAGCGAAAAGGAAGCAAAATCGAATGTCAGCGGTGTCATCCACTGACATCCACAATGCCCATAGACATACATTATGTCCGTATATCATCCGCAAATGGATGGAATGATATGCGGACATACGGAGCGGATGCGGATGACACAAGTGTCATCCGCTCCGTGAAAAAAAAAAAAAAAAAAAGTGCCGGAGCGGATCGCAATGTGGTCCGCTCCGTGTGAAAGAGCCCTTAGAGAGGTGTTCAGCCCATGCCCTATTAGCACCTGAGAGTGCACAAAGTGAGTTCTGGCTCATTAGCCAGACTTTGAGGTGAGCACTGGCTAGTATATATACATTTAACCAGCACCTTGAGTCACTGGGATGGGGACTGGAGCACCAGCACTTTTGTTTGCTTGATTTGCACAGAAGATTGCAGACGAACTTTGCATATTATTTTACTTTTGGATTAATTTATCATTATAAATATCTATTGGACCTCTTTATAATACCACTAGGTTACCCATTATTCTGATTGTCACGATCATTTGAGCATGTGCACTTTCTCTACTGTACCATTTTGCACAGAATATTTTTTATGGAGTTTGCAAATAATTAATTAATTTATTTATATATTTATTTACCACTTGGTTATTATTCTTATCACAGTGTTGCAGCACATGCACTTTTGTCCTTTGTGACACTCCATCTACTGGCCGAATATTTTTTACAACACTTTGTTATTTATTGAATTATCACATTATTTGCACTTTAGAGTGGTATATATTTATTGGTATTGATTGGTATTTATCTTATTCCTTTGGTGCCGCATTTTTCTTTATTTTACTGTCCACTATGTTATGTGAAAGCACTTAATGTGAGCAGCCATTGGTTTCATGCATTCATTTATTTAACACGTATTTATTATTTAATATCTTAATCATCATATTTTGGTTAGCGCTGATTTTTTCTTACTTCATTACCAGATCATAATATTGTGGCCAATCATCGGCTGTTTATAATGTTTTGACTGATCATGTGGCTGACATAATATTTCAGCTCATAATGGAGGTGGTGATGATGTTTTGGCTTATCATGGGGTGGTCATAATATTGTGGCTGATCATGGTGGTTCTAATATGTTGGCTGATCGTGTTGTGGTCATAATGTTTCGGGCTAATATTGGGCTGTTCATAATATTGTTTCCGATCAATTGGCCGGGTAAAATGTTTTGGCTGATCATGGTGGTAGTCATAATGTTTTGGCTGATTACTGTGGTAGTCATAATGTTTTGGCTGATCATGAGGCTGGTCTTAATGTTTTGACTGATTATGTGGATGACATAATATTTCAGCTGATACTGGTGTTGATTGTGATGTTTTGGCTAATCAAGTTGTGATCATAATGTTTTGGCTGATCATGGTGGTAGTCATAATGTTTTGGCTGATCATGGTGTTGATCATAATGTTTTGGCTGATAAAATAGTGGTCATAATGTTTTGGCTGATAAAGTTGTAGTCATAATGTTTTGGCTGATTATGGTGGTGGTCATAATGTTTTGGTTGATGAAGTTTTGGTTTTAATGTTTTGGCTGATCATGGGCTGGTTATAATGTTTGGAATGATCATGTGGCTGACATAATATTTCAGCTGATAATGGAGGTGGTTATAATGTTTTGGCTTATTATGGGGTGGTCATAATATTGTGGCTGATCATGGTGGTGGTTATAATGTTTTGGCTGATCATGTTGTAGTCATAATGTTTCGGCTGATATTGAGGTGGTCATAATATTGTGGCCAATCATAGGCTGGCTATAATGTTTGGACTGATCATGTGGCTGACATAATATTTCAGCTGATAATGGAGGTGGTCATAATGTTTTGGCTTATCATGGTGGTGGTCATAATGTTTTGGCTGATCAAGTTGTGGTCATAATGTTTTGGCTGATCAAGTTGTGGTCATAATGTTTTGGCTAATAATGGTGGTGGTCATAATGTTTGGGCTGATCAAGTTGTGGTCATAATGTTTTGGCTAATAATGGTGGTGGTCATAATGTTTGGGCTGATCAAGTTGTGGTCATAATGTTTTGGCTAATTAGGTTGTGGTCGTAATTAGTGATCGACAGATATCGGTTTTTCGTTGCCGATATTTTTGGAAATTTAAAATTTAGCAAAATAAACACAAATGTCGACACAAACTGTTACTGAACACCTAAAACTTTATTTATTAAAATTTTTAACATTAAGGGCTTGTTCTTCACACCTTAAAGCGGAGTTACACCCTGGGACATTTTTTTTAATAAAAATACCCCCGGGACAGTCAGGGCTAGTGCATTCCACAATGGCTAGCCTCTGATCTGTCCCGGGTCGCACTTACCTTTTAGAAGAAATACTTACCTTGAAAATGTATTGTCCAGCGCTGCCATCTCAGGTGTGGGCAGCTTGAAGCCAGCGCGATCCTCTTCTGTGTCCTCTTCCGTCTTCTTCGGTCCCACAATGCAGCTGAACGTCATCGCTCCCAGGAATTAATGCGCCTGCACCGGCCCGACGTCACTTCCGGTGCCGCAACGTCATCCCTGCACAGCTTCTGGGCATGCCCAGAAGCTGTTTAGCAAGGTATGACGGCGCCCGCACCGGAACTGACGTCGGGGCCGGTGCAGGCGCATTGATTCCTGGGAGCGATGACATTCAGCTCCCAGGAATCATTGCAAAGCCAGGAAGTGACGAATCGCCGTGGCCGCCGAGGGGAGGAAGAGGAAGTAAGGTAAGTATATTTTCTTCTAAACCAGGTAAGTAAAAAAAAAAAAAATTGCGATTATCCATTTGTTTTTCAGGTGACCCGGAGCGAGAAGATGGAGGTGAGTTTACTTTTAGGGTGGAACTCCACTTTAACTGCTTGAGAACTGATAGTAAAACTTCAATTGCAGGGACATTTAGTTTCACATCATTCCGATTGTGCATTTGTTATACCTGAAGGGTTTCACATGTACTGTCACTTTAAGGCTGGCTCCACCCAGGAGTGATGACAAGGGTCAAGGGGCAGAGTGGCCATCTTGGAGACACATGTAGAGATTTATTGATATACAGAGCTGTCCTGTAATGCATGCTGGAGTGTACAGAGAGTCCTGAATAAACAACCGTTGTTCCAGACCAGAGTCCTGTGTCTCTCACAACACGGAGAATATAACAGCATTAATGCATAATAAACTGCTGCAGTAGTACACTCACTCACTGCAATAATTTTAAATCACTACTGCAGTGCAGTCAGTGCAAAACTGGTAGAAAAAAAGCTAGGCAACACAACAGCTACACAGTGGATTGGATTGGATTGGAGTCGGTGGCCCACCTCTGCAGTAGGGCACTCACTGCAACGAATGCAGTCAGTGCAAAGCTGCTAGAAAAAAAGCTAGACAACAGCAAGACAGTGGATTGGAGTTGGACTGAAGTCATTGGACTACTGCTGCAGGAGTGCACTCACTGCAATGATTTACTGCAGTCAGTGCAAAACTGCTACAAAAAAAGCTAGGCAACAGCTACACAGTGGATTTGAGTGGACACTACTCTTTTCAATACTCCCAGTTGAGTGGAAACAATATTGTACTGCAGAAAACACAACATTTCAGCATGTCCAACTCCATGGTTACCTGTTAGCTCCAGTTCACATTAGTGCGATCACGGAGATCACATGTAATTCGGAGCACGCTGCTCCTAAATTACATGCGATCTCATGTGCGGTGCAAATTTCAGCCATACACTTTGTATGGCTGAATTCGCACCGCATCCGCACTAAACACGCATCTGACCCTTTTTTTTACCCGCTGCAGAATCGCATCGCATAGTGGTTCACACTAGTGCGATCTGATTCTGTGCGAACTTGCAGATCGCACTGCGATATGCGATCGCACCTGGGGGTGTCGTTAACTTTTAATTGACACCCCCTGCGTATCGCATATGGCAGAGTAAACTGCCAGGGGTGCGGATGCGGGATCACGCTGCATATTCGCAGCGTTCCCGCATCGCACAAATGTGAACCGGGACTTAAAGGGCTTCTGTTTTGTTTATACAATGCTGCCACTTCATAACCATGCTCAGGAGTAGAGGAGGACAGATGAGCAGAGAGAGAGAGGTATCTTCTAGCATGGGAAGCAAGTCTTTTGTAGCGTGCCTCATTTTCTTTCCACCACTGAAGAGCAAAGTTCCCTCTAATTTTTTACTGTGCTGAGCAAATAAAAAAATTTCTGAGCGCAGTGCTCCCCAACCTTTTTATCGCCGCGGACCGGTCAACATTTGATAATTTATCTGTGGCCCGCTGGGGGGGGGGGACATCAATGCAGAGTGACCAGCGTGCCCCCAATCGATGCAGAGTGCCCACAGCATTGCCCCCAATCAATGCAGAGTGCCCACAGTATTGCCCCCAATCAATGCAGAGTGCCCACAGCATTGCCCCCAATCAATGCAGAGTGCAGAGGGAACATTGCTGAAGAGGATCACTTCTTCTGTCAATTTCTGGTTCCTTTAGAGATGTAGTTCATCATCCAGGCTCATTATTGCAGATTCACAAGAAATTGAATCCTCCGCATGAGGCCCCAATAAAACACTGAAAATGTCCTGATCAATTCCACCACGATGAAGAAGATTCTCTTCTGTTCGTTGACGTATTTTTGGGCATTTTTCTGTTTTTGCTACATGCTGCTCTTTCATATTATCAAAATAGTGATCTGGACTTGTCTTTTCGGCAGGAACCTCCTGTTGAATATCTTCTGTCAGCCATTGTTTTGCCTTTGCCAATACATCATAAGAAGAGAAAGCATTGTTCTTGTAATGAGGATCCAAAAGACTTGCAAGCACAACATTTTTAATCTGTTCATGCTTCTGAAAACATATATCAATCAAAGCTCTTTGGTCTGACAGACCATCATTTGAAAGTTGGATGGTTTCATCATTTGAATTTGAAAGTTGGAGGGTGTTGTGTGCCATGACACTGAGGTATGACATATCATTAAGCAGCCTCATCATTCCTTTCCGCAGGCTTGCTCCACTGTCTCAAAGTAGAACAGGCATCATTCTGTCTTTGTTGATTGCCCAGTCTTCAAGCATGCCTAGAAACATTTCTGTACTGTACTCAGAGTGGCATCACTTTTGTATCCAACAACAATTGCCTTTTAGTCCACCTGCTGTCAATGAAGTGGCATGTAAGAATCATTAGTGACTCTGTCCTGACCAGCAGTCAGTCGTGAATGAGAGTTTGTTGTCAGCATTCTCTGGTTGCAGCAGAGCCTTTACTTTGTTAATGACCTTTTGGTGAATTTTGCCCAGCATTTCTGTTCGATAATAGTTCTCACTCTTCAGTGTGTAGCTTGGCTCAAGTATGGACATCAACTGCTTAAATCCTGAGTCAGACACCATTGTAAATGGCTTGTTTTTAGTGACAATCATATCTGTGATTACTCTGTCCAGCAGTTGGGATCTTCCATCTGAATCTAGACTGTGACACATGTTTTTTTGCAGAAACATATCTGTTATTGTTGCCTGGGATAGTGGAGGAGGTATTTCAAAATCATTGATATTCAATTTGTTTTTTATGTGCTGCATGATATAATTCAATATGAAGGACTCTTAGATGGGCCCAAAGATTTGACGTATTTTGTTTTTTGCAGTTACTGATCCCATGCTTATGTTGTTTGTACATGTGTTGCACACTGCTGCTTTTCCTGGAGAAGGTTGAGACGAGAAATAGTCCTAGACCACACTTTTACTTTTTCTCTCCTCATCCATCTCCATTTCAATTTGAAAGACACAAAAAAGATTTAAAAAAGGGCTTGCTGA
This sequence comes from Pelophylax lessonae, assembly GCF_965119305.1. Classification (NCBI taxonomy): domain Eukaryota; kingdom Metazoa; phylum Chordata; class Amphibia; order Anura; family Ranidae; genus Pelophylax; species Pelophylax lessonae. Next base: position 328,725,158 of record NC_138769.1, read on the forward strand.
AGTTGCTGGCACCCTGTTGTGTGTTGGTGGCTGATGCCTGGCTGTGTGGGTGGTCTGCTTGCTGGCACCCTGTTGTGGGTTGGTGGCTGACGCCTGGCAGTGTGGTTTGCTTGCTGGCACCCTGTTGTGGGTTGATGGCTGATGCCTGGCAGTGTGTGTGGCTTGCTGGCACCCTGTTGTGGGTTGGTGGCTGACGCCTGGCAGTGTGGGTGGCTTGCTTGTTGGCACCCTGTTGTGGGTGACTGGCTTGCTTGCTGGAACACTGTGGTGGCCGGGTGGCTGGCTTGGTGTCACCCTGTTGTTGGTGGCTTGGCTGGCTTGCTATAACACTGTGGTGGGTGGCTGGCTTGGGGTCACCCTGTTGTGTCGGTGCCTGGTTGGTGTCACTCACCCTGGCCTGTTGTGGGTTAGATGGCTGACGGGACTGCAGTTGGCTGCACACACACGAGGCTGTCTGAGGCGTGGTAGGCTGTCTTAAGGCAGAGAACGTGTGCAGCGCTCAGTGAAATTACGTCAGGTATGGGCTGCGCAGGCATGGGAGGGGGTGTTAGAAGGCAGAACGTGTGCGCGCAACATACACGATGACGTCACGGCAATATCGGTAATCCAGAAGCCGATTCCAATATATCGGGGAAAGTGCAAATCGGCTCTCGATATATCCGTGTTGCCGATAATCGGTCGATCTCTAGTCATAATGTTCTGGCTGATCAAGTTGTAGTCATAATGTTTTGGCTGATCATGTTGTGGTCATAATAATGTTTTGGCTGATCATGTTGTGGTCATAATGTTTTGGCTGATCATGTTGTGGTCATAATGTTTTGGCTGATCATGTTGTGGTCATAATGTTTTGGCTGATCATGAGGTGGTCATACTATTATGGCCAATCATGGGCTGGTTATAATGTTTTGGCTGATCATGGTGGTGATCATAATGTTTTGGCTGATCAAGTTGTGGTCATAATGTTTTGGCTGATCAAGTTGTGGTCATAATGTTTTGGCTGATCATGGTGTGGTCATAATGTTTTGGCTGATCATGGTGTGGTCATAATGTTTTGGCTGATCATGGTGATAGTCATATTGTTTTGACTGATCACGGGGTGGTTATAATATTGTGGCTGATCATGGTAGTGGTTATAATGTTTCGGCTAATCATGGTGGTGGTCATAATGTTTTGGCTGATCATGAGGTGGTCATAATGTTTTGGCTGATCATGAGGTGGTCATACTATTATGGCCAATCATGGGCTGGTTATAATGTTTTGGCTGATCATGGTGGTGGTCATAATGTTTTGGCTGATCAAGTTGTGGTCATAATGTTTTGGCTGATCAAGTTGTGGTCATAATGTTTTGGCTGATCAAGTTGTGGTCATAATGTTTTGGCTGATCATGGTGTGGTCATAATGTTTTGGCTGATCAAGTTGTGGTCATAATGTTTTGGCTGATCATGGTGTGGTCATAATGTTTTGGCTGATCATGGTGATAGTCATATTGTTTTGACTGATTACGGGGTGGTTATAATATTGTGGCTGATCATGGTAGTGGTTATAATGTTTCGGCTAATCATGGTGGTGGTCATAATGTTTTGGCTGATCATGAGGTGGTCATAATATTGTGGCCGATTATGGGCTGGTTATAATGTTTTGGCTGATATAATATTTCAGCTGATAATGGAGGTGGTGATAATGTTTTGGCTTATCATGGGGTGGTCATAATATTGTGGCCGATCATGTTGGTGGTCATAATGTTTCAGCTAATCATGCTGGAAGGAAGGCCCTTGTGTCATCACGGGTAGGGGAGGGGCCAGGCAAGTGTCGGTGATCAAGGGTTAATCACAGTGGCTGATACGCTGCATCGGATCGTACTGCAATAGATATATGCTCGGCCATCTGTCATCCTATGGTATTTGATTTTATCCTGCATGAAGAGATTGGTGCACTTCAGCACCCACAGCATGTGAGTGGAATTTACTATTTCTCATTTCACCCTTCCAGGATGGCCTACATATGAGAGATTGTGGCTCCACCCTACAGGAAACACAACTAATTTGCAGCTGTTAAAAAGGTCCCACCCGTACATTAATCTTCAGTTCAGTTGTGTTTCCAACCTACTTCGGAACATTTGTTTTTTTCTTGACCTGAAGGCAAGTGTGTGTCTGATAGGTACCCCTGTAAGGCAGGTATGGACGCAGGGCCGGCACTACCTATAAGGCGACCCAGGCAGTCGCCTAGGGCGCAACTCAGCAGAGGGCGCCAGCATCCTGCCTGCTGCACCTGGTCCCGGAATCAGTATGGACCGGTGGGTGCAGGCGGCGCCCCTCATGCTGTGCTGTGCCGGCGCCCGCCTGGACACTTTTGAGCTGAGTGAGTCAGGCGGCTGAGCAGGCTCCAGCATCGGAAATCTTCGGCGTTTCTAAGCGGCTACTAGAGAATGAAGTGCTGAGGGCGCCATGTTGTAGCCTCTTATATGGCCCTTAATAAAACTATTCCAGCAATGAAGCCGCCCACATAGATCGGTGTGAGGACACATGAAAGGATAGAATCCTTCCACAGTGTGTTCTCCTAGTGTTTAAAGCCGTGCAGCGTGGCAGAGAAAGATGATAGGTTTTCTTTTCCTCTAACCTAACGGGAGTAGCCAATAGCAGTTCAGACTCCACCCAGCTCCAGGATGCAGCGGCAGCGGGGAGGAAGAGCAGCGAGAGCGGGACCTCCCAGGACCGATGGACAGGCTGCAGGGGGCCGAAGAAGGAGGCTGGGGGCCAAAGAATGAGGGTGGGCGGGAAGTGCAGGCAGCCAGAGACAGCTGCATCTGCCTGCAAACGGATCCCCTGGAAGAAGCAGCTCCACGACCTGTCCTCACCAAGCTATGAGAATGGGACCTGCCCACTGCTGGTATGGAAGGTACTGTACTGTCTGTGTCACATACACCTTCCTACAGACAGGGGCTGCAGACAGTGCAGGGGTCTCTCTCACTTCCCTCCTCGCACCCCGCAACCCTGCACGCAGTACCTAGCGTACCCCAAAACCCTGCACTCAATACTTAGCGCAAACCCCTCAACCCTGCACTCAGTACCTAGCGCACCCCTCAACCCTGCATGCAGTACGTAGCGCACCCTGCAACCCTGCACTCTTTATGTAGCGCACACCCCGCAACCCTGCACTCCCCTGCATTCTGTGCATTACACACTCCTGACCCCTGCCACCTACACCGTGTACATGGGCAGGGGAAATGGGGTGCAGTCAGGGGCACAGCCAAGGGGAGGGGGTCGGCAAAATTAGATTTCGCCTAGGGTGTCAAAAATCCTTGCACCGGCCCTGTACGGACGGCCTCTGGGTGGTTCCTCCCTATCTATGTCCTTTGACAAGGAGCTTACAGGTCGCCAAACATGCCAGGTAGTCGGTTACCTTAATGAGAAGGTCCCTCTATCAAAAAGATCAGATTTGTCCTTTGAAAACGCTGGTCACATTAAAGATGTCATGGATCGTAAAATCGAATCCTTATTAAAAAAGGCTTGGTTTTCTAACTCCTATAATATGACTACGGCTCTAGCAGATACCTGTATGGCCAGAAATGCAGATTTCTGGAATCAAGGAACTGTCAAAACATATCTCAACAATGGAGGGATCACAAGACATACTAGATTCCCTATCTGTGATTGGGAAAGCGGTGTCTTATTTAGCAGACTCAGATCGGTAGAGTTGGTAATAGCCTCTGCAAGAACAGCAGCTCTTGTGAATTCTGCTAGGAGGGCAGTTTGGGTTAAAGCGTGGGAAGGAGATGTATCTTCCAAGCTAAGACTTTGTGCTTTGCCTTTTGAAGGGTCCTTTTTGTTTGGTTCTGGGCTGGATGATGTTTTATCCAGATCCTTCAGAGAAGGGGAAAAAATTCCCCACTAAGAGGAAGGACAAGTTGGGGAGGTATTCCTTTTGGAACTTCCAAGACAGAAACCAACAAAGGCCCTTTAGGGGACAAGCCAAGAGAGGGGGTCTGGCAAGGGGGAAGCAAAGAGCTAACTTGCTGTTCCTCAAACCTGGACCCAACGCCAAGGAGACCAAGTGACGCCAGCGTCAGGGTAGGGGGCAGGTTAGCCCATTTCGTTCCCCAATGGCAAAACATCTCAACCAGCCCCTACATTCTCCAAATCTTTCGGGAAGGATACCGATTGGAGTTTTCCTCTCGGCCGGTGACAGAAATAACGATGACATATCCCTCAAAAGAAAGACAAAAAAAGGAAGCACTGCTAGAAGGTATTCAAGAGTTAGCGGGACAGAGGGTAACTACACCTGTACCATTAAGTCAGGTATTCCAGAGCTTTTACTCCCACATATTTGTGGTGCCAAAACCCTCAGGGAAATTTCGTCTAGTCATAAAGTTAAACAAATTTCTAATATACAATAAGTTCTCTATGGAGAACATTTATGCAGTCAGAAAAAATCTGTTAAAAAACATATTTATGACTACACTGGATCTAAGGGATGCCTACCTTCATGTCCCAATTTATCCGGAACATCAGGCATTCCTCAGATTCGCAGTAGTGACGGAAGGAGGGACTGCACATTGGCAGTTCAGAGCCCTTCCTTTCGGCTTGGCAGCCAGTCCAAGGATCTTTACGAAGATCTTGGCAGAAACAGTAGGCTATCTTCATCTTCAGGGCCTAAATTTGATCCCATATCTGGACGATATGTTGATCTTTGCAAGATCAGCGAAGCAGGCCACGGCAGACACCCAAAGAGTAATTTCAGTCCTACAGACGTTAGGGTGGCTTATAAATGTGGAAAAATCTTCAATGGAACCAGCACAGGTTCAAGTCTATATGGAGTACCAGATAGATTCCAGGGTGAAGAAACTTTTTCTCCCAGAGGAAAAGGTGGAAAAGGTGGTCTCGGCGGTGAAAGATGTCTGTTCTCGCCCTCTGTGTTCCAGGAGACAGATTATGAGGATTCTGGGTCTGATGACAGAAAAAAGAAATCTCTATTTGTGGGAAAAAAAATCACACAAATTTGGTTTAGGTAGAGTGTTGCATGTCCGCGCAATTTTCATTCAAGATGCAACAGCGCTAAAAGCTGAAAATTGGCCTGGGCAGAAAAGGGGTGAAAGTGCCCTGTATTGAAGTGGTTAAATAAAGTAGTTTTTATCAGAAGATATCTGCACTATGGATGTTTGTTTTTTCTCCTATACGAGAGAACAGCTAACGGTATATATCTAATACTGGGAGCCTGGTTCGAACAAGGAATAAAGGAGACTTTACAGCACAACCCTGTGAGGGTCTATCTGCATATCTTGACCAAGCTTAATTGCAAGGTCACACATAGTGAGGTGGGGTTTGTTTTGATCCTGTAGCAGAGCAGTAGTTTTTTGCCTCCGTCCCTATGTATCTAAGATGGGGGAAATTGCTTGGTGCCTCGGGCCAAGAAGTGGGGTGGGACTTTTACGGGCAAGTGAGTTACATACAATTTATAAAAAGTAATCAGAAATATTTATTTATATACAATGTAACATTGTATATAAATAAATATTTCTGATTACTTTTTATAAATTGTATGTAACTCACACATAGTGAGGTGTGCACCCACCCATTGGGGGGGGGGGTCACAAGAGTAGAGGTGACGCACCTGGCAAGCCAATATTTTTATTTATGTATCATAATTTATCACTGGTGATTGGGACTGTCTGATTATCAACTTTTGGAAGGTACTTTCTACATTTGTTTCCATATTTGCATTAGAGATTTAGCACCAATTGCACGAATTTATATTATCTGGTATTTTGCTTGTGTTATCAACACTAATTAACTATACATTTATAGATTTAATTTATTTAATTAAAATATATTTATATAATTTATTCAAATATATACACAACACAGATTTCACCTTTATTAATATATTTTTTGCATACTGCGCAGCACTTTGTATACAAAGTATTATATTTGTTAATATGGTATACTGAAGTAGAATTTCAAGCATTTTATAAGTGTCAAGGGCTTTTATTGACAATTAAATAAACAAAACAAGCTGCACTAAGGCTACGTTCACATGTGGGGGTAGCGGATCGCGTGATTTGCAATGGCACCCCAAGCACTGTGCGATGTTGGCGCGTTTTCCGCCTGCCGAACCGCAGTAACATCGCGCAAACAGAATCGTGGGACGCATGACGCCCAAAAAAGGTACAATTTCTTCTTTTGTGCATCATGCGTCCCGCGATTCTGTTTGCGCGATGTTACCGCGATTCGTCAGGCGGAAATCACGGCAACCTCGCACAGCATTTGGGGTGCCATTGCAAATCACGGGCATCGCACAGGCGTCCCGAGATTTGCAATGATTTCCGGATTGCGGGCAGAATCGCGGTGATTCTGCCCGCGATCCGCTACGCCCACATGTGAACGTAGCCTAAGTGAATAAAATCAAAATTGAAATTGATAAAAAATACCTGTGTAAATATAAATAGCTGCAATGGTAAATTTCACAGTATATATGTAAATTAGATCAGTGACACTGAATAAATATATAAATAAATGTGTACTGAATGAATAATCTATAAAGAGTCCAAAGAGTCCCAAGATCCGTTGAAAAGCAAATCCAAAATGTTACACCACAAAGTGCAGTATCCAACAACAGTGAGTGATCCTGCTTACCATATGATGATAATAATAAGCCTGTAATCTCCCAGATCAGATGACCAAGTAGGAGTTAGCCCAAAAAAATTCCTCTTGAAGCACGAACACAGATGCTTGAAAGGAAATGATATTGCCAGATACACTATTGAGGACACCCGGGGCCAGCCCTTAATGACCACCGTGCATCGCCGCCATCCAATTTATTAGTTACACCTGTTCAATTGCTTGGTAACACAAATTGCTAATCAGCCAATCACATGGCAGCAACTCAATGCATTTGGGCATCTAGACGTGGTGAAGACGACTTGCTGAATCCTTTCCTGTGTTGCTTTAGGTCATGCTGACAGAAGTGTCTCATGTGGGATGGATACCTGGAAAAGGCATTGTTCTTCACCAAAGTGTTCTTGAATGGTTGGGAGAAGTTGCTCTCTAAGGATATTTTGTACCATTCTTTATTCATGGCTGTGTTCTTAGGCAAAATTATGAGTGAGCCCACTTCCTTGGCTGAGAAGCAACCCCACATATGAATGGTGTCAGAATGCTTTACTGTTGGCATAACATAGGACTGATGGTAGCGCTCACCTTTTCTTCTCCGGACAAGTTTTTTTTCTGGATGGCACAAACAATCAAAAAGGGGATTCATCAGAGAAAATGACTTTACCCCAGTCCTTAGTAGTCCAGTCCCTGTACCTTTTGCAGAATATCAGTCTGTCCCTGATTTTTTTCCTGGAGAAAAGTGGCCTCTTTGCTGCCCTCCTTGACACCAGGCCACCCTCCAAAAGTCTTCTCCTCACTGTGTGTGCAGAGCAAGCTCTGCACTGGTAATGCTCCGATCCTGCAGCTGAATCAACTGTAGGAGACAGTCCTGGCGCTTTCTGGACTTTCTGTTGCGCCCTGAAGCCTTCTTCACAAATGCAGTGGAAATGTTTTTCATGGGATTAAGTTCATTTTCATGGCAAAGAGGGACTTTGCAACTAATTGCAATTCATCTGATCACTCTTTATAACATTCTGGAGTATTTGCAAACTGTCATCATAAAAACTGAGGCAGCAGACTGTGTGAAAATGAATATTTTTGTCATTCTCAAAATGTTTGGCCATGGCTGCATACTGTATGTCTGCATACTGTATGTAAAGCTGTATAAATCACTCTATATACATATACAACCACACTATACATGTAACTATTTATAAAGCCCCTTTCACACTTGTACGACCTGAAAGATGCACGACTTGAAGCAATGACTGCGTAATCTTGAGGTCTAGGGACCTCAAGCCGCATCGAAGTCAGACCAAAGTAGTGCAGGGACTGTGGGGCGTGGCTAAGTCCGGCATGTGAGAGGACGCATTTCTCACAGCTTCTGCAACTGATCCTTTTACCGATCCTCCCCCAGCCTGCAAACCGGCTCTAATCCGGTCCACATTGCCAGACATAACCTCGGACATCACAGTGGACACCCCGCTGGCCCTCCGAACCCGAGGGATGACACGGAAAGGGCAAGGAGAAGGGCCGGGTGCCGAAGGCCAGGATGGTGCTGGTGCGGCCTTGCTGAAGGGGACTCTGCATGGCACGGAGAAGGAGAGAGGGAAGGAGGCTGGCATGAAGCAGCAGAAATCCCAGAGGAGCCAGGGTAAGTATCCCCCCGGGACATGCCTTATTTTACCCAGAGGCTGTCGGGGACCCAGGAGACAGACTGGATGGAGGTCTCAGGAGATCCTCTGACACAGAGATGGGGGAAAGTGATCAGACCCCCATAGCCACACATGGCTTTGACTCCCTGCCTATGGAAACACAGTCCTCATCCATCCAGGATAGTGAGGGGACAGAACCGGATCAGCGGACACTTGCAGATATCCTGAAGGCTTTAAATAACTGCACCGCATCCATTATTATATTAAAGCATCAGTTTGGGTGACTAAGGGAAGATGTATCCCTATTGCACCAGGATTTACAGAAGATCCCGGAGAGAACTACTGCGGTATGAAGTCGAGTCAGTGACATTGAGACCAGCTACCCACTATTTCTCAGGACACCAGTTGGCAAAGGAGGCCCATGATAGCGCTGAGGATATGGAAAACCGCCTCCGGAGAAATAACGTGCGCATAGTGGGCCTACCTAAGAGGGCTGAAGGGAGAGATCCCACTGTATTTGTAGAGAAATGGCTCATGGAGGTATTTGGTAGCGAGGCCTTCTCATCCCTTTTTGCAGTGGAGAGGGCCCACAGAGTACCACCTCGCCCCACTCCTCCACGAGGCCCACCCCAGGTCTATGCTGGCAAGAATTCTACACTACAGGGACCACAAAGAGGTACTAAGAGAAGGCGCGTCAGAGGGGTACTGTCCAATATAATGGTGCCAATGAATCCTTTTATCTGGACTTCTCTGCAGAGGTCCAAAGGCGTAGAGCTAAATTTACTGAGACATTTGAGAATCCTGCAGCTGCCGTATCCTATTCTGTACCCTGCGAAGCTTAGGGTCACAGCCAGGGGCCAAGTGACGCAGCAACTTGGCTCGACTGGAGTAAACAAATCCTTTGGCGTGTAGGTAAAGAAGTGGGAAACTGACCTGCGATCTTTGATTTTAATGGCATATTGAACTATTACTACCTATCATCAGTGGTTCATGCTCTTATCCTAGTAAGGTTTTACAGTTCTCTGGCTGGGGGACAATATATTGCAAGAAAAGAGGTGAGCTACTCAGGAAGGTTTTCTACTGTTGGTTAAATGCACATCATCTGTTGATGGCTCATGTGAGTTTAGACACTAATCAATACTTTAGAGATGCCCTGTTGGCAGTCTCTCCCACTTTAAGCAGGGCTGTTCATGTGTTACAGGTTCCAAATACTGCTCATATTTTGCAAAAGTTTACCTATTCCAATATTGGACTTAGTAGTGGCGCAGTTGCGCCTCACAGTTGCACTTCACCATTGTCAGCTAGTTGTATCCCTGCCTACATGCATCTTGCCGCCATTGTCTTCTGTTCAGAACTGTTGCCTACTTTACAGTCCATGGGGAGTATGACTGGTGGAGGTGTCCAGGTGCCCCCCAATGTACAAACCCAATTCCAAAAAAAGTTGGGACACTGTACAAATTGTGGGTAAAAAAAGAACGGACTAATTTATAAATCTCATAAACTTATATTTTATTCACAATATAATATAGATAACATCAAATGTTGAAAGTGAGACATTTTGAAATGTCATGCCAAATATTGGCTCATTTTGGATTTCATGAGAGCTACACATTCCAAAAAAGTTGGGACATGTAGCAATAAGAGGCCGGAAAAGTTAAATGTACATATAAGGAACAGCTGGAGGACCAATTTGCAACTTATTAGGTCAATTGGCAACATGATTGGGTATGAAAAGAGCCTCTCAAAGTGGCAGTGTCTCTCAGAAGTCAAGATGGGCAGAGGATCACCAATTCCCCCCATGCTGTGGCGAAAAATAGAGGAGCAATATCAGAAAGGAGTTTCTCAGAGAAAAATTGCAAAGAGTTTGAAGTTATCATCATCTTCAGTGTATAATATCATCCAAAGATTCAGAGAATCTGGAACAATATCTGTGCGTAAGGGTCAAGGCCGGAAAACCATACTGGATGCTTGTGATCTTCGGGCCCTTAGACGGCACTGTATCACATACAGGAATGCTACTGTAATGGAAATCACATAATGGGCTCAGGAATACTTCCAGAAAACATTGTCGGTGAACACAATTCACCGTGCCATTCGCCGTTGCCGACTAGAACTCTATAGGCCAAAAAAGAAGCCATATCTAAACATGATCCAGAAGCGCATGCGTTTTCTCTGGGCCAAGGTTCGTTTAAAATGGACTGTGGCAAAGTGGAAAACTGTTCTGTGGTCAGATGAATCAAAATTTGAAGTTCTTTTTGGAAAACTGGGACGCCATGTCATTCGGACTAAAGAGGACAAGGACAACCCGAGTTGTTATCAGCACTCAGTTCAGAATCCTGCATCTCTGATGGTATGGGGTTTCATGAGTGCATGTGGCATGGGCAGCTTACACATCTGGAAAGGCACCATCAATGCTGAAAGGTATATCCATATTCTAGAACAACATATGCTCCCATCCAGATGTTGTCTCTGTCAGGGAAGACCTGCATCAATTACAACATCATGGCTGCGTAGAAGAAGGTCCTGGGTACTGAAATGGCCAGCCTGCAGTCCAGATCTTTCACCCATGGAAAATATTTGGCGCATCATAAAGAAGAAGATGTGACAAAGAAGACCTAAGACAGTTGAGCAACTAGAAGCCTGTATTAGACAAGAATGGGACAACATTCCTATTCCTAAACTTGAGCAACTCGTCTCCTCAGTCCCCAGACGTTTGCAGAATGTTATAAAAAGAGGAGGGGATGCCACACAGTGGTAAACGTGGCCTTGTCCCAACTTTTTTGAGATGTGTTGATGCCATGAAATTTAAAATCAACTTATTTTTCCCTTAAAATTATACATTTTCTCAGTTTAAACATTTGATATGTCATCTATGTTGTATTCTGAATAAAATATTGAAATTTGAAACTTCCACATGATTGTATTCAGTTTTTATTCACAATTTGTACAGTGTCCTAACTTTTTTGGAATCGGGTTTTTATCTGCTGCCTTATATATTCTTATGGCGAAGGTTCCAATAATTTCGTGGAACATTAGGGGTCTTCACTCTCCTCTGAAACGAACTATGGTATTGTGACAGGAAGTCAGGTAAATCTGTGAATGTAGTCACAGACAGGAGCTACACTTCCACCTGGGTTGGACAAATCACCAATTACTAAAGGGTGTCGGCTGCAGAGGTAGCCAGAACTGTCTAAGGAAGTTGAAAGGCCTTCAGCTGTTCAGAATGAGGAAATGAAGGCCTCTATAATTTGTCCAAAGGAAGTCTAATGGATTGCTGCCTCCTGTCGCCGTTTGGGCTGGGAGAGGAGGACAGACATACGTGTGCCTCCCGACGCAGTGTGGGCATGGGAGAAGGACTGCTGCCTCCTGTCGCCGTGTGGGCTGGGAGAGGAGGACAGACAGATGAGTGCCTCCCGACAAGCTGGTGAGCATGGGAGAAGACCCCCTGAAGCGATGTGAAGCTGAGGAGGGTAACCAATGTGAAGACTATTCGAAGTGAGGTCTTGGATCGTTTCTAGGTGAAAAGAAACCAATGGACATTTCCTGGGTGAAGGGGAAATTATGTAAGACCGAAGGCTACTCAAGGTGAGGTCTTGAACTATTTCTATGTGGGAAGAAATAGATGAACTGTGTTCAATGTGAAGAGGAAAAGGGACATGTTCAATGTGAAGAGATAAAACATGGACTATTGAGAGTCTGCTGTGTGATCAGCCAAGTCTGCCCAACAGTAGGTTGGGGACAGACTTCATTAGATAGGTTCCAGTGTGTGAAGGTAGCTGCCCACAGTGGCAAGGATTTATTTTATTTATGTTTATTTTGAATTATGCTGTTTTTGGAGCTTGCACTTGTGTGAAGAGATCTTGCATGAATAAACCACACTGTTGTTTGCAACCACTTCTTGGCTATCTCCTTGTGTAAACGCACCCCCAAAGGGGTCATCCACACCCGCCACCGAGCTAATCCCTCACATATGGTGGAGGTATGCAGTGGGCAGAAGCAGAGATCCCTGCAAAGAAGTGCATATGTTTGATGAACTTTGTCTGGTGCACAAGATTGCACAATCTATGTGTGCAGGAGAGAAGATCCTGAAAGAAAAAAAAACGTGTTTTAAAGAGACAGCGGTCTCAAAATTTTTTGATGAACTTTGTTGTGTCTGGTGCAAGGGACTGCACAAACTGTGTGCGCAGGAAAAGAGATCTTGCAAGAGAGAGAAAAACTACATGTGTTAAAGAGACAGTGGTCTGAAAATTTTTTGCTGGACTGTGAAAATTTTGTTTGTGGAGTTATTAAAGATGGGGCGATCGAGACGCCTGAAAAATGCAAGGATGGATGAAGTGAGAGACTGGATTCTATGGATGGAGGGGATGTTACCGTCTGAACGAGCCCCATCCATGCCTAAAGAGAGTCTACTAAAGAGGAAGGTTGTTGTCCCTAGCAACACTGATGAAACTGCTATGGAGACGCAAGGTTCTCAGATGAAAAGTAAACCCAAAATGGGGGAGATGCTGAAACAGCGGAGCTTTGCAGCTCAACAAAAGGATCACCAAGAGAGCATGGCAGGCTGGAAACAGAAACGCCAGCAGCCAATGGAGGCCATCGGTTTGGAGGAAACCGAGTATGTGTGCAGGGCTGAGATGGATGCCTTGAAACGGAAAATGGAAGAAAAGGAACAAGCCCTGGAGTTGCTTAGGATGGAGCATAGAAACGTGCAGGCTCAGGTGTTCCAGTGGGAAGAATCCACTGCTCTTCTTTTTTCCGAGTTGCACAAACGCAGAGAGACTATAATGGAGAAAGATACCATCCTCATGGAGAAGGAAATTGAAATTCAGACTTTGCAGAAGCAAAGTATGTGTGAAATGTTGGAGTTGCGTAATCAGCTGGAAAAACGTCTTCAGTCTTTTGAAGCTACAAAAATAGACCTGCAGGAGTCGCAGGAACAGAATGTCGCTCTGAAAACGACATTGTCTCTCAGCGACAAGGAGAAAAGTGAGAGAGAGGAAAAATTACTGAGTACTGTGTACGAGCTCACCACTTTGAGCAATGTGGTAGATGAATTACATGCAGACTGTGAAAGTTGGAAAGATGAAGCCCAACGTTTCCAGCAGCAGCTAAAGGAGAAAGAAGCCTGTGTGGCAGAATTACAGTCTCATTCCCAGAAACTAGCCAATGAGATGAAGGCTCTTATGCAGGGAAAAGGAGATTCGGAACACAAGAGAAAAAAAATAGAGGCACAGCTGCAGGAATCGCAAGTCAAGGTGTCAGAAGGTGACTGAGTGTGTGCTAAGCTGTCAGAGAAGGCAAACCGACTGCAGGTTGAGCTGGACAATGTTACAAATCAGCTTTCTCAAGCAGACAGCAAATCTAGAGAAATTGCGGAAGATTTTTCTATCCTGGAATCGCAGCTGCAAGACACGCAGGAACTCTTACAGGAAGAGAGGTGTCAAAGGCTGAGTTTTAGCACAAAGCTCAAACAAAGGGAAGATGAGAAAAATGGATTCCTGGAACAATTAAAAGAGGAGGAGGAAGCAAAGAAAAACCTATCAGAGCAAGTCGCAACATTGCAAGCTCAGATAGCGGATATGAAAAAACGCATGGAAGAAAGCGTTGGTTCATTAGAGTGTGTTGAAGATGTGAAAAAGAAGTTTGATCAGATGCTTGGTGAGGAGAAGACTGTGTCTGCAAAATATGCAGAAGAACGTGACCGTGCAAAAACGGAGGCGCGTGATAACGAGAGCAAAGCCCTGTTCTTGGCTCGCTCCTTGGAGTAAGCTCTAGAGTGTAAGGTTGAACTAGAAAGAGTTAACCAACAGCTGTGTACAGAAATGGAAAATTTGGTCAGCTCCAAGGATGATGTGGAGAAAAGCGTTCAGGAGCTAGAAAAGTCTAAGCGAGCCTTAGAACAGCAAGTAGAAGAGATGAAGATTCCGTTGCAGGAACTGGAAGAGGAATTACAGGCAACAGAGGATCTGTCCCAAAGAGGGGATAGTGTGCCTGATGCAGTTTTTAAAAGGATCAGTGTTTTGGGGTCTATCCTGAGTGAGCCTCAGAAATGTGATGACATGTGGCTTGAATCACCCCTTTGGAATAAACCGTTCCTTCAAAAACTTCAAGCATTGGAAAATGTATCATTAGAACTTCAGCAAACAAAGGAGTTGTGTAAAAAATGTGATGATTTCTCAGTACAGGCTGAAAACCTAGTGGAGAAAACTAAAGCGGAGAAAACTAAAGCAAGTGATATAAATCTGGGAGAAAAAAGCAAACGCCACCTAGTGGAGAAAACTAAGGCTGTTGATGAAAACGTGAAGCAAATGAATTTCAAGTGCCTTTCAGGGAATATTTCCAAAATGGAACTGGTGAAAGACAGGTGGCAGAAGTTTGATCGTGATCTTAAGATGCATTCCATGTGGAATTCAGATAGAGAAAAGGAACTAGGTGACCTTGAGCGGTCAAATAGTTCAGCAGAAAGTGCATTGAAGAAACCTGTAAAAGAATGTGTTGCAGTTCCATGCTTCTTCACTGATGCAGAGAGGAGGTCTATAATGGATACCACCCAAATTGCTGGGTTCAACTGTGTTGTTGCCTTTGACCCATATGTTGGTGGAAGGAAAGTTAATGATGTCGTTGGAAAAATGAACAAGGGTCACTTTGAAGAAATGTGTGACAGCCTGTTGTGGCAAATGGAAGGCCCTCTGCACAGCATCTTAGAGCAAGCTAAGCTCAAGAAACAAAGAGTCAATGATTGTGTACAGCTGTATGGAGAGGCAACTCAAGTCACAGAGGGACGTCAAGATTCCCTACTGGGAACAAAGCTTAGTGAAGCAGAGGTTCTCAAAGTTTTGTGGAAAACATTTATGGATTGCAGAGAGAGGCGGCTCAAGAATGTTGAAGACATTAAGACTAGCCCAATTGAGTTGCCTATGGATCACGGTCCTCCATGGTGGATTGGACAGACGGTTATGAGGGACAAGCTGTCTGACATTTATGAGAAATCTGTCAATGAAGATGACAGAAACGAGAAGGAGCAAAATGATGCCAAAAATGCAGTTGAAGAATGTGTATATGAGATGAGAGACAAACTGTGTGGCATTTATGAGAAATCTGTCAATGAAGATGACAGAAACAGTTTCATCCGGAAGCTTGAGGATACTAGGAGGCTTATCAGTGAGAGTCAAGAGAAGTGCCTGACACATGCGTGCCTGGAAAACTGTGTCGCAACCCTAGGGTTGAAACAAGAGGGGGGGTATGTGACAGGAAGTCAGGTAAATCTGTGAATGTAGTCACAGACAGGAGCTACACTTCCACCTGGGTTAGACAAATCACCAATTACTATAGGGTGTCGGCTGCAGAGGTAGCCAGAACTGTCTAAGGAAGTTGAAAGGCCTTCAGCTGTTCAGAATGAGGAAATGAAGGCCTCTATAATTTGTCCAAAGGAAGTCTAATGGATTGCTGCCTCCTGTCGCCGTGTGGGCTGGGAGAGGAGGACAGACATACGTGTGCCTCCCGACGCCGTGTGGGCATGGGAGAAGGACTGCTGCCTCCTGTCGCCGTGTGGGCTGGGAGAGGAGGACAGACAGATGAGTGCCTCCCGACAAGCTGGTGAGCATGGGAGAAGACCCCCTGAAGCGATGTGAAGCTGAGGAGGGTAACCAATGTGAAGACTATTCGAAGTGAGGTCTTGGATCGTTTCTAGGTGAAAAGAAACCAATGGACATTTCCTGGGTGAAGGGGAAATTATGTAAGACCGAAGGCTACTCAAGGTGAGGTCTTGAACTATTTCTATGTGGGAAGAAATAGATGAACTGTGTTCAATGTGAAGAGGAAAAGGGACATGTTCAATGTGAAGAGATAAAACATGGACTATTGAGAGTCTGCTGTGTGATCAGCCAAGTCTGCCTAACAGTAGGTTGGGGACAGACTTCATTAGATAGGTTCCAGTGTGTGAAGGTAGCCGCCCACAGTGGCAAGGATTTATTTTATGTATGTTTATTTTGAATTATGCTGTTTTTGGAGCTTGCACTTGTGTGAAGAGATCTTGCATGAATAAACCACACTGTTGTTTGCAACCACTTCTTGGCTATCTCCTTGTGTAAACGCACCCCCAAAGGGGTCATCCACACCCGCCACTGAGCTAATCCCTCACAGTATTCATGTGTATTAGAAAACTGCAGCCTGACATTATTTGTCTTCAGTAAACTCACCTTACGTCAGATACGCTGGGTTGCCTGAATTATAGATGGGTGGGTAAGGCTTATCATTCAATGCATACTTCCTTTTCCAGAGGTGTCAGTGTTTTCGTTCATAATGCTCTGGACTTTCAGGAGTTTGATAGTGAAATTGGCAAGGAGGGCCGATATGTTTTTATCTATTAGTGAAAAAAGTTTGGTGCACTACAAAAAAGATATACAAATGTAAATCAACATATACATGTGTGATATAATATAAAATTAATTATACAAAATTGGGAAACAACCAATTCATGTGGAAACCAATGTTATAAAATGTCCACAATCAGGTGTTTTAATGACAAAAGTCCAATTCAAACTTCAAACAAATAAGTGTCCAAAAGATGTGAAATGGTGACGAAAAATGAAGTGATATTTCAGCAAGGGATGTGACAGTTTCCCACCACCTTTCCAGATTTACATCTTACCAGAAATATATTAAAAAGGGCATAAATAGCAATCATTCCAGATAGAGCTCCTTATATCACCACGGGTAGGGTATATTTGAAACACCTCCACCTTGATTATACCACAGTAGCCTCTTACCAGATGGTAGATATGGAGAGCTTTGAGTATATATCCTCTAGTTGTCTTGTGTTGACAGTGGTGCAGAAGGGCTCCTGGCATGTAAGCTCAATTCAACATCCAAAATGCATCCACATAGGGAACAAGAAATGAAGCCGAACATAGTGCATTATTCCCAAACCATGATTTTAATTAAGGTAAATACACTTACATTTGGTAGAGTATACAAAAGCCTCTGGGTGTCGCTGTTCACGGCTGTCTGCAGTCTAGACCGCAGTATAGTGTATGACGGCGTGGCTCCTCCTTGCTCTGACGCGGCGTTTCTCCCTATTGGGCTTCCACGGAGATAGGAGTGGAGTCCGCGCCGTCATCTCTGCCCTTTTGTTTTGTAAAACCTTGTCACTTCCGGGGTCATCTAGGGCTCAAACAGGAAATGACGTCACTCACATCGCCGCTATTCACAACTTATTTCAATAGTAAGGAAGCTTAAAAAACATCTAAAAATACAGAAATATTTGCGCCGAAAGTTGCATGTTTGTCCTAATTAATGCCAATATTGTTTTTGATCAATATTCATAATATGAATTATGTATTATTTTCTGGCACCGGAAGTGTTTTAGATTGAGGAGGGTTTTGTAGTACCAAACATATATTATAATGTCCGCTTGGGCTACATATTTGGGATTACAATTATTTCATGCTGGTATTAAATTTCCTGCATGGTTACACAAATTACATAGAATATTTATTAACACACGTTAAAATATAAAATAATTAAATTATGATAAAAACACTTTATATATAATAAAAATATATTAAATGCATATTAAATATTCTATTTATTAAAATATCTGTATAAAATGCAATTACATACGGTATTCAAAAAATATTTAAAATATTTAAAAATATTTAAATTTAAAAATGTTTAAAAAGATTTTTAAAAAGATTTTAAAGGAATTATTTGGTTTTCAGTGGAAGAATATACCAATATGGGTTTGTAAAGCAAACTATATTGATTCTTACTTGAAAATGCAATATTCCTTCCCCTGCTCATATATTGGGGTATTTGGGATATGGTTTTCATTCCACTGGAAATGATCAATTTAAAAAATTATTCCTTTATTAATCTAAGATGGATTACATATGAATGGAGGAGAGAAGGAGAAAAAGAAAGGAAGATATACTGTATATTTACTTTAACAGTTGTTAATGTATGAGTTTATGTCCCACTCAATGTTATGACCTAGGGGTCAGAAGCATTTCATTTCGTAGATCCAATATGTCTCTCTTTTTGATATGGATCTTTTCAGATTGCTTCCACGCCAGTGTGGGACATATTTTTCTATAACGGTAATTTTCAAATCTTGTGGGTTTCTTTGTTGGCACAACGCATAATGTTTGGACAAGCTGTGTCCTTGAAAGCCCTTACGAATATTTGTTAGATGTTCACCAATTCTAATACTTGCTGTCCTGATGGTCCTGCCAATATACTGTTTGTCACAACTGCAGGTAAGTAAATAAATTACCCCTTTTGTATGGCATGAGATAAAATCTCTAATCGGATACTCTTTTCCAGTATTTGAGGACCTAAACTTGTTGGTTTTAATAGTCTTTGCCTCCTTACAAATTTTGCACTCCCTACAAGGAAAAAACCCTTTCATATTTGGGAACATCTCAGGTTGTATGGGTTTTTCCGTGGGATTCTTGGCAATCATTTCTTTCAAGTTTTCAGCTTTGCGATATATCATTTGGGGTTTTCAGGTATCACAGGTCCTAGAATTTTGTCCCCTTGTAGGATTCCCCAGTGTTTCCTGAATAAATGGTTCATCCACTTATAGTGACTGGAGAATTTAGTGGTAAAAGCATATTCGTATCTCGTTTGTGTTTGATCAGGTATTCTTTTTTCTTTTAGGATGATCATTTCATTTTGTTTATGTTTTCCAACAGTTTTTATCTCTTCTTCCAGGGTTAGGGCATTATACCCCTTTTCCACAAATCTTTCTTTTAGAATCTGTGCTTGCCTCTGGAAGTCAGAATCTTCAGTGCAGTTTCTTCTAATTCTTTTGAATTGGCTTTTAGGTATAGCCTTTAACCAAGATGGATGGTGACAACTGTCTATAGGGATAAACCCATTTTTATCAGTTGGTTTGAAGTAGGTTTTTGTTATCAACCTGGAACCTCTTCTGCTTATCACCAAATCCAAATAGTTTATAGAAGAGTTACTGTACTGGTAAGTGGACCTGATCCCCCAGTTGTTACAGTTAAGGTTGTTCATAAACTTATGTATTTTAAATATTTTTTGAATATTTAATTGCATTTTATACAGATATTTTAATAAATAGAATATTTAATATGCATTTAATATATTTTATTATATATAAAGTGTTTTTATCATAATTTAATTATTTTATATTTTAACATGTGTTAATAAATATTCTTTGTAATTTGTGTAATCATGCAGGAAATTTAATACCAGCATGAAATAATTGTAATCCCAAATATGTAGCCCAAGAGGACATTATAATATATATTTGGTACTACAGAACCCTCCTCAATTTAAAACACTTCCGGTGCCAGAAAATAATACATAATTCATATTATGAATATTGATCAAAAACAATATTGGCATTAATGAGGACAAACATGCAACTTCTGGCGCAAATATATCTGTATTTTTAAGTGTTTTTTAAGCTTCCTTACTATTGAAATAAGTTGTGAATAGCGGCTATGTGAGTGACGTCATTTCCTGTTTGAGCCCGAGATGACACCAGAAGTGACAAGGTTTTACAAAATAAAAGGGCAGAGATGACGGCGCGGACTCCCCTCCCATCTCCGTGGAAGCCCAAATGGGAGAAAGAGCAAGGAGGAGCCGCGCTGTCATACACTATACCGCGGTCTGGACTGCAGACAGCCGTGGACAGCGACATCCAGAGGCATTTGTATACTCTACCAAATGTAAGTGTATTTACCTTAAATAAAATCATGGTTTGGGGATAATGCACTATGTTCGGCTTCATTTCTTGTTACCTATGTGGATGCATTTTGGATGTTGAATTGAGCTTACATGCCAGGAGCCCTTCTGCACCACTGTCAACACAAGACAACTAGAGGATATATACTCAAAGCTCTCCATATCTACCATCTGGTAAGAGGCTATTGTGGTATGATCAAGGTGGAGGTGTTTCACATATACCCTCACCCGTGGTGATATAAGGAGCTCTATCTGGAATGATTGCTATTTATGCCCTTTTAAATATATTTCTGGGAGAAGTAAATCTGGAAAGGTGGTGGGAAACTGTCACATCCCTTGCCGAAATATCACTTCATTTTTCTTCACCATTTCACATCTTTTGGACACTTATTTGTTTGAAGTTTGAATTGGACTTTTGTCATTTAAACACCTGATTGTGGACATTTTATCACATTGGTTTCTACACGTCACATGAATTGGTTGTTTCCCAATTTTATATAATTAATTTTATATTATATTACACATGTATATGTTGATTTACATTTGTATATCTTTTTTGTAGTGCACCAAACTTTTTTCACTATCACTTTAATTCCAATATTGGATCTTTGGTTGCAGCACAATAATTTCTACTAGCGCACTTTCTAATCTTTTCATGTTTTTATCTATTGCCGTATTGGTCATTTACAATGTATTTTGGCTAGTGTGTATCTCCCACTACCGTTTTCTTGCTCCAGCTTCTTGTCACATATCAGGGTGCGAGGCCAGACGTCCCACTGCTGGTGGTTGGGGACTTCAACTGTTGCATGGATCCCTCTTTGGACAGACACCCAGCTCCCCGTGTCTTGCCTTCCAGGGGTACTCCCTTGACTGCGTTGGCACGGGAGGTTGGCTGGGTGGATATCTGGAGAATTAGGAATCCTATGATTAAGCAATTCTCTTGCTTCTCTAAGACTTACGGTACCCTGTCCGGAATAGATCTTGGAGTGAGTACCCCATCCTTGCTTCCATATGTTGATGACGTGATTTATAGGCCTCGTAGTGTGTCCGACCACTCTCCCCTGGTCATTCACTTAACGGTGACCCCATAAAATGTAAAGCCCCGTGGAAATTTAATGCATTCTGGTTGAAACGATTTGACTCCCCTGACAGCATAGAAATGCATATATTGTTCATTTTTTGTTACATCTTGCTTTTAACAAAATAAAAATTTGTTTATGGAAAAAAAAAAAGAAATGCATATATACGAGAGTTCCATTAATTCCAGGATCCATCTGGCTCTGGTGTACTTCACTGGGAGGCTTTTAAGGCGTACCTAAGGGGATTGTTGATAGCTGAAATGTCCAAGGTGAAAAGGTCCTCCACTGCACTGGTTAGTTGAGGTTGAGTCTAGAGTGCGGGACCTGGAACAACAATACATATCAGATCCTTCTGACTTGTATAGGGAGGCTTGGCCGGATGGCTCAGTCTGTTTACGAGCACCTGCTCACCTCGTCGGCCGAGAAGGAAAGGTTCTTTTCCAAACAGGCGTTATTTGAGGAGGTGGAGAAAACCGGATGCCTGTTGGCGCAGATAGCTTCCTCCCACCAACGTTCACCCACCATAGGGACGATTAAGTCCCAAACAGGTTTCTTGGTGACTATGCCTGAGGAGATCATGAGGGAATTGGCAAATTTTTACGAGACCCTCTATCTGCGGACAGCCTTCTATTTGCCGGGGGGATCTGGGACAGTACCTACTACACATTCCTTTTCTTACTCTAACTGACACTAAGGCAGAAGCTGGATGCACCACTCTATGTACAAAGCGAATGTGGTTTTATTACTAAAGCCGGGTAAGGACCCGGTCGACCCTGAGCTGTATAGGCCTGTATCGCTATTGCAGTGTAATGTGAAAATCCTAGCAAAGGCATTAGCAATAAGACTGAATAGTGTAATTATGTCCTTACATTCTGATCAAGCTGGCTTTATGCCCAAAAATCCACTGTATTCGGAGGTTATTTCTGAATATGCAATCCCAGACGGACAACATGGGTCATAGGGCATTACTATCATTAGACGCCGCTAAGGCATTTGATAGCGTAGATTGGGAATACTTGTGGGAGGTAATGAAGAAATTTGGGTTCGGCTCAGTATATATATCGTGGGTATGACTTCTCTACGCTATGTTAGGCCTGCCAGAGACCGCAATCGCTCCTCCGGTTTCCTGACCAGTAGTCTTGTTATCACGGTATCAGATGGAGGAGCGGACAGGGTCCCGCAGCCGAAATATTGGGACCCCAAATGAAAGTGCAACCAGCAGACTTAGGGAACAAAAAATAAGAAAATGACTCACGGTTAGGAGCCAGACCCCAAGTCCAGAAGAGTAGTCTAGAGCAAGCCAAGTTCGATAGCCAGAGCCGGTAAGTCCAAAGGGGTGATCCGAAGAGAGGTCAAGAGCAAGCCGAGGTCGATAGCCAGAGCCATTACAGTCCAAGGGGGTAATCCGAAGAGAGGTCAAGGTAAGCCAAGGTCAGCAATGAGAACAGAACATACACAGCAGACAAACAAGAAGCAAAAGCTATACTCAGGCACCAGTAGGAAGTGGAAGAGGGTATTTATGGGTAGTAGGATTAGGTAACTGACAACAGCTGGCCACTGGGTGAAGGAAGCTTCAAATACCAAAAGGTAGCTGATAAGAGAAGCTTGCTCAGAATAGGAATCCTCACGTGGCCTAGGCAGCAGGGAGATGACCCAGAACACAGCAGGACACCAGATAGAATCCCAGCCAAGGCATGACACGCTAAACCAAAGGCTGCAATTTGGACCTTTGGCAAAATATCACACTACTTCGAGCTGGGGTGGGGGACTAGGCAGGGTTGCCCTTTGTCACCTCTTCTTTTCGCTCTAGCGATAAGGGTGCTGTATAGAGGGGTTTTGATATGGGAATATACATGAAAAGGTTATGCTATATGCTGATGACACTTTACTTATGTTGGGTGACACGAAGGCCTCCCTTAGGGCAGCCATGGGCACGATAGTGGAATTTGGGAAATTCTCAGGTCTCTTTATAAACTGGTCAAGGTCCACATTAATGTTGTTAGATGGGGACGAGACTTAACCTGTAACACCCTCATGCCCTATTCCCATTGCTCCTCAATTTAAATATCTGGGTGTCCCCCTTTATTAAAGATTTCTGTGGATTGAACATCACTCCTCTCCTTCAGATGTTCATCAGAGACCGGATCAAGACATGGAACTCTCTGTACTTATCGGTGGCGGGTAGGGTGAATTTGATAAAAATGGTGCTCATGCCGCAACTACTATACATGTTACACAATTCCCCTATGGTAATTCCTTTAAAAATAGAATAATTAACTCTATTTTTCGCACTCTGATCTGGAAAAGTGGGACTCTCAGAATTAAATTAGAACATTTGCAGAGGCCCAAAGATGAGGGAGGGCTTGCTCTACCCAACCCATGGCTGTACTACTTGGCAGAAAAATTACAACACCTGATAGGGACAATGGGTACGGAGGATACAATAGATAGCACAGAGGTCAGTTCATCCCTGGGGATAATGAGGCATACAATCCGCAGAGGCCCTGTGCCCCTGGCATTGGAGGCATGAGCTTTTGGAAAACCACATAAAACTCACCCAACATATAACCTTTTCCAAAAGGTTGGAATAAAACCAAATATTTACAGGGGGCGCAGGGCTACACCCCGAGTTCAGCCCTATTTGGCTAAACGATACATATCTGGAGATTGCTAAGTGACAGTCAGGGGCCAAGAGAAGAGAGTATGGGGTGACGCACCTCAAGCACATTTTTCAAAATAGGAAACTGCTGACATTTTCTGAATTACAAGCTAAATATAACTTACAATTATCTAGGCATTTTTTAATGTACAGTTGCGGCGCACGGTCAAGGCCCAAAGTAACTCTTCTGAATGGGTAATGTCCCCGACTCCAATCTTTGAATTGGTAAGAGGCACTAGAGCATCTAAGGGGTTCATTTTACAATGCTATACAAGGCTATTGCAAATACACTAGAAACAGCACCCACTGAGAGTGATGGAAAAATGGGAGAGATATAGGTTCAATGGATGCTGAAAAATAGGAGGAGGCTTTCCAAACAGTAGGTACTTGCTCACTAAATGTCACACAAAGACTGACCCAATTGTGCATAACACTGAGGGTATATTACACCCCTCATAGATTACACACACTGGGACTTCCGGTTGACCCTGCTTGTGCGAGGTGCCGGAGGGACCATGCACTCTGACTGTTTGTATATCTTCAGCTTTGTTGGACTTGTACTCTGGCTGTTTGTATATCTTCAGCTAGTTGGACTTGTACTCTGGCTGTTTGTATATCTTCAGCTACAAACAGCCAGAGTACAAGTCCAACAAATGGATAGAAATGCCCTAATAGGAAGAACTAATGGTGAGAGGAGAGAAAATTCAACCAAGGAAGAATTCAGGATTATTTTAGACTACAATGTGCAATATAAACAAGTGGAGAAGATTGTGAGGAAACATTGGGATATCTTGAGAAAAGATAGGATAGTTGGACCAGTACTGCCAGAAAGACCGAAATTTGTGTATAGAAAGGCCCCAATTTTGAAAGATATGATCGCACCAGGTGCGATAGATCCACCCATACAGAAGAAGGAGGGACTTTTTTCATTTATAACCGGCTTTCATGCATGTGGGAGATGTCCCGCATGTAGACATGCAGTGAATAATCAGAAGAAGAAAAAAGAATTCAAGTCCAATAGCACGAATAAGAAATATCCCATTAAAGACCCGATAACATGTAGCACCGTAGAAGTTGTCTACATGTTAGAATGTGGATGCGGTCTTCAATACATAGGGCGCACCTCCAGATGTCTAAGTGTTAGGATGGGGGAACATGTAAAAAAACATTAAAAAAAGGCTCCATCAACCACAATGTATCAAAACACTTTCGATTGGTTCATAATCGCGACCCTAGATCCCTCAAGTTCTGGGGGATCGAACGGGTGGTAAGACACTGGAGGGGTGGAAATTTCATTAGGCAATTAAGTAAACGAGAGTCTTATTGGATTTATGAGACCAAGGTCCTTGTACCTAGAGGTTTGAACGTTGAGTTCGACCTAAATTGTTTTATTAGTGATAAATGATTTCCCTTCGTCCTATTTATTTTCCTGATTAATGGTGTAATTTATTATCCCCCTGTCCTATATATTTCCCTTTATGAATTTTATTAAGTGTGTACCCATTTAATAGAATTGCTGTGAATAATTTTAAATATTTTAATATTTTAAAATATTTTTAAATACTTTTTAATAACTTTTAATAATCCTTGGTTATTTTAATTATCAATTTTAATATGATTTAAAATAAATTTAAATATATTAATAATTTTAAAATATTTTTATTTTTTAAATTTTTAACATAGTTTTTAGTATTAATAATTCTATTATTAATTATTTAGGTTGAGAGTAAAAAGGGATTATTATTTATTTAGGTTGAGAGTAAAATGGGATTATTTATTCGGATCCACCTCGCTTTATTCCGGAATACCTCTTTTGAAATAGTGGTTTTAATCATTTGGTTATAACAGGCTATTGATTAATAATAGTCCAATTTATGTAGTTTGATGTCATATTGGTATACAAATATTTTATTTATTTAGTTTGATGTCATATTGGTATGTAAACATTAAAGTATAACTGTTTTTATTCTGTTTATATAGCACTAAAGAATTGAATTAGAGTTGTACTGACATTGATTGTATTAACACCTATGCAGAACCTCCGGGGGCGAGATGCGAGCAGGCTCCCAAAGAAAGAAATTTCTAAAAGAAAGTTTAAGATCGGAGGATCGATCGGTGTATGGATACCGATTGGGAGTCCTCTCTTATTACAGACAGGGCGGGTCAGTCTTCTCGCAAACGGTGCTGGCAGATCCCTGCAATGGCGCCGGGCGGTGCCGTCTCCATGCCAGCAGTGGGGCGGGATGACGGCCGCAATAGCAGTATATAGGATCGCCGTTGACGATAGGCTCCACCCCGCTGACGAAGTCTATGACGCAACGCGTACGGGGGAGGAGCCTGCACGTCATCACGTCGATCCCGGAGGTAGCAGGAAGTGTTTGAATGCTAAGAAAGCTTGCACTGCTTAAGTGCTGTATCGTGTAAGTGCGATTTCATTATATTTAATAAATAGCCTTTACTGAGACAGAGAGCACTAGATCTCCTTCTTATCTTTTCACCGGATGCCATATACACTCTGAATGATTGTCTGGAGACGGTGACAGGGGGGCTTACCAGGCGACTGTTATTTATCCAATGCGCATTTTGGCTCTCATGAGCCTTACTTTGAGGTGAGCTGCTAACCTTACAATTGACACTTGGATCACTTGGAGTGAAGCATGCAGCACTTTGATCACACTCACAGATGAAGATTTTTTTCATACAGTATTATTGTGTCACTTGATTTGCACTGTGTATTGGGACTTATCTTATCACAGTTATTATTGTGTCACTTTATATGCACTGTGCATTGGGAATTTTCAGTATCACAGACTTTCTGATTTAACACATTATTTATTATTTTATTATTTGATAGCATATGGTCACATTATCTGTTATTATTTTTCACAAAGCGATTATTTGTTATTTAGTGATTTATATCCACTTAGCGCAGCAATATCATTTATACCTCAGCCAGAAGGGCTAAGGGGGGGCAGTACAAAGGACTTTGTGTCACCGGGGAGTGTCAGTCAGTTAAGTGTTAACAGACAGCAAGTCAGCGTTAACAAGCGCCAACTGGTGTTGACCGGCATTCTGCCGGCGTCAAGAGGTATTTTTCTCAGATTGTCCCATTACATTGTGAATAGTTAAGCCAGAGTAGTATCCCACTCATTCCCTTCTCCCATCCAAGTTCCTAAATAAATACAAAACCCAAAGATGCTGGACTGTTTCCTGTCTCAGTGCTCACACTTGGAGAACATGCTTAAATGTGCTGTTGTTGCTAGCGGTAACCCTGGCAGACCCACATCCAGCAAAATGGCTGGGAATCCTGCTACAGATGTATAAATCACTCTGTATACACATAAAGATGTATAAATCACTCTGTTTACACGTAGATGTATAAATCACTCTGTATACACGTAAAGATGTATAAATCACTCTGTATACACGTAAAGATATATAAATCACTCTGTATAGACGTAAAGATATATAAATCACTCTGTATACACGTAAAGATGTATAAATCACTCTGTATACATGTAAAAATGTATAAATCACTCTGTATACACGTAAAGATGTATAAATCACTCTATATACACGTAAAGATGTATAAATCACTCTGTAAACATGTAAAGATGTATAAATCACTCTGTATACACGTAAAGATGTATAAATCACTCTGTATACACGTAAAGCTGTATAAATCACTCTGTATACACGTAAAGATGTATAAATCACACTGTATACACATAAGATGTATAAATCACTCTGTATACACGTAAAGATGTATAAATCACACTGTATACACGTAAAGATGTATAAATCCCTCTGTATACACGTAAAGATGTATAAATCACTCTGTATACACGTAAAGATGTATAAATCACACTGTATACAAGTAAAGATGTATAAATCACTCTGTATACACGTAAAGATGTATAAATCACTCTGTATACATGTAAAGATGTAAATATATCTCTCTGTATACACGTAAAGATGTATAAATCACACTGTATACACGTAAAGATGTATAAATCACTCTGTATACACGTAAAGATGTATAAATCACTCTGTATACACGTAAAGATGTATAAATCACTCTATATACACGTAAAGATGTATAAATCACTCTGTATACACGTAAAGATGTATAAATCACTCTGTATACACGTAAAGATGTATAAATTACTCTGTATACACGTAAAGATGTATAAATCACACTGTATACACGTAAAGATGTATAAATCACTCTATATACACGTAAAGCTGTATAAATCACTCTGTATACACGTAAAGATGTATAAATCACTCTGTATACACGTAAAGATGTATAAATCACACTGTATACACATAAGATGTATAAATCACTCTGTATACACGTAAAGATGTATAAATCACACTGTATACACGTAAAGATGTATAAATCACTCTGTATACACGTAAAGATGTATAAATCACTCTGTATACACGTAAAGATGTATAAATCACACTGTATACAAGTAAAGATGTATAAATCACTCTGTATACACGTAAAGATGTATAAATCACTCTGTATACACGTAAAGATGTATAAATCACTCTGTATACACGTAAAGATGTATAAATCACTCTGTATACATGTAAAGATGTAAATATATCTCTCTGTATACACGTAAAGATGTATAAATCACTCTGTATACACGTAAAGATGTATAAATCACTCTGTATACACGTAAAGATGTATAAATCACTCTATATACACGTAAAGATGTATAAATCACTCTGTATACACGTAAAGATGTATAAATCACTCTGTATACACGTAAAGATGTATAAATTACTCTGTATACACGTAAAGATGTATAAATCACACTGTATACACGTAAAGATGTATAAATCACTCTATATACACGTAAAGCTGTATAAATCACTCTGTATACACGTAAAGATGTATAAATCACACTGTATACACATAAGATGTATAAATCACTCTGTATACACGTAAAGATGTATAAATCACACTGTATACACGTAAAGATGTATAAATCACTCTGTATACACGTAAAGATGTATAAATCACTCTGTATACACGTAAAGATGTATAAATCACACTGTATACAAGTAAAGATGTATAAATCACTCTGTATACACGTAAAGATGTATAAATCACTCTGTATACACGTAAAGATGTATAAATCACTCTGTATACATGTAAAGATGTAAATATATCTCTCTGTATACACGTAAAGATGTATAAATCACACTGTATACACGTAAAGATGTATAAATCACTCTATATACACGTAAAGATGTATAAATCACTCTGTATACACGTAAAGATGTATAAATCACTCTGTATACATGTAAAGATGTAAATATATCTCTCTGTATACACGTAAAGATGTATAAATCACACTGTATACACGTAAAGATGTATAAATCACTCTGTATACACGTAAAGATGTATAAATCACTCTGTATACACGTAAAGATGTATAAATCACTCTATATACACGTAAAGATGTATAAATCACTCTATATACACGTAAAGATGTATAAATCACACTGTATACACGTAAAGATGTATAAATCACTCTATATACACGTAAAGATGTATAAATCACTCTGTATACACGTAAAGATGTATAAATCACTCTGTATACACGTAAAGATGTATAAATCACTCTATATACACGTAAAGATGTATAAATCACTCTGTATACATGTAAAGATGTATAAATCACACTGTATACACGTAAAGATGTATAAATCACTCTATATACACGTAAAGATGTATAAATTACTCTGTATACACGTAAAGATGTATAAATCACACTGTATACACGTAAAGATGTATAAATCACTCTATATACACGTAAAGATGTATAAATCACTCTGTATACATGTAAAGATGTATAAATCACTCTGTATACATGTAAAGATGTAAATATATCTCTCTGTATACACTTAAAGATGTATAAATCACACTGTATACACGTAAAGATGTATAAATCACTCTGTATACACGTAAAGATGTATAAATCACTCTGTATACATGTAAAGATGTATAAATCACACTGTATACACGTAAAGATGTATAAATCACTCTGTATACACGTAAAGATGTATAAATCACTCTGTATACACGTAAAGATGTATAAATCACACTGTATACAAGTAAAGATGTATAAATCACTCTGTATACACGTAAAGATGTATAAATCACTCTGTATACACGTAAAGATGTATAAATCACTCTGTATACATGTAAAGATGTAAATATATCTCTCTGTATACACGTAAAGATGTATAAATCACACTGTATACACGTAAAGATGTATAAATCACTCTGTATACACGTAAAGATGTATAAATCACTCTGTATACATGTAAAGATGTAAATATATCTCTCTGTATACACGTAAAGATGTATAAATCACACTGTATACACGTAAAGATGTATAAATCACTCTGTATACACGTAAAGATGTATAAATCACACTGTATACACGTAAAGATGTATAAATCACTCTGTATACACGTAAAGATGTATAAATCACTCTGTATACACGTAAAGATGTATAAATTACTCTGTATACACGTAAAGATGTATAAATCACTCTGTATACACGTAAAGATGTATAAATCACTCTGTATACACGTAAAGATGTATAAATCACTCTATATACACGTAAAGATGTATAAATCACTCTGTATAGACGTAAAGATATATAAATCACTCTGTATACACGTAAAGATGTATAAATCACTCTGTATACACGTAAAGATGTATAAATCACTCTGTATACATGTAAAGATGTATAAATCACACTGTATACACGTAAAGATGTATAAATCACTCTATATACACGTAAAGATGTATAAATTACTCTGTATACACGTAAAGATGTATAAATCACACTGTATACACGTAAAGATGTATAAATCACTCTATATACACGTAAAGATGTATAAATCACTCTGTATACACGTAAAGATGTATAAATCACACTGTATACACGTAAAGATGTATAAATCACTCTGTATACACGTAAAGATGTATAAATCACACTGTATACACGTAAAGATGTATAAATCACACTGTATACACGTAAAGATGTATAAATCACTCTATATACACGTAAAGATGTATAAATCACTCTGTATACACGTAAAGATGTATAAATCACACTGTATACACGTAAAGATGTATAAATCACTCTATATACACGTAAAGATGTATAAATCACACTGTATACACGTAAAGATGTATAAATCACTCTATATACACGTAAAGATGTATAAATCACTCTGTATACACGTAAAGATGTATAAATCACTCTGTATACACGTAAAGATGTATAAATCACTCTATATACACGTAAAGATGTATAAATCACTCTGTATACACGTAAAGATGTATAAATCACTCTGTATACACGTAAAGATGTATAAATCATTCTATATACACGTAAAGATGTATAAATCACTCTGTATACATGTAAAGATGTATAAATCACACTGTATACACGTAAAGATGTATAAATCACTCTATATACACGTAAAGATGTATAAATTACTCTGTATACACGTAAAGATGTATAAATCACACTGTATACACGTAAAGATGTATAAATCACTCTATATACACGTAAAGATGTATAAATCACTCTGTATACATGTAAAGATGTATAAATCACTCTGTATACATGTAAAGATGTAAATATATCTCTCTGTATACACTTAAAGATGTATAAATCACACTGTATACACGTAAAGATGTATAAATCACTCTGTATACACGTAAAGATGTATAAATCACTCTGTATACATGTAAAGATGTATAAATCACACTGTATACACGTAAAGATGTATAAATCACTCTGTATACACGTAAAGATGTATAAATCACTCTGTATACACGTAAAGATGTATAAATCACACTGTATACAAGTAAAGATGTATAAATCACTCTGTATACACGTAAAGATGTATAAATTACTCTGTATACATGTAAAGATGTAAATATATCTCTCTGTATACACGTAAAGATGTATAAATCACACTGTATACACGTAAAGATGTATAAATCACTCTGTATACACGTAAAGATGTATAAATCACTCTGTATACATGTAAAGATGTAAATATATCTCTCTGTATACACGTAAAGATGTATAAATCACACTGTATACACGTAAAGATGTATAAATCACTCTGTATACACGTAAAGATGTATAAATCACTCTGTATACACGTAAAGATGTATAAATCACTCTATATACACGTAAAGATGTATAAATCACTCTGTATACACGTAAAGATGTATAAATCACTCTGTATACACGTAAAGATGTATAAATCACACTGTATACACGTAAAGATGTATAAATCACTCTGTATACACGTAAAGATGTATAAATTACTCTATATACACGTAAAGCTGTATAAATCACTCTGTATACACGTAAAGATGTATAAATCACACTGTATACACATAAGATGTATAAATCACTCTGTATACACGTAAAGATGTTTAAATCACACCGTATACACGTAAAGATGTATAAATCACTCTGTATACACGTAAAGATGTATAAATCACTCTGTATACACGTAAAGATGTATAAATCACACTGTATACAAGTAAAGATGTATAAATCACTCTGTATACACGTAAAGATGTATAAATCACTCTGTATACACGTAAAGATGTATAAATCACTCTGTATACATGTAAAGATGTAAATATATCTCTCTGTATACACGTAAAGATGTATAAATCACACTGTATACACATAAAGATGTATAAATCACTCTATATACACGTAAAGATGTATAAATCACTCTGTATACACGTAAAGATGTATAAATCACTCTGTATACACGTAAAGATGTATAAATCACTCTGTATACATGTAAAGATGTAAATATATCTCTCTGTATACACGTAAAGATGTATAAATCACACTGTATACACGTAAAGATGTATAAATCACTCTGTATACACGTAAAGATGTATAAATTACTCTGTATACACGTAAAGATGTATAAATCACTCTATATACACGTAAAGATGTATAAATCACTCTGTATACACGTAAAGATGTATAAATCACTCTGTATACACGTAAAGATGTATAAATCACTCTATATACACGTAAAGATGTATAAATCACTCTGTATAGACGTAAAGATATATAAATCACTCTGTATACACGTAAAGATGTATAAATCACTCTGTATACACGTAAAGATGTATAAATCACTCTGTATACATGTAAAGATGTATAAATCACACTGTATACACGTAAAGATGTATAAATCACTCTATATACACGTAAAGATGTATAAATTACTCTGTATACACGTAAAGATGTATAAATCACACTGTATACACGTAAAGATGTATAAATCACTCTATATACACGTAAAGATGTATAAATCACTCTGTATACACGTAAAGATGTATAAATCACACTGTATACACGTAAAGATGTATAAATCACTCTGTATACACGTAAAGATGTATAAATCACACTGTATACACGTAAAGATGTATAAATCACACTGTATACACGTAAAGATGTATAAATCACTCTATATACACGTAAAGATGTATAAATCACTCTGTATACACGTAAAGATGTATAAATCACACTGTATACACGTAAAGATGTATAAATCACTCTATATACACGTAAAGATGTATAAATCACACTGTATACACGTAAAGATGTATAAATCACTCTATATACACGTAAAGATGTATAAATCACACTGTATACACGTAAAGATGTATATATCACTCTGTATACACGTAAAGATGTATAAATCACTCTGTATACATGTAAAGATGTAAATATATCTCTCTGTATACACGTAAAGATGTATAAATCACACTGTATACACGTAAAGATGTATAAATCACTCTATATACACGTAAAGATGTATAAATCACTCTGTATACACATAAAGATGTATAAATCACTCTGTATACACGTAAAGATGTATAAATCACTCTGTATACATGTAAAGATGTAAATATATCTCTCTGTATACACGTAAAGATGTATAAATCACTCTGTATACACGTAAAGATGTATAAATTACTCTGTATACACGTAAAGATGTATAAATCACTCTATATACACGTAAAGATGTATAAATCACTCTGTATACACGTAAAGATGTATAAATCACTCTGTATACACGTAAAGATGTATAAATCACTCTATATACACGTAAAGATGTATAAATCACTCTGTATACACGTAAAGATGTATAAATCACTCTGTATACATGTAAAGATGTATAAATCACACTGTATACACGTAAAGATGTATAAATCACTCTATATACACGTAAAGATGTATAAATCACTCTGTATAGACGTAAAGATATATAAATCACTCTGTATACACGTAAAGATGTATAAATCACACTGTATACACGTAAAGATGTATAAATCACTCTATATACACGTAAAGATGTATAAATCACTCTGTATACACGTAAAGATGTATAAATCACTCTATATACACGTAAAGATGTATAAATCACTCTGTATACACGTAAAGATGTATAAATCACTCTATATACACGTAAAGATGTATAAATCACTCTTTATACATGTAAAGCTGTATAAATAAGTCAGCAGAAGGTGTGCTGAATGATTTAGCGTTATATATAAGGCTCCATACACGGTGCAGGCATGTATGAGCATATCAGTTACACACGGCTCCGCTCTTTAAGTCGGCGTACAGTACCGCCCCTTTAAGCCGTCTTAGCAGGGCGCTGTGATTGGTAGAGCCGGTATCTTAGTAACCGTGCGGCGGCGTCTGGGGCCTCTGTAAGGGAGAGCAGGGCCTGCGTTCTCAGCGAGAAGAAGCCCCGATCGGCGGATCCCTATCGGCCATTAACATCTGTGCCTGTCTCGTTCATCATCCCAGCCATGTCTCTCCGCACCCTTCCATTGCTCTTCATCAATCTTGGTGGAGAGATGCTCTACATCCTGGATCAACGCCTCCGAGCCCAGAACATCTCTCCAGACAAAGCCAAGAAAGGTGAGTGGTTGCTAATATGGCTGCTCCTCTTCACCCATACTCAGGGTGTGTGCCATGGCCTTCCAGCAAGGAGCCCCTAGGTGATTGAACCCTGGGAATCCATAAGTATGGGGCAGCAGGACCAGCACAGCCACATCACATCTGATAGCATGGAAACAATTATCAGCATAAACATTTTTTTTTCTTAAAGCGGAGTTCCACCCAAAAGTGGAACTTCCACTCATTTGCCCCCCCCCCCCCTCCGGTGCCACATTTGGCACCTTTCGGGGGGAGGGGGGAATGGGTACCTGTTTATGACAGGTACCCTTCCCCACTTCCAGGAGTCGGCATCTTCCCTCTGAGGTTTGGCCCCCTCCTCCTTCCCCCGCCGCCGAGCCAATCCGAATGCGCAGCGTGCTTCGCGCATGCGCAGTAGGGATCCACCCGTGAAGCCGCAAGGCTTTACTGCCAGGATTCCCTTACCGGCAATGGCGGCAGCACTGACAGCTGATGGAAACATCGGCTGGTGTGCCGACATTGCTGGAGTCCAGGACAGGTAAGTGTCCTAATATTAAAAGTTAGCAGCTACAGTATGTGTAGCTGCTGACTTTTAATTTTTGGAGGGGGGGGGGGACTCCGCTTTAAAGTGGAAGTCCACCCTAACACTAAAATCTACAGGCATCCATGATCTAACACTAACCTATCTAGCCCTGTAAAGAAGAAATCACTATACATACCTTTTTTGAAGCTTCTCCGATCTGGTCTCCAGCGACGGATGCTGTGTGCAGGCACATCCAACAACGGCCGGGAATTGGGGCTTCCATTGTCAGCTGCCTCCCCTGCACTGACTTACACAGAGAAGCCGTTGCTGATAGCTCAGCGTAGGACCAGACTGGAGCAGCCTCAGAAAAGGTATGTATAGCGATTTCTTCTTTACAGGGTTAGATAGATTCGTTTTAGATCATGGATACTGGAAGATTTAAAGATTTTAGTGTTAGGATGAATTTCCACTTTAAAAAGCTGCTCTAACAAGGCATTTGAGTTCATTGGGGTACATTTACGCAAGTACTCTGTGCCTAAGAGCCCATGACACCCCAGCACATCTACACATCTGTCCCTGGCCATAGAAACACTAAGCCAGTTCACCCTTGCTGGCTAAAATGCTGCCAAATGTCAATGACTATATAGGGATCAGGGACTAGAGTGACCCAACACTAAGCCAGCGCTTGGAATGAAGGAAACCTAGCAAATTTCTTTATCCACAATAAAGCCGGCCCTACATGGATTTATATTTAGCCAGTTCAGCAGGGATAAATCATTTCAGACATTTTTCCACCTTTAGGCACGGCTCACACTACGTCGCTCCGACTTAGGGGGCGACCTGTGAAGTCGCGTGCAGCGCGACTTGCACGGACTTCATAAAATGAATGTCTATGCAAGTCGCCCCGAAGTAGTACAGGACCCTTTTTCTAAGTCGGAGCGACTTGTGTCGCTCCTATTAGAACGGGTCCTGTACTACACTATGGGACGCGACGGTGCGTGACTTGTCAGGCTGACCAAGTCGCCTGACAAGTCGTACCAGTGTGAATGGAGACTTAATGTGACCTAGAAACTGTACAACTCAGTTGAACAACAAACTAAAATCTTTTAGGTGGAGGGAAGTAAAAATAAAAAAAATAAAATAATATGGATGCATAAGTGTGCACACTCTTAAACTAATTTTATTACAGCACTCAGTCTTTTTGGGTATGAGTCTATCAGTATGGCACACCTTGACTTGGCAATATTTGCCCACTCTTTGCAAAAACACTCCAAATCTGTCAGAATACGAGTGCATCTCCTGCACACAGCCCTCTTCAGATCACCCCACATATTTTCAATCGGATTCAGGTCTGGGCTCTGGCTTGGCCATTCCAAAAATGTAATCTTCTTCTGGTGAAGCCATTCCTTTGTTGATTTGGATGTATGCTTTGGGTCATTTTTAATGCTAAAAGATTAAGTTCCTCTTCATGTTCAGCTTTCTAGCAGAAGCCTGAAGGTTTTGTGCCAATATTAACTGGTATTTGGAACGGTTTATAATGCCCTCTACCTTGACTAAGGCCCCTGTTCCAGCTAAAGAAAAACCGCCCCAAAGCATGATGCTGCCACCACCATGCTTTACAGTGTGTATGGTGTTCTATTGGTAATGTGCAGTGTTGTTTTTGGAATTATGGTCAAAAAGTTCAACCTCGGTTTCATCGGACCATAACATATTTTCTCACATGCTTTTGGGAAACTTCAGATGTGTTTTTGCAAAATGCAGCCGGGCTTGGATGTTTTTCTTCATAAGAAAAGGCTTCCGTCTTGCCACTCTACCCAATAGCCCAGATAAACGGGAGATTGTTGTCACATGTACCACACAGCCATTACTTGCCAGATATTTCTGCAGCAGTTATAAGAGGATGTGCACACCTATGCAACCACATCATTTTAGTTTTTATTTTTACCCCCCCCCCCCCTCCAAAAGATTTCAGTTTGTTTTTCAACTGAGTTGTACAGTATATAGGTCACACTAAAGGTGGAAGAAGTTCTGAAATGATTTATCTTTGTTTAATTTTTTAACATCACAGAAACCTGACATTTTAACCGGGGTGTGTAGACTTTTTATTTCCACTGTATATGGTCACTGTGGTTGTGCATTAGTCAATCGACCAATCGACTCCTGTTCAACTACCCTTATGGATTTTCCCCATTAGATCAGTGCTTGAGGACATAGCCTTCAAAAGTGATCAGTGTATTCTGAAGCTGGGGAAGGTTCCCCATTGTCAGAATACAATAGCTCAGCTTGAGGATTCCCCCCCATCCACCTTCAGTGTGTTGATGGGGAAATCACGTATTTTTTTTTGTTAATTCAACCTGCTGATTGAATGAAAGAAAAATGGACTCATCCATGAATGAAGGAATCACTCCTGCTGGGCCACTGTATTCTGACAGCCCTGGGTTCTAGCTGTTAGAATACCGGAACAGTTCCTAAAATTGTTTGGACAACAATTATTAGCCTGCCTCTTTTAAAAATGTCAGATAAGTGAACAACTTTTTTAACCTGGTGGTCCCATTGGCTGTTAGTTTCCACCAATTCTTTGAATTCCTTTTGGTAAAAATTCTAACAGTGTACAGCCAGCTTAAAGCTGACCCTGGAGAATCTTAAAGTCCCTGAGTCCCTGCTAATTTAGTCTAGAGGGCGGCAAGATCACTTTTACTTACCTGGTCAACCGAGCCCCTGGCAAACTGTGCTCTCCCATGCTCCAACAATGGACCTTCCCTCATTGTCATCACATCTAATGCAATACTTTGAGCCTACGTCTGTCTTGGCGATAGTGGTGGACCTTATGGTCGCCATACACATTACAATCTCACCATGCAAACTTTGTACAATCGACTTAAGATTTACTGATCCAATATTGTTTGGAGGATCTACCGGATCTATATCATCAATTTGTATCTAGTCAGGCAGGCCAGTGAACTACATACAGGTGCATCCCAAAAAACAGAATATTATCAAAAAGTCAACTTATTTCATTAATTCAATTCAAAAAGCAATGCATTTCAATGATTTCTTTCTTTTAATTTTGATGATTATGGCTTGCAGCTAGTGAAAACCCAAAATTCAGTATCTCAGAAAATTAGAATATTGTGAAAAAGTTCAATATTGTAGACTCTTGGTGTCATACTCTAATCATTGAATTAACCCTAAACACATGTAAAGGTTTCCTGAGCCTTTAAATGGTCTCTCAGCCTGGTTCAGTAGGATACACAATCATGGGGAATACTGCTGACTTGACAGGTGTCCAGAAGACAGTCATTGACACCCTCCATAAGGAGGGTAAGTCACAAAAGATCATTGCTAAACAACCTGACTGTTCAGAGTGCTGTATCCAAGCATATTAATAGAAAGTTGAGTGGAAGGAAAATCTGTGGTAGAAAAATGTGCACAAGCAACAGGGATAACTGCAGCCTCGAGAGGATTGTGAAGAAAAGGCCATTTGGGGGAGGTTCACAAGGAGTGGACTATGGCTGGTGTCAGTGCTTCAAGAGCCACCACACACATATATCCAGGACATGGGCTACAACTGTCGCATTCCTTGGGACAAACCGCTCCTGAACCAAAGATAATGTCAGAAGCGTCTTACCTGGGCTACGGAGAAAAAAGACTGGACTGTTGCTCAGTGGTCCAAAGTCCTCTTTTCCAATGAAAGTAAATAACATTTCATTTGAAAATCAAGGTTGGCATGAGGTCCAGTGTGAAGTTTCCACAATCAGTGATGGTTTGGGGAGCCATGTCATCTGCTGGTGTTGGTCCACTGTTTTATTAAGTCCAAAGTCAGTGCAGCCCTCTACCAGGCAATTCTAGAGCACTTTATGCTTCCCTCTGCTGGCCAGCTTTCTCCCTCTCCACTCGCGATCGTCGGTGGAGAGGGAGAAAGGCAGGCGGCTGATGTCATTCTCCCCTGTGTAGAAATAGTGATCATATGGTTTTACTATGTAGGACCGTTGATCACTGTTCCTACACCTCAAGCCACAGCCAATCACAGTTAGAATCATGCCCCTAGGGACACACATAGCCCCTCCCTCTCAAAAAAAGTTAACCCCTTCACTGCCAGTGTAATTTTACAGTAACAGTGCATATTTATAGCACTGATTACTGTAGAAATGTCACTGGTAACCCCAAAA
The DNA here is from genome assembly GCF_965119305.1 of Pelophylax lessonae. NCBI lineage: Eukaryota > Metazoa > Chordata > Amphibia > Anura > Ranidae > Pelophylax > Pelophylax lessonae. The sequence goes on from NC_138769.1 coordinate 328,764,569, forward strand.
GTGTCAAAAATGTCAGTCAAGGGTCCGATCTGTCCACTGCAATGTCGCAGTACCGCAAAAAAATCGCAGATCGCCGCCATTACGCGTTAAAAAAAATGACAAAAATCTTTCCCTTTGTTAGTAAACGCGATAACTTTTGCGTAAACCAATCAAAATACACTTTTTGCGATTTTTTTTTTTTTTTTTTTTTTTTTTTTTTTTTTTTTTTACCAAACATATGTAGCATAAAACAAATTGGCCAAAAATGTTAAAAAATTTTGATTTTTACATTTTGTTGGGGAATTTCATATAAAAAAATGTGAAAAATATTGTTATTTTTGCAAATCGACGCTCTTTTTTTGTTTATAGCGCATGATCAAAAAATCGCACAGGTGATCAAACACCACCAAAAGAAACTCTGTTTGTGGGAAAAAAAGGACGACAAATCCGTTTAGGTACAGCGTCGCACGACCGCGCAATTGTCCGTTAAAGTCACGCAGTGCCGAATCGCAAAATAGGCCCTGGTCAGGAAGGGGGTAAAATCTTCCGGGGGTTAAGTGGTTAAAGTCAGCTTTTATTTATTTATGTAAATCCTTTATCCCAAAAGAAAAAAAGAACTGTTTCTGTGGCTGCTTAAAAAATGTGAGCTGGTTTGTCTTTAAATTTTTAGTGAAGTCCGTCTAAATCTGCCAGTAGATATAACATATACCCGCTCCCCAGACTCTCAACACTGCTTTCGAAAGGCTTCTCTGTTGCTCCTCCGTCTAGAGTGGATACACCCTAAAACAGGAATTGTGTTGCTCACCGAATGCCCTGGTGAAAATGAAGAAAAAAAAATAAAAACTAATGCAGACACCTAATTCAAGATTTGGTAAGCTGCAATATAATACCTTTTTGGGTTTCATACAGCTTTTAAAGCTGAACTTTGGGGGAAAAATCCAAAGCAGGACTTTAGAAATGATCTTTTATACTTGCATTGGTGCAGTTGGCTTCATGAAAGTATCTAGATCTAATATTCGGATGGCCAGTGGGTATAGTGAATATTGTTGTAGTAGTCCTCACTACATACATTGAGAGCATGATCTTCAGGATAAAGCTTCAGTGACTTCTGTTTTCCATGTTGAACACAGGAGGTCACATGCATGACACTGTCACTTTTCAGAGAAAGTCTGGTATTTTTCCCATTGAAAAATTTGCCTTTTTAATCATGTGTTCAACAAAATTATCAATAGATGCAATGCTTTACTGTGGAAAAAGTAAGTACAACCTTGGCTTCAAAAGCTGGTATGGCCCCTTTTCGTATAACTGCCCAACATTCTCTGACATTGACTTAGTGAAATGTTGACCACTTCTCCCTGCAAAATCCCTTCAGTTGCGAGAGGTTTGTGGGTTTCCTTGCTTGAAATGCCAATTTCCTTATCCTGCTACAAAATGTAATTGGGAATCAAATCAGGGCTTTGACTAGGGCATACTCCTTTATTTCTTCTTTTTGAGCCATCCCTTGATGGACTTTCTAGTGTGCTTCAGGTCAATATTGTGTTTGAAAGATTCATTCCCACTTTAACTTATACTTTTGGACAGATGGCCCCTCATTTTCATCAAGTATACTTTCATAGGATGCAGAATGCATAGTTTACTTGATGACTGCAAGCTGCTCAGGTCCTGAAGCAGCAAAACAACCATAAACATTTCCACCGCCATGCTTCACAGTTGTATTCGGTTCTTCTCCTGAAAGACTGTCTGCGGTCTGCAGTAAACACGTCATGTTGGGTAATATGGAAGAGGTAAATGGCGCTGCCTGAAAGCATCTAATCTATGGTTATATCAAATAAGGTAAAGGAGATCAAATCCAATGTGCAATCATAAAGAATATCCAATAAATAATAAATAGCAATAATTAAATGTATTAAAAATGGGAGGAGGAATCGGATCTGGTGAATCTAGCAATAATAGATCACAATATAATAGGCTGGAAGATATACCAGTTTGCCAGATCTAAGATTCTATCGCATAAATATACGATAATTAGAATCAAAGTCAATGCTATCATAATAAATTGATAATGAATAAAAATAGGAGGAATCGGATCCGGTAATTCTAGCAATAATGAATCACAATATAGTAGACTAAAATCTGTACAAATTCATCAAGGCAAAAAATAAAGTGCTGAAAGTGACATGTGTAGAGGGTGACTGTAAATAATTCAAATATTAGTGTGCCATATAACTCAAGGTGCTGGAGTGGTAAACGAGATCCCAAAATGGTCAATATATAAATAAAGTGATAAAGTGCTGGTAATTCCAGTGGGGAAAATATGTACCAACAGGAAATGTGGAATAGTTAATATACGAATTAAACTTTACAAATAGTTTAGTGCTAGGTGTTAACACAAAGTAAAATCAATACAATTGTGTAAATGATGACCAAAAAAAAAACCACAAAGTGACTAGTGCTGATAAAATATTGCGACTGAAAAGGAAAAATCGCATAAGATGAACAGTCCAATCATTCGAGTCGCAGACCACTTCAAGGGTCTCCACGTGTGGTCAGTGTGACGGGACAGGTGCTTCTCTCACTCCCAGGACCGCACTTACCAGAAATTGTAACCCCTGCAGGGGTGACAAGCCTGTAATCCTAGCTGGATCTGGTACTCAAGGGCCCACAATATCCTATACTTTGGTTCCTCTTGGTAGCGTAGCGGAGACTCCTGAAGATGCCATTCTGACGAAACGCGTAGAGCGTCACCACGTCACTTCCTGCCCACGTGGAATGCACTTCCGGGGCATGGAGGGCACTGCGTTCCGGAACAGCCTTACCGCTACAGCGTACCCGGACTAAGATACTTGCCTTACTGCTCTCTTATCTACTTTGCTTGTGAGTACCTTTTCACTAATAAAAAGTATTGATTTTAAAACGGTACTACACTATACTAGTTTTTTTTCCTCATATATACACCGGAACCCCCTTGAATGTAAATGGCTATGCTACCAAAAGGAACCAGAGTATAGGATATCGTGGGCCCTTGATTACCAGATCAAGCTAGGATTATAGGCTTGTTACCCCTGCAGGGGTTACAATTTCTGGTAAGTGCAGTCCTGGGAGTGAGGGGAGCACCTGTCCCATCACACTAACCACACATGGAGACCCTTGAAGTGGTCTGCAGCACCTTTAGTCACCTGATTATACATCCTTTTGGGACTGATTTTCAGCACTGGATCACCTTTTTTTTGTGCTACTCGAATGATAGGACTGTGCATCTTATGCGATTTTACCTTTTCAGTCGCAATATTTTATCAGCACTAGACACTTTATGTGGTTTTTTTTTTTTGGTCATCATTTACACTATTGTATTGATTTTACTCTGTGTTAACATCTAGCACCAAACTATTTGTAATATGTAATTCCACTTTTCCTGTTGGTACATATTTTTACCACTGGAATTACCAGCACTTCATCACTTTATTTATATATTGACCATTTTGGGATCTGCACATTAGTCCATTTACCACTCCAGCACCTTGTGTTATATGGCACACTAATATTTGAATTATTTACAGTCACCCTATTTGAATTATTTACAGTCACCCACTACACATTTCAGCACTTTATATTTATGTATTGCCTTGATGCATTTGTACAGATTTTAGTCTACTATATTGTGATTCATTATTGCAAGAATTACCGGATCCGATTCCTCCTATTTTCATTTATATATTTATTATGTTAGCATTGACTTTGATTCTAATTATCATATATTTATGTGATAGAATCTTAGATCTGGCAAACTGGTATATCTTCCAGCCTATTATATTGTGATCTATTATTGCTAGATTCCACGGATCCGATTCCTCCCATTTTTAACACAGTTAATTATTGCTATTTATTATTTATTGGATATTCTTTATGATTGCACATTGGATTTGATCTCCTTTACCTTATTTGATATAATCATAGATTAGATACTTTCAGGCAGCGCCATTTACCTCTTCCATATTACCCTACTATACTATATATCCTATTGGATTATAGATAAGAGATGGGCTGCAGCCTTTTCTCTCATTTTCCATATACTATCAGTTTATATCCTAGCGTGGAAACCTTTGCCTTCTAAACACGTCATGTTACTGTGGCCAAACAACTCTTTGATTGATCACTCTTCAGCACTTTGTTCCAGAAGGCCTGGTCTTTGTTTATGGAAACTGTAATCTTACTTTAATGTTTCCTTTGGCTTTTTCCTTAGAGTCGATTCACACTGGAGCGGCACGACTCCTTACTACTTCGGGGGCGACTTGTGCATTCCCATGCACCACGACTTCGGAGCGACTTGCATTGACGTCAAATAATGGAAGTCTATGCAAGTCGCTCTAAGGTCGCCCCGAAGTAGTACAGGACCCTTTTTCTAAGTCGGAGCGACTTGTGTCGCTCCTATAAGAACGGGTCCTGTAGCAGTCAATGGACCGCGAGGGAGCGCGACTTGTCAGGCTGACAAGTCGCCTGACAAGTCGCGCTAGTGTGAATCGAGTCTAAAACACCTCCCATGCATGCTGAATTGATGCAATCTTGTTCTGATTGAATCTATATGCACTTGGACCCCAACTTTTCCAAGAGCTACCAGAAAACCCTGTTATAAAATGTTGTGGTTGTTGGAGCCTTCTTTTATCATTTAGCATCAGAGTGAACTCTTGGGTTGAATTTGCTAGATTGCTCAGTATTCAAAAATTGTATGGCTCCACTTGTAGATTACTTTCCTTACAGTAGAATAATAGATTTCAAATCATTTGGCATTCTTTTTAAATCCATTGCTAGGCTCATAAAGAGAGATCTTTAATCTTCACATGATGCCACCAAACATATCAATAGTCTGAAAATAAATACACCATATCAATTTTAGGTATATCACCTTTTCTGTAGGCACTATCAAGATCTAATGTTGAAATATGTTTAAAAGGCCAACCATTTCCATGGGATGTACTTACTTTTTCACATGATTGTAAAATGAGCCTATATTTTCCAACTCCACGTTTTCATTTGCCACTTTCTCTTTTCTGACCTACTCCTGCATAGATGAATGGACAGATCAGGAAAGACAGCGAGGTAGGGGGCACTCCTAAACAAAATGACTCCACTTTCATTTATTTCCTGCTGACTTGTTGCTTATACCTTTTTGCTCAAAGTGCTGTGCTCAGTAAATGCTTAGTGGCCAGTTTGGCTAGGTTTCTAGTTGAGTAGGGCAGAGAATGATATAATTTCTTCATATTACATTCCAACATTTTGCTGTTAAATTAGAATTGATAGAAAACGAACAATACATACGGATAGTAATAGTGTGGAATTCTAGCCAGACATTCATCTTCCTTCCTTTCAAGGCCTTTGTAGAGCATCAATTTAACAGGAAATATGCCAATTTCTTTTGAACCCACCATGTAGTTAGGCCCCTTTCACACGGGCTTTCCGATCAGGTCCATCTGTCAGTTTTTCAAGCGGACCTGATCGAATGCTCCATGCACCCCTATGGGGCAGCGGATGTCAGTAAGAACATGTCCGCTGACACCCGCTGCTATCTGATCCGATGCTGTCTGTGAAATCCAAACCGATGGAAAAACCCTATTTTTCATCAGTCTGGAGGATCGAACTGGTTAGGATCAGATGAAAACGGACAGGCGGCCTGTTTTCATCTGATCTCACAGAGGAGAGTGGGGATCTGACAGCTCCGTCGCTGCAAAGTAGGCGGAAACGGGCCTGTCGTCCGCCTTCTCGGCGGATCGATCCCCGCTGAGCAAAATTGAGTCCTCCGGGTGGAAAGCCCATGTGAAAGGACCCCAACATTGTGTGCCGTGCACTTTTATACCTTTTGCCAGCAATTTTTTAGTTGACATTTAGCTGTCAGCAGGGAACCCGCTGCTTAGGAGCGGTTAACAGTGTTTAGGAGAGTTCAGCGTCTTTTTTTCTGCTGGAAAACTCTCCAAAAAGCTAAAAAAAAAATTCTGCTCCTAGAATTTGAAGCTCAAAAAACATTAAGTGGTCAATTCACTAAGAGTTAAATAAAGGGCCAAAAAAATGCGGTAAATCAGTTTTGAAAGTGCAATTCACTGAGAATTTTTTGCGTTAAATACCGAATACGGCATTTGTTCAGTTAAGCGGTAATTACCAAATTATTTAATACGCTAAATTATTGTATTGAGCTGGTTGCTAAGGAGTGTTCCAGGAACCATGTCTTTGACAACGGATGGCTCATCAGAACCCACTGACAGCTGAATGTAAAAAAAAAAAAAAAATGCAGTCAATTAAAAATTATGTAAAAAAAAAAAGACAGCGTAGACCCCCCCCCCCCCCCCACATGCATACCCGGCTCTTCAAGGCTGGTATGGATTTGAAGGGGAACCCCATGCCAAAATGTTAAGAACAATTGCAGCCCGGGAGATCAGGAAAGTGAGCGAGCACCCCCCCTCCTCAACCATACCAGGCCACATGCCCCCAACATGGGTGGGTGGGGGGGTGGGTGCTTTGGGGGCGGTGTCAAAAGGAATGCTAAGTAATAAAAGCACAGACCGTTTTTGACAATTCCTTTATTAAAAATAAAAGAACAGTGCCCCCCCCCCCCCGATGTAGATACATTGTCAATCATTAAGCCCGCCGCACCGCAAACCCATAAAAAGAAAAAAAAAAAGCTCTCCTCCCGACGAACGCTCCCATAATCTTCCTGCGCTGCCGTGTGACAGTTCATATATAGGTAAGGAGCGGAGCCATTTGGCATTGTCACCTGGTGGCACCACCCCCTTGTGGCATCACCGACCCAGCATGCACCAGTCTGTGACATCTCCAGGTGGCGTCGCCTGGGGGTTGCATCTCTTACCTATATAAGAACTGTCAAAGGCAAGCCAGGCATTCAGTGTTATGCCTTAGTGGAGGGGGTCCAGCAGTGGTGTCGGCATCTTGATTGACAATGGATCTAGATCAGAGGGAACCCTGTGTTTTTTTTTTTTTGTTGTTTTTTTTTAATAAAGGAATTGTCAAACTGTCTTTTTTTTTTTTTACTATTTGATACTTTTCTGGTGAATGGGTAGGGGTACAATGTACCCCATACTCATTCACATAGGTGGGAGCCAGGATCTGGGGGCCCCTTGTTAAAGGGAGCTTCCAGATTCTGAAAACTCCCCTGCCCACCGACCCCCACAACCGCCGGCCAAGGTTGTGGGGATGAGGCCCTTGTCCCCATCAACAGGGGTGAAAGAAGAAAATGGTCGTACACCACCACGGAATCCAATGAAGAAAAGTTCTTTATTCACATAAGTGGTACAAGGTACAGCAAGGTAGGACAGTAGACGCATTTCACAGGACTGCTATGTGCTTGTTCACTACCTAGTATGGCGTGTGACTATTTTCTTCTTTCATGCTTCTCCTGGTGGCGAGCCGAGGTTCAGCACCCATTTTGAATCGTGGACTTTGACTAGCATGAGCAGTGTTATCTCTCTTCATTGCCCATCAACAGGGGGACAAGGTGCTTTGGGGGGTGGGGGGCATGCTCAGATAAGAGTCTAATATGATTTTTTTTTTTTTTTTGGTGTGGGAAACCCATGCTGTATTTTTCATAATTTTTAATTGCCGGCATGTTGTTGTTACATTTTAGCATCGGGATACATGCTGACAGCTGATGAGTCATCTGTTGTTAAGGACTCGGCAGCCGGCTTCCCAGGCCCGCTCCTTAGCAACCAGCTATTGGGGGGGACCCCCACACTGTTTTTTGACAAATCCCGCATGTGATACCGCCAGCAAAACCCTGGTGATAATTATTGCATGTTTTTTTACTCTCCTATTTCTAAGAGCTTACCGCATGGTTTTCAAACAATATTTCCCGCCACATTTTTCATTTTGTGGTAAATACCACATAATGTTTTTTTTTTTTTTTTTGTGAATTGGAATTTTTTTTTTTTTTTTACCGCATGTGATCATTTATGCAAAATAGTCACGTTATTGTGTATCACATGCAGTAAATGTTAGTGAATTGGCCCCTAATTGCCTAAAGTAGTGTTCATGGACACATAGGATAACATTATTTAGCTTCTAGGAGCTTAAAAAACACTAGTGCGCATGGAGTCTATTAGTTGTATTGGAAATATATGGCCAGTTCCAATTCTTCATTATGACAATGCCTTGTACCAAAATCACAGCAAATGGTATTGTAATGAAATTGCAATGGTGCAGGATGAGTAAAACCGGGTTGGTCATTGGTGAAATTGTTAACAATGAATGCGCCCCCTTCCTCATATACGGTGTGCTCTATTAAGATTCAGTAGATGCATAAGCCCTGATTCATCAAGCTGCAGGACCACTTAAGGCATCTTAAATGTGCTTAAAGTGATACTAAACACACACTGTTTTATTCACATTGTCACTTTTATTACTGTATGTGGATGATGGCACTGTAATTATTTTAATTAATAAATACATCTAGGTACCTTTTTCCTAATCAATTAACTGTCACATCAACCAGCTCTTTCCCAGCCTGTCTGCAGGGAAACAAAGGTAGGAGGAGCTTCTAGTCCCCTACTGTTGGTCACATGTTCAAAAAAAAAAAAAAACAGCCTTTGGAATACAGAGTAAAAATAATTAATATCAATAAACTGTAATAAATTATCATACAAATATATATATATATATATATATATATATATAAATAAAATATTTGAAATCAAATATTTAGTATTGTTTGGCAAGAAAATGCTGTGGGTGGATTTCTGCAAGTCACAGGCCCCCCACCCTGTGTCTTAGAATAAGAGGGAGGTGAAGCCTCCATCAATATACATGTAATATCCCACCTCATTGTGTTTAGCTAGTTAGAGGTGATGGAGGAGGAAGGAGAGAGTGGAGTGTCATTTACGACTGTGTACAGTGCCTTCAAAAAGTATTCATACCCCTTGAAATTTTGTTATGTTACAATCAAATATGTAAATGTATTTCATTAGGATTTTATGTGATAGACCAACTCAAATTGGCACATAATTGTGAAGTGGAAAGAAAATGATAAATGGTTTTCAAATTTTTTTTACAACTAAATATCTAAAAAATGTGTAGGGTGCATTTGTATTCAGCCCCCCTAAGTCAATTCTTTGTAGAATTACTTTTCGCTGCAATTACAGCTGCAAGTCTTTTTTGGATATGTCTCTGCCAGCTTTGCACATCTAGAGAGTGACATTTTTGCCCATTCTTTGCAAAATAGCTCAAGCTTTGTCAGACTGGATGGAGAGCGTCTGTGAACAGCAATTTCCAAGTCTTGCCACAGATTCTCAATTGGATTTAGGACTGGGCCATTCTAACACATGAATATGCTTTGATCTAAACCATTCTATTGTAGCTCTGGCTGTATATTTAGGGTCATTGTCCTGCTGGAAGGTGAACCTCCGCCCCAGTCTCTAGTCTTTTGCAGACTCCTAAAAGCTTTTCTTCTAAGATTGCCCTGTATTTGGCGCCAACCATCTTCTCATCAAATCTGACCAGCTTCCCTGTTCCTGCTGAAGAAAGGCATCCCCACAACATGATGCTGCCACCACCATGTTTCACGGTGGTGATGGTGTGTTCAGGGTGATGTGCACTGTAAGTTTTCTGAAACACATAGCGTTTTGCTTTTAGGCCAAAAAGTTCACTTTTGGTCTTATCTGACCAGAGCACCTTCTTCCGCATGTTTGCTGTATCCCCCACATGGCTTCTCGCAAATGGGACTTCTTATGGCTTTCTTTCAACTATGGCTTTCTTCTTTCCACTCTTCTATAAAGGCAGATTTGTGGAGTGCAGGACTAATAGTTGTCCTGTGGACAGATTCTTCCACCTGAGCTGTGGATCTCTGCAGCTCCTCCAGAGTAAGGCTCCATGTACACTGGACGCTGGAAATGGCCGTTTAGGAGCAGTTGGGCGTTTTTTTCAGAAGCCCCTGAACCCATCTACATTTTATCTTATCTGTCCATGTACACAGGGTCGTTTACAGTCATTTGCAGGCAGTTGCGTTCAGAGACTGTTTTTAGAACGCAATTATTTGCGTTCGAACGTGTGTTTCCCGGCGTTTCAAACGCACAAACTCGTCTGAACGCGTCCGAACGCGATGACCCGCGTTTAGCGTTCGCGTTTTTCCATTTTAAAGGGGAATCATTTTTTCTCTAGCGCTCATTGACAGACGTAGTCCTCGGTGATACACCACCTTCGGGTTATGTTGCCTCCACAGGAGCAGGACTAGACAGGAAATTAAAAAGCTCTGGCCACACCCCAGGGGCAGTCCCAGAGGGTATATCCTCTCTCTCTCTCTGCCTCAGCAAATCAGTTATTTTCTGTCTAGTTAGGAGTAAGGACCTAGATACCTTGCTGGGATCTTAGGTCCTGGCAAGAATTTTTTCTTAAAGGATTTTTTTAGACAGCTTTTTTCTCCAGTGTTCCTGTGAGATCTTCAAGCAAGAAAGCTGAACTGGGCGACGGGCGGGATGTTGAGATCCGGTGGTCACCCCAGTTCAGCCTACGAGCGCGTGCAGGCCATAGCTCCGCGCTGGGTCGGCCGCGACAAAGTCCCATTAAAGGACTGTCCACGCGAGTTAAACGTCTCGCTGAAACGCCAAAGACCATGAGTCACTGCGTCCGTATCGGTCGACAGCCCTCCCGCCCCGGTGGAGAGGGGTACTGTCAGGAGTTGGTGTCCGCCTGGTTCCGGTATGGTGAGTAGTATGTTCCCCCTTTCCCCCTGACGGGTTTTGTGGTGAACGCGGGCCCCTCTCTGTATGGTAAGATAGAGTCCCTTTCTATCCTACAACATGACACAGATCCTCCTACTTTGAGTGTGATTTTATGTGTGCAAAAAGCCAGGAGGCTTGGTTTGGGAGCTAACAATCTAATTGTATACATGTTTTAAAGATGTAATCTGTGGCATTCTGGGAATCTTATGGGTTAAGAATAAGCTACCTACCAGTCAGAAGCCACGGACATGTAGACTGCCTTCCTAATCAGATCTCCAGCTATTAGCAGGCCTCCCGAACGGCCATGCGGTCCGCCAGGGCCGGTACCGCCAACCACGCCATATCCCCATGCAGTGAGAGTGTTGTGTGCCCTGCAGCACACCGCTATTCAGTACGGGCCGCCGCCATTTTTTTGCTGGATCGCACGAGCCGCCATTTTGGCGTAGCCTCGTGTCTCCAGCATGGGGGCGGCCATGTTTGAGGTGATCCAAACACCTCGTGGAGCTTGGGGGAGGCGCCGGAAGGCGTACAGAGGGGCGGAGCCGCCTCCTTTCTTCCTGGGCAGCCAGCCAAAAGACTTCCTGTTTGTTAAGACAGCGCTGTAACCTGTTGCAGTTAAACTCTGAGCATCAAGTGGTGAGCCTGGGGGTCTATCTCTCTCTCTCTCTCTCTCGATCGATAGGGATCCCTAGCAGGTAACACTAAGGGGCTTTTGTGGCGCTGGGGGTCGAAAAAAAAAAAAAAAGAGAAAAGTTTTATTTTTGAATTATATTATCCAGGAAGTAACTGGAGTTATCATGGACCCTGCCACACATATTCCCCCACCTGTTTCCCTCGAGGGGGCCACGGGACCCGCCGGTGCACAGAGTATAGAGTCATTTACAGCAATTTTGGAGTCTATGGTGGCTCGGGTGGAGGCGGCCTGTCAGGGACGGGGGTCAAGGAAGCGACCCCCGCCTACCCCTATACCATCTGACACCTCTGACTCAGATTCAGAGGTGGTCACGGCAGTTGCAGGTTCCTCTGCAAGGGCTGTTATCCCAGGTAAAGCCCCCTCAGACAGTGAGGAGGACGCTTCTTCTCCTGCTATTATTCAGGAAGAAGCATTGGTGGACGCACTAGTTGTAGCAGTGCAGGAAACCTTAAAACTTGAGGCTTTACCGGCAGAGGCAACTGAAACAGAGATTCCTTTTGGTACTAATAAGCCCATCAAGACGATGAAGGTTTTTCCTGTACCTAAATGTTTCGGTAATCAGATTAAAGGAGAATGGGAGCATTCTAAACGTACCTTTACTATTTCCAAGCGTATTGCTAGACGCTATCCGTTTGAGGAATCCATCATTAAGAAATGGACGGTACCACCAGTCGTGGATCCGCCTATTTCCAGGCTGAATAAAGCCACGGTTATTCCAGTGGAGGACACTTCGTCCTTTAAGGATCCGGTGGATCGAAAGATGGAAGCAGAGTCCCGCACCATCTTCTCTCTGATAGGGTCAGCTTTTAGACCAGTAATTGTTATTGGTCTAGTTTCCCAGACACTTACGGAATGGGCGAAAATGGTACGCCAAGATCTTAGGGGAAAAGATATTCCCCAGGAGACATCTGATTTGATGGAACAGATTATACAAGGGCTACAGTTTATCTGTGACGCAGCCTTGGACACTACTCCCTTATTAGGGCATGCATCTAAGACAGCGGTGATCCTCAGACGTGTGCTGTGGTTAAAATGCTGGTCAGCTGACCTAGGTTCCAAGAAGACCTTGACAAATCTCCCCTTTCAGGGGAATCGTCTATTTGGGGCCAACCTAGATGAAATCATTAAGGATGCCACTGGGGGCAAGAGCACTTTTTTGCCACAGGCTGCTAAAGCTAAGGGACCTCGCAACAAGCGAGGACCTTTCTTTACCGCCCATAAAGGGCGCCCGGCTGGTACTAGCGGGAAAGGCAAGACTCCTCCAGGAGGGTTCAAGAAGGGCTGGTCGGACAAGCAAAGGACCAACCCAGCCAAACCCGAAGCAAAGGAGTACACAGCCTGAAGGTGCGCCCCCACCCGGTTTCAGGGTGGGGGGACGTTTTCACCGGTATTCAGGACATTAGATCGAGCATCAACCACTACTACCGGTGCGATTCTTCCCTTCCAACATTTAAGTACTACAGGAAGCGGTAATTACCGTTCCCTGAATAGATCTTTTCCTTTACCTTTTCCTAAGATTAGTCCCGATACCTCACAGGAATCGGATCTGGTTGACCAGATAGGCCAAGTAGCCTCTAGTCGGGTGACTTCGGTCCCTGAGGTTCAACCAGAAAAGATCACCTTTCCTGATAACTATCAGGTATCTGATAAATGTGTGGGAACAGAAAACGACCAGACTTTCTCGGATGGTCGGGGCCAGATACCTCTAGGGACGCCTGGTTCAGATCCAATCAGCGCCAGTGGTCCTAGAAATTCTAGGCTGGCCTCCTCAAGCCGGCCTGGCCGACTTGGACATGTTAGTCGTAGACGTTCCGTGGGAACTTCGTCTCAGGGAGTGTCTGTGGTCTCAAGGACCAATTTACCATCATGCTTTACAGTCGCTGGGTTTAATGGCCTGGCCATTGAGACCCAAGTACTGAAGGACAGAGGTTTGTCAGCTTCAGTCATTCCTACCCTTATTAAAGCAAGGAAAGCGACTTCCAGCAAAGTCTATTATCACACATGGAAAACTTATATTGCGTGGTGCGAATCTTTAGGATTTCCTCCACGTACCTATTCGGTGTCTCGAATATTGGCCTTTTTGCAACAAGGGGTTGAGCAGAAGCTAGCCTTGAGCACCATCAAGGGTCAAGTTTCAGCATTAGCAATCTTCTTTCAGAAGCCTTTAGCTACCAAATCCTTGGTGCGGAATTTCACCCAGGGGGTGCGGCACCTGGCTCCTCCAGTCCGCGCGCCCTTACCGCCTTGGGATCTTAATTTGGTTTTGTCGGTTCTACAGAAACCTCCTTTTGAAAACATCAGGGAGATTCCCTTGCTTACTTTATCCCAGAAAGTGGCCTTCTTGGTGGCTATTACTTCTGCTCGCAGGGTGTCAGAACTGGCTGCATTATCATGCCAGTCCCCATACCTAGTGATTCATAGGGATAAGGTAGTACTTCATCCTAAGCCATCTTTTCTTCCCAAGGTGGTTTCAGATTTTCATCTGAATGAAGATATTGTACTACCTTCCTTGTGTCCTCAGCCCAAGCATCATCGGGAACATGCGTTGCATTCCTTAGATGTGGTTCGGGCAATCAGGGTATACCTGAAAGCTACGGAATCATTCCGTAAGACGGATTCACTTTTTGTGATCACGGATGGCCCCAGAAAGGGTTTGCCTGCATCTGCCGCGACCATTGCCAAATGGATTAGACAAACGGTGGTACAGGCTTATTCTATTAAGGGTCAGAGTCCTCCGTTCCCTGTTAGGGCGCACTCCACTCGAGCGCTCAGTACTTCCTGGGCCTTTCGCCATCAGGCGTCAGTGGTCCAGGTATGTAAGGCGGCCACCTGGTCGTCAGTACATACCTTTACAAAATTCTATAAAATTGATGTGACGGCATCGGCGGATGCCTCATTTGGCCGCAAGGTTTTGCAGGCCGCAATTTGAGGAGACCGGTGGTCTACCTCGAGGGTTTTTTTCTGTTTGAAAAAAAAAAAAAAAATTGTTTTCTCTTTTTTTGTTGAGTCTCATCATTAAGGATGAGCATTGTAAACTTCTAGTTGGCACCGGTTGGGCCTTCTAGATTGGGATTTGATTTCCATTTTCCCACCCCTCAGTTGTGATACTGCTCTGGGACGTCCCGAAGGTGGTGTATCACCGAGGACTACGTCTGTCAATGAGCGCTAGAGAAAAATGGATTTTTGTAAAATCTTACCGTAAAATCCTTTTCTCTTAGCTCATTGACAGACGTAGTCCCCGCCCCTCTGTTTTTTTGAGTTGGGTTAAAATCTCTAAAGACTGCTTTTTCACATAACTGATTTGCTGAGGCAGAGAGAGAGAGGATATACCCTCTGGGACTGCCCCTGGGGTGTGGCCAGAGCTTTTTAATTTCCTGTCTAGTCCTGCTCCTGTGGAGGCAACATAACCCGAAGGTGGTGTATCACCGAGGACTACGTCTGTCAATGAGCTAAGAGAAAAGGATTTTACGGTAAGATTTTTACAAAAATCCATTTTTTGACCTCTAGGAACGCTTCTAAACGCAAACGCCGCTAAACGCGGGTACAAACGCGACCGAACGGACGTTTCAAACGTCCTAAAAATTCCAGCATTCAAAGGGACTTTTAACAACGTCCCGTGTACACGGAGCCTTACCATGGGCCTCATGGCTGCATCTCTGATTAATGCTCTCCTTGCCCAGCCTGTCAGTTTAGGTGGACGACCATGTCTTGGTAGGTTTGCAGTTGTGCCATACTCTTTCTATTTTCGGATGATGGATTGAAGAGTGCTCCGTGAGAGGTTCAAAGCTTGGGATATTTTTTTTTTTTAACCTAAAGCAGGCCATACACGATCCGAATTTCGTCCGAAAATCATATTTGCCAGTGAATTCGAACGATTTTCGTATCGTTAGTGTAGTATGTGCAACATGCGATTTTCGTACTACAGCAAAAATTCACATATCCAACATGTTGGGTTTTTCTGAGAAAATTGTCCAAATTTCATATCATTAGTGGTTGAGTCGTGGGATTCCACAGAACAACACACCACTGCGCATGATTCAGAAAAGATCAATCCGGAAGGAAAATAAAAAGAATAACAACATGAACGAGTGTTCGTCAGAAAAAACGTAATACATCAAATATTATAGGTTACAGCAAACTCTGCTGAAAGGCTGTAACGAATGATTGTTCTGTTCGCAAATGCGGCAGCCCGATTTTTCACTGTAGGGGGAGTGCCAAGTGGAGGTGTGCTTAAAAGGTCAAGACAACATTGCATTACTTCCTATACTGGCACAAGAAACTAGGGTTTGGTCGTACGATTTTCGGATCACATTGATGGTACACTCGCATGATGTACACGAGTGCCACTTGCGTTTATCGCACAATAAATCGTACGAAATTCACATTGTGTATGGCCTGTTTTATCCTGCTTTAAACTTTTCCACAACTTTATTCCTGACCTGTCTGATGTGTTCCTTGGCCTTTATGATGCTGTTTGTTTACGAAGGTTCGCTAACAAACCTCTGAGGGCTTCACAGAACAGCTGTATTTATACTGAGATTAAATTACAGATAGGTGGACTCTATTTATTAATTAGGTGACTTCTGAAGGCAGTTGGTTCCACTAGATTTTAGTTAGGGGTATCAGAGTAAAGGGGGCTGAATACAAATGCACGCCACACTTTTCAGATATTTATTTGTAAAAAAATGTAAAAAACATTTATCATTTTCCTTCTACTTCACAATTATGTGCCACTTTGTGTTGGTCTATCAGATAAAATCCCAATAAATTACAGGGTATGAAATGCCTTCTCAAGGAACTGTATATGCCCACATGTGTGACTCTATAGTCACATGGGCTGCTCAGATGTGATGGGGAGGAAATTCTCAGCATAGAAACTCACTGAAAACTGAGCATGTGCAGAGCTGCCAACACTGCTCTGCAAAATCCCTAGCTGCATTGAAGACCTATACATAAGGAGAGACAGAGAAAAGCAGGATCAACCAGGTTTTTTTTGCAGAATACAGAAAACAAATCTCCTAGTGACTCTCAGAGTATGAACAACATGTAACATACCATTAATTGATAGGTTTTTATGATGTGGGTTTAGTGACGCTTTAGGACAGGGGTAATGAATTAAAATTCAAGGAGGTCCGGTCGCTAAAATTTTCTTTGGGCCGAGGTCCGGATCTGAAGTCTGTGCTATGACTCAGAAAGATGGGCAAAACAAAACGTGTTCATCAGCGTTGTTCTTAACATAAAATATGCCCATTTGAGTGCCCCTTAACATAAAATGTGTCCGAGAGCGTGACCCTTAGCATAAAATTTGCCCATCAGCGTGACCCTTAACATAAAATAAGGGGCACGCTGATGGGCACATTTTATGTTAGGGGGCACTCTGATGGGCACATTTTATGTTAGGGGGCACGCTGATGGGCACATTTTATGTTAGGGGGCACTCTGATGGGCACATTTTGTTAGGGGGCACGCTGATGGGCAAAACAAAACGTGTAAATCAGCGTTGCTCTTAACATAAAATATGCCTATTAGAGTGCCCCTTAACATAAAAAATGCCCATCAGTGTGCCCCATAGCATAAATATGTCCATCAGAGTGTACCACAGCATAAATATGCACATCAGCATGCCCCTTAACATAAAATATGCCCATCAGTGTGTACTACAGCATAAATATGCACATCAGCATGCCCCTTAACATAAAATATGCCCATCAGTGTGTACTACAGCATAAATATGCACATCAGCATGCCCCTTAACATAAAATATGCCCATCAGCATGACCCTTAACATAAAATAAGGGGCAAGCTGATGGGCACATTTTATGTTAGGGGCACTCTGATGGGCAGAACAAAATGTGCCCACCAGCGTGACCCTTAACATAAAATATGCCCATCAGCGTGCCCCTTAGCATAACATTTGCCCATCAGCGTGACCCTTAACATAAAATAAGGGGCACGCTGATGGGCATATTTTATGTTAAGGGTCACGCTGATGGACACATTTTATGTTAGGGGCACTCTGATGGGCAGAACAAAATGTGCCCACCAGCGTGACCCTTAACATAAAATATGCCCATCAGCGTGCCCCTTAGCATAACATTTGCCCATCAGCGTGACCCTTAACATAAAATAAGGGGCACGCTGATGGGCATATTTTATGTTAAGGGTCATGCTGATGGGCACATTTTATGTTAGGGGGCACCCTGATGGGCATATTTTATGATGGTGGGATCGCTGATGGGCAAAAGAAAACGTGTAAATCAGCGTTGCTCTTAACATAAAATATGCCCATTAGAGTTCCCCATAGCATAAATATGTCCATCAGAGTGCCCCTTAACATAAAATATGCCCATCAGTGTGTACCACAGCATAAATATGCACATCAGAGTGCCCCTTAACATAAAATATTCCCATCAGCGTGACCATTAACATAAAATAAGGTGCACTCTGATGGGCACATTTTATGTTAGGGGGCATTCTGATGGGCAAAACAAAACGTGTAAATCAGCGTTGCGCTCAACATAAAATATGCCCATTAGCGTGCCCCTTAACATAAACTATGCCCATTAACGTGCCCCTTAACATAAAATATGCCCATCAGCTTGTCCCTTAGCATAAAATATGGGGCACATTTTATGTCAAGGGAGTACTCTGATGGGCATATTTTGTTTCTTTTATGGGGCACTCTAATGAGCACAACAAAATATGCCACTTGTCTGCACACTTGTTAAAGCTTGAGAGGTTTTTTTTTAAATGCAGATATTCCCCTCTAAAAATGTGCTCCACATACCTGGAGCCAGGAGCTGTCCAAAAGCCGCGAACAGGGGGGCGGGGCGTGCACATAGTGTCACACCCTAGCTCGCTGCCCTGCTTAGAGGAAGCCGCAGTCAGGAGCAGGGGGCGGGA
Source organism: Pelophylax lessonae (assembly GCF_965119305.1). Classification (NCBI taxonomy): domain Eukaryota; kingdom Metazoa; phylum Chordata; class Amphibia; order Anura; family Ranidae; genus Pelophylax; species Pelophylax lessonae. The sequence goes on from NC_138769.1 coordinate 328,782,857, forward strand.
CGCGCGAGTGACGTCACGCCCCTAATCGCGGCCCGACAGGACACCGCAATGTCTATCAGTCAGGAGCAGGGGGCAGGGCGCGCGCGTGACGTCACGCCCCTACTCGCGGCTCGCGGCCTGACAGGACACCGGCTGCAAGTGAGCCGGGAGCCGCAGTGAGGAGGGGGCAGAATACAGGTGGCGGTCCAGGCGGAAGCATCGCGCGGGCCGCCAATGGACCGCGGGCCGCCATTTAGTGACCGCTGCTTTAGGATATGCTAAGGCCCCTTTCACACAGGCGGACCGTTCAGATCCGCCTGTCCATTTTTTTGGCGGATCTGAACGGTCCCCCCATGCATTCCTATGGGGCATCGGATGTCAGCGGAGACATGTCCGCTGACATCCGACCCGATCCGATCCGTCAAATCTGGACGGATGGAAACCCTATTTTCCATCCGTCCAGCGGATCGGATCGGATGGGATCGGGTGAGAACGGACTGACGGTCCGTTGACATCCGATTTCCCCCATAGAGATGCATGGGGAACTGTCAGCTGTGTCTCCGCACACAGCGCGGAGACACAGCTGTCCTCCTGCTGCTCAGCGGGGGATCGGCAGCTCGATCCCCCGCTGAGAAAAACGGACTCCGTCCAACGGACGGAGTGTGTGAAAGGAGCCTAAAGGGTCTCTTATTCAGTCATTCCTCAGGTGCCAGTTAACGTGCCTTAAACTGCAATTGCTGCTTGTTGAATCAGGAGTGGACCATAGTCTGACAACTAGACTAAGCTATGGGCTCTTTTCCAGGCTGTGTATACTTATCACTAGGCTGGTTTCCTTTAGGCAGCCTAATGTAGTATGAAGAAGTGAGCTCAGGATTTGCTGGTGCGTGGGTACCTTGTAGAAAAATGAGTATATCCAATGTGCCTATTTTATAGTAATGTTGCAAGCCTGCTAGCTTTGCCCTGATTTTACAGGCCTGTCCAGCAACCATTGGGGTAAAGCATTTTTATCACAAATGATGTTGGGCAGTTTTTTTTTTTTTTTTGTATAGGTGAGTTACAGATCACTGTCAGTTTTGTCCCAAAATTTGCCGTGGCAGGGTTGGTAAGTAGAAAATTAGCTGTTGATTGAATGCAAACGCAGTGCTTTGCTATTTACTTAAAGTGCATCTTTAGTTAACTAAACAAAGGCTGTGAAGGAGTGTACTCATGGAGGTACAGTACTTGGTTCTTCCAGTGCTAAAGATCTATGTATGATTTAAATTTTATTATGGTTTAGAACTTTTCGACTTCTGTGTCTCTGTGCTGTTTTACATTGATCACAGCATTACAACAAGAATAGGTTGTGGAGGATGTAATGGGTTATTGAGTATCCCATATCATCAGTGTAACTAACTCTAAACTCATCCACCACTTTACCTCTTTCCAATGGCCATATGCAGAAAAAGGGGGCCTTAATGAGGTGCTGGTGGGGTTAGAACTGTTTGGGGGGGGGGGGGGTCATGCTTTTATTAAAATGGAAGACGGGACTTTTCTAAAACACCCCAAAGCTTTCATATTTGAAAACAATGGTAGGGCAGTACTTTCCCATTTTCTTTGCAGCATGTTTTCTTAACTGGTGCTCTTTAATCAGCTTTATATAATCAATCAATTAGATAGATTGATGATTCTGTTTTTCTTTTCTTATTCTTATGATTGAACACCATTTCTCTTACAGTTATGAATGATATTATCACGACTATGTTTAACAAGAAGTTCATGGAAGAACTATTTAAACCGCAAGAGCTGTACTCCAAGAAAGCCCTCAGGACAGTTTTTGATCGCTTGGCCCATGCTTCTATCATGAGGCTTAACCAAGCCAGTATGGACAAGGTACTTTGGTCACCAATTACACTAAATTGATGTGTTTAAAAAAATAAAAATACCAGTTTAGGCATGATTACACTTTAAGACCTTCTACTGAGGAATACATTTGCATATTTTGCAGCATGGATGACTTCTTCAAAACACAAGCTTCATCCTTCCCTTGCAGTCTGTGCAATACAAAAATCTCAAGCACTCAATTCACCTAGTCCGCGGAAAAATAGACGAATTAAAACAGATGGTTTTATTGCATGCACTCTGTGGGGCATATGTAAGGCCCCTTTCACACAAGCTTTCCGATCAGGTCCGCCTGTCAGTTTTTCAGGTGGACCTAATCAGATGCTCTATGCACCTCTATGGGGCAACGGATGTCAGCGATGACATCTCCGTTCACACCCGCTGCTATCTGATCCGATTCTGTTAGTGAAATCCAGATGGATGGAAACCCTATTTTCCATCCGTCTGAAGGATCGGATAGGATCAGATGAAAACGGACAGGCGGTCCATTTTCATCCGATCTCCCATAGAAGGGAGCAGGGATCTGACAGGTCTGTCTCTGCAAAGTAAGCAGAAACTGAGCTGTCATCCCCCTGCTCAGCTGGGATTGGTGGATCAATCCCCGCTGAGCGAAACGGAGTCCACCGGGCGGAAAGCCCCTTTGAAAGGACCCTAATGGCACTTTTCCACTGCAAGTACGGGCTCGGCTCTACTTGGCCCTGCTTGGCCCTGTTTGGTTTTCCACTGCATGGTACCGCATGGTACGGTGTTGGAACGGTTCGGTACGGTATGATATGGTTTGCTTTTCCACTAAAGTAGTACTAAAGTAGGTGGATGGGATAACAACGATTCTCTGACCAATCAGTGGCTAGTAGTGACAGACAGTCAGCTGCATGCAAAGGATTGTGGGATATGGTACCGGTATGGTACCTCTTGGAACCACAAATGAGGTGGTACTGTTTTAGAGAGCTGTACCGTTCGGTTCCATGTAGTGGAAAAGCGCCGCCGTACCGTACCGAACCGTTCCTACACCGTACCATGCGGTACCAGCAGTGGAAAAGCACAAAAGCGAGCCGAACTGTTCGGTTCCATGCAGTGGAAAAGCACCATAAGAGAACTGACTTTTTGTTTGCTATTATTACTCTGTTGCTTATTATTTTTTAACACCATTTATGGAAGAATTTACTTTTTGTGCATTTTGTGTAATTCTCTGCTTGGAAAATTAGCATATAGGTGCGTACTTAAAAAACGCACCTTAGCACTTTTAAGTCCTGCAACAATTCTGAAGTTGAAGGGCCAAATAAGGGTTTGTTCACACCATGGTGCAGAGACATCAGTTTTTCTACACGCATTCTGCAAAGGCACAAAAAGAAAAAAAATTGTTCCCTATGTGCCCTGTTCACACCACAACGCTGGTATCGCGTGTGGATTTTTTCTGCGCAGGAATCTGCAACGTATATGCAGTTTTTCTGCACAGGAAAAAAACTGACGTGTCATTACCATTGGTGTGGTGTGAACGGACTGACGCGCGTGAAAACTGATGTCAACGTGCAAAATAAAACCTGCATGCAAACTGATGTGTAAACTCCTGTCTGTGCAAGTGAAATCTGCACAGTTTTCCCCTCGGTTTTTATCAGTTGTCATGTACATATGGTGTGAACAATCCTAAGCCCTCGGTCACACCAGTATGACTTCAGGTATGGCATGCAATTTACAAATCATACCTGAATTAGCATCTAATGTGTTTCTTTGGCAGTGACCTAATAGATACGATTTCAAGTAGTGTCATTTGAGAGGTAGTTCATGAATTTCTTTTTCAGGACTTCAGCACAAACGGTCGAACCCCTGAAGGAAAGTTGCAATTAAAGCTCAACACTGGAATTTATGCAAAACACACTTTATTGAAAACTAGGCTGACAAAACAATTCCAGCCACTAAAAAATATACAGCGGGCAAAAAAGACCCCCTGTGACACTTAGTGTTTACAAAAATAAACTCAGTCACTCACAACACCGCACGTAAAAATAGGCCCCATTCATCCAAACTTGCATACCACATATAAACTTGTTTCCTTAAACCTCATAAAGTGAAGTGCACTATGTAATAGATAGAATTTCACAGTTCAAACAAGACCAGATAACACTGCCATATATCAAAAAATGAGGGAAAAAGGAAATGTTCAAAGCCATATAACTGTTCTGGCACAGAGTTGTCAGACCTCTGGGTTTAAGGCCTTATAAGGGCATTTATGGATATTAAGTTCATGCTCCCTTGCCAGGGAAATTCAATTATATTGCTGAATGGCAAAATCATAAAGTATCAAAGCTTTCCATCACATGTAATGCAACCAGGGAAGAAGGCATAGCTGACAGTAATCCTCTCGTCATATCCGGGCTAAGGTCATAATTTAGAAATGGGGGTATTCACAGTGTAGGTATGCAGTTTTGGGAGCTCACAGCTTAGTCTGTATCATTATTTTGATCAGACAGACTTGGTCCGGCCTCCTGGGAATTCCTCAAGGAGCTAATGGATTGCTGTCCCCCATATTAGATGACTATCAAGCCTTTCAAAGAGCTAAGCTCAACTCTGGGACACCAAGTTTAACAGTAGGATGGAATGTGGTGTGGCAGCCGTAGTAGATCGTAGGCAGCTGCCACAGTCACACGCTGTCCCCGCTTCCTCGTCCCTGGTTACGGCATCCGGAAACCGGAAGGAGAACCCGGAAGTCCCCTGGACACGTGGCCATACAATGCGATTAGAGGAGAAGAGATTTAACCTTAGGCTGGGCAGGGGGTTTTTACAGTTAGGGCTACAAGATTGTGGAATTCTCTACCACAAGTGGTAGTAACTGTGGGGAGTATGGCTATTTTTAAAAAGACTCTTGGACGTACATCTCAAGGATCAGAACATTCAGGGCTATGTGAGATGATTACAGCCAAACACACCTACAAAGGTTGAACTGGATGGACTATAGTCTTTATTCAACCTCAACTATTATGTAACTCCGTATCCATCAATGCCCTTATAAGGACTTAAACTCGGAGGTCTGACAACTCTGTGCCAGAACAGTTATATGGCTTTGAACATTTCCTTTTTCCCCTAATTTTTTGATATATGGCAGTGTTATCTGGGCTTTTTTGAACTGTGAAATCCTATCTATTACATAGTGCACTTCACTTAATGAGGTTTAAGGAAACAAGTTTATATGTGGTATGCAAGTTTGGATGAATGGGGCCTATTTTTACGTGTGGTGTTGTGAGTGACTGAGTTTATTTTTGTTAACACTGAGTGTCACAGGGGGTCTTTTTTGGCCAATGTATATTTTTTAGCGGCTGGAATTGTTTTGTCAGCCTGGTTTTCAATAAAGTGTGTTTTGCATAAATTCCGGTGTTGAGCTTTAATTGCAACTTTCCTTCAGGGGTTCTACCCTTGTGGAACCCTGATTCTCTGTTTTGATAATACTTTTAGTTGCTGAAGCTCCCGGTCTTAATTGACCGAATGGTAACAATATTACCAGGAAGCACCATTCCCAATAGTGATTGGGTAACTATATGGTTTTAGGATCCCATTAAACTGTTTTTATTATTTTGGTCATAACATCACTGTTCTTCAATGTGACATGAACAGCACCGCTCACTGAAGTAGTACTGAAGTTGTATTAAATTGTTACAAATCTCATAGAAGTAGTGCTGAAGTAGCACCACTTTAACCACTTCCAGACCGCCCACCGCAGTTTTACGCCGGTATTTTGAAGTTAAATACCGCGGTTTTGGCAGCTATATGGGTATTTTCTTATAGGGCAGGCAGTCCCCTTTACATAAAAGTGGTCCCAGCAGCGCATCACTTTTATGGGCGGCGGGAAATGTCCCCCTCCCGCTGCTTTCCAGTCCATCCATGTCCCAGGCAGGAGGTCGAGTGAGAGCAAGATGGCCCACACTCGACTCGATGGCCTTTGGGGACCAGAGCGACATCATACATTGCTTTCTCCCAACGGCCGTAAAGGGCCCATTTTTTTCATGCTGGAAAAAAAATGACATATAGATCTATATGTAGATGTGGGATCTGAGGTCTTTTTGACCCCAGATCTCACTTTAAAGAGGACCCTACTTATTTCCATTACAAGGGATGTTTACATTCCTTGTAATAGAAATAAAAGTGATCAAAAAAAATTTTTTTTCAAAGGGACAGTGTAAAAATAGAAGTTAAAGTCAATAAGGAAAAAAAAAATTTATAGTGCCCCGTTCCGCCGAGCTCGTACGCAGAAGCGAACGCATATACAAGTTGCGCCCACATATGTAAACTGTGTTGAAACCACACATGTGAGGTATCCCCGTGATTGTTACAGCGAGAGCAAACATTCCAGCTCTAGACGTCCTCTAGAACTCTAAACTGATAACCTGTAGAAATTTTTGAAGCGTTGCCTATGAAGATTTTTAAGTACCAATGTTTGTCACCATTCCACGAGCGTGCGCGGTTTAGAAGCATGACATGTTGGGTATATATTTACTCGGCGTAACATTATTTTTCACATTATAGAAAAAAACTTGAGCTAACTTTACTGTTTTCTTTATTTTTAATTCAAAAAAGTGTATTTTTTCCAAAAAAATGTGGATATGTAACGCAGCTGCGCAAATACGGTGCGACATGTATTGTAAAAATCTCCATTTTATTCTGTAGGGTCTCTGCTAAAAAAAAAAATATATAATGTTTGGGGGTTCTAAGTCATTGTACCTGGTGTGACCGCAGGCTAAGTGTCTACAGTTGCAGTACAGCAGAGAACAGGCAGACAGCTTCTGCTGGGCCACATGATCATGCCAAACCAAATCTGTCACTTTGGTCGCAAAACAGGTCGAAAGGTTAAGGATAACATATTTGCATGCAAAACGCACATGCAAACTGTTGATCTGAGATGCAGCTGTATTAATATATGTTCCCTTATCGTGAGACTTATGACCATCATCATGTCACATGATTGCATTGCAGAGTTGGGTCCTGCTTCTCACCCATGCACATCTTTTTTTCCTCTGACAAGTAGGTCTGCGAGAAAGAGAGAGATTTTTGATTGATTACTGCTATGCTTTGTCGCTGTAAAGCAGCAACCCAGGTTCCCAAGCTTAGAGATAGCAATAGGCAGCAAGTGAAAACAAGACCTAAGAAAGAAGTTAAATGACCTTTAATGGGAGGGTGAAGGCTCGGGTTTTGTAATTCAGGAAGCGTTGAAGACGAAAGATAAATATGACAAACAGGGAACTAATAATTTTAAAAAGTCAGCATCAGCAATCTGCAGTATGTACATTTTCCCATGAATTGTTTTTTTAGTATATAGGCATAATTTTCTTTTTCTTTTTTTTATGCTTTGAATAGAAAATGGGTCCAAACAATGTAATTTGTTCACCAGCAGTAGATCATTACTATACATATTACCATCAGAACAGTGGTGGGTAGATGTGTATTGCAAGATAGTATATAAAGGAAGTGAAATTTCTCCTTTATTTTATACAAGAAGTCAGAATACATATACAAAGTATTTTTTACACAACAATTTTAATGTGCCTCCATTATGTTTCCTCTTTATTAAATTAATACATTGTTTTTATAGTTGGGTTATTAGTGCTCAAGCCATATTGGAAAGTAAGACTATCAATATTTCCACAGTTATCATAATTTACTTTTACCTTTACATTTTTATGCTGTGTGCTGCTGTGTAGTGTGCTATTATTTTTATTTTTTTTAATAAGATAATGTTCAAACTTTAGATTTCTATTACATCTAACATTAGATCTAATGTTCTTTTTTTTTTAATGAGTGCAGCTCTATGACTTGATGACTATGGCCTTCAAGTACCAAGTTCTGTTGTGTCCTCGCCCCAAGGATATCTTATTAGTTACCTTTAATCACATGGACGCTATCAAAGACTTTATCCGGGATTCTCCAAGTATTCTGAACCAAGTGGATGAAACCTTCCGGCAGTTGATTGATGTAAGAAGGGGATTTATAAATATAGACAATATGTGGAGAATGCTTGTGTTGAAAGTCCAGTCAGCAAAATTGTAATGTGGGAACTTAATGTATGAAAGTGTTGAGTTTGTAAACCTGAAGAGAGAGTGGCTAATGACATGTTTTATGAAGTTGTATCACACTCACACGTGTTGGCGTCCTTGCATTGCTCCGTAAAGGCAACCAAGGACTGTTGCAGCTGAACTGATGCTTGGCAGACTTGAAATGCCAGTTGTAAAATATGACCAGTTCTTCAAAGCCTCTCTTTCATGCTATAAATGTGTCATGACAGTGCAAAAAGATTTCTGAACACAGCACACATACAGGACAAGTAGTATTGCTATCTCTTGTCAGTGAGAACACATTAGCATAGGTCACAGGTGTCAAACACAAGGCCCACGGGCCGAATCCGGCCCTCCAAGCCATTTCATTTGGCCCTTGCACCCCTCCTGCAGCTGCTGTATCTCCCTCATCTCTGCCCCCATAGTGCCTCAGCAGACGGCAGCAAAGAGAACAGAACTCCTCTGCCAGATCCTGTGCTTCCCTTTGCAGCTGCAGACAAGACCCCCCCCCCCCAACTGCAGTTGGCAGCAGAGAGAACAGAACTCCTTTACCAGATCCTGTGCTTCCCTTTGCAGCTGCAGAGAGGACCACCCCCCCCCAACTGCAGTTGGCAGCAGAGAGGAGGACACAACTCCTCCTACAGATCCTGCACCTCTCTGTACAGCTGCAGCACCCCCTCCTCTCTGCCTCCACTGGTCTCAGCATTCAGCTGACTCCATCCCTACTCCAGACCCTGTATTTGCTGCTTCCAAGCTCTGCTTCCAGCTTATTCCCAGCAGCAGCACATGGTAAAGGGGATGTACTGTGATGTAAGAGGGGAGGCTCTTGATTTCTGATGGTGGTGGGCTACAGATAGACCTGGCCCTCTGAGGTCGACCATAATACCGCAATGAAATTGAGTCTGACACCCCTGGCATAGGTAGTACTTTCTTACCACATTCCTAGTTTGTGTCTTTTTCCCCCGGGCCAACAGTTTATTGTTTAGAAACTTTTATGTTGTATATGCATGCTTTTTAAACATCTGTATAAGAAGTCGTAAATATATTTTATTTGTGGTGCTTAAAGTTTGTATGTGTCATTATTCCCATAGATGTACAACTGTCTACCTGCTGGTGAGTTTCAACTGATCAGGCAAACTTTGCTTATCTTCTTCCAGGATATGCACATTAGGGTGAGGTTTCTTCTGCTTTTTTTTTGTATATTTATATGATGTGACATATTTCCTATATTTAGTCCTGATCTATGTACTTTTTTTAAGCAACGCAGGCATATCATGACTGGTGGGAAAGGCTGGCAGGGTGCCATTCATAGCTTCCTGAAAACATCACAGCACCTTACCCCAGTACTTCTCTTAAGAAATCTCAGCCCCAATGCAGGCAGTGGGCTGCCTCTTGAGAAGAGTTAAGCCTAGTACACACAGGCTGAATGTCGGGTGGCATCGGCTGATTCAATAGACACAGGCCGACATTCGGCCCGTGTGTACTGCAGCCGGTCCAACAGAAGCCGAAAAAGGTCTACCGATTGGCTCCCAATCAGCGCTTTCAGCCAATGGCTGAGGGTGCTGACCAGAGTGTTCTGGCGGGGGGGGTGTCCAAACACAGTATCACAGCAGGGGCGATCGTTGTACTAACATTGCATAGTTAGTACAGCAGCTGCTTCTGAGCTGTCAGTTATTTTTACATTCAGCCCTGCTGGGTTGAACGAAAAAAATTCTAGTAGTGTGTACCAGGCTTTATGCAGACATCAAAATGCCTTGATCGGTGGGTGTTAGCCTGGAGGGGTGGGCAGTCCTAGGCATGCCGTATTTGCATGCAGACTGCCCTGGGTCATGTCCACATGTGATGTTGAGCGGGTCAGGCATAGTCAGGCTAGATGATGCTGGACACCCTCCAGCCAGGAATTGAAGCGGGCCCTATTTAACTTGCTGCAGCTTTTAGCACACTGAGAAACTCACAGTATGCATTAAAATTTAGATTAAGCAATTTTAGTACAAGAGAGGAGCAAGATGGAAAGTAAGGCTGGAGTTCAGCCTTAAAGAAGAACTTCAGCTTTTCACACATTTTACATAGTTTGTTTGGGTTAAGCTGGCCCAAATGAACTATGCACCTCGCTTACCTGTGAGGTGGCTGGATGTGCAGTATAAACTGTATATAGCTGCGGCTATATACAGCATACCACACTGTTTTCCAGGCGCGAGCAGAGACTTCTTGTCTCATACTCGGAACACAGGAGAGTCTACAGCTTGGGGCTCAGCCATTCAGAGGGAGCGATGTATTCAATCAGTGAATACAAAGCTTCTTCTGATTGGCTAAGTCAGAGAGACAGGATGATAATGACCTCTGCAGATTGGTAGGCATTTTCTCTCAGCTTTAGTAAAAGAATAAGTAACATAAGAATTGTTTCCATGGGTACCTAGTGCAGTTTTCAAATATACCTTAGATATTTAAAGTGGAGTTCCACCCATTTTTGGAACTTTAGATCTTTGTAATCCCCTTTAAAATGGCTTTTACCAATGGAAACTTTTTTTTTTTTTTTTTTGCTAGTAAATACCTTAATTTTGGCTTTATTCCTCCTCTCCTCACTTCCTGGTCCGATCGGCGATGACGTCATTCGGCGATCCGCAGTGTCTGCTGGGATGTATTCTACTTGCAGTCGCTGTATCTGTACTGAGCCGTGCCTGCCCCGCCTCCGCCCCGCCTCCTCTCATTGAATTGCATTGTATGAATGTATTAAGGCTGTTCTCTGCCCAGCCTCCGCCCCGCCTCCTCTCATTGAGTTGTATTGAGAGGAGGCGGGGCGGAGGCTGGGCAGAGAACAGCCTTAATACATTCATACAATGCAATTCAATGAGAGGAGGCGGGGCGGAGGCGGGGCAGGCACGGCTCAGTACAGATACAGCTACTGCAAGTAGAATACATCCCAGCAGACACTGCGGATCGCCGAATGACGTCATCGCCGATTGGACCAGGAAGTGAGGAGAGGAGGAATAAAGCCAAAATTAAGGTATTTACTAGCAAAAAAAAAAAAAAAAAGTTTCCATTGGTAAAAGCCATTTTAAAGGGGATTACAAAGATCTATGTATTCCAACCTATTAAAAATGGGTGGAACTCCGCTTTAAGATGTCAGTGTTGCTTTTAGAAACCAGTCAGATTTAAGCTGAAATTTTCTTGAATCCATAAAAAACCAAGGGGAAAACAAAAAGAAAGGATCTGACTTGACTTGGGCAACATGGACCCTTGTGCTTTTACATGTGACCAGGAAATGCTAAGTTTTTTTTACTAGTTTCCTTAATACTTGCTAACAAAGTTCAATATCTTCTTTGCTAAATGACTAAGATTTGTTCCCTAGGTTTCTATTTTCTTAAAAGATAAAGTCCAAAACTCAAATGGGCGTTTTGTGCTGCCAACGTCTGGCCCTGTTCCTTGGGGGACTGAAGTTCCAGGTCTTATTAGGTGGGTGAAAGGTGATTTTTCGCTGGCTTTAATTTTGATGCATGATTAAAAGGTGGTATTAAAAATTAGTAGCTCCAAATAAAAGTGAAACTTTTTCTGTTTTATACAAATATACTGTATATGTGAATCCATTAACCTATAGATGTTCATTAAAGTGTATGTAAACTCTAAATCTATTTTTCAGTATGTGTGGCATTGTGCCCCACTGTTTGCAGTTTTCTTGAACAAATAGGGTTTTTTGCAAATTTGTTGCATAGATTCTTACTTGGAGATCCAACCAGTGACTGACTTGCAGGCTGGCAGCGCTACATCACAATTAGCAACAACATTATCAGCCGTGTGTGTGGCAGCGATGTGTGTGTTCCTTTAAGTTATTGTTTGGCTTCCTATCTGATAGACCTGATAGGCAGCCTAATGACCAACTGAAGGAGATCATGTGGCAGGCTGACAATGCTGCTGCTAATTCTGATGGTATGGCTTTAGCATTGAGTTTTCATACACATTAGGGCCAATTCGCACCAGCCATTTTTTGCCCACTTCAGGGCGTTGGCAGCTTATTTATTTGAATGGACTGCTTTAACACAACGCATGGTAACGTGTGTGCCTTAATGCAATGCACCAGGGCAGAGAAGTGTGAACACAATATTTGTGATTTTAACAGTTCTTCTTGATGAAAAATTTGAACCAAAGGAAAGCATGTTGTTCAGTGCTGGTTAGCAAAATAAAAGCTAACATTTGAGCTGCTATAAGTAACCCTTCCTTTTTTAATTTCCTCCATGTTTTATGCATTGTATTATACTTATACAATATTTTGCTGTAGTTATACAGAAAACCAGCAGGAGTATTCTAGAAGAACAAACTATACTCATTAAAAATAGATTTACAGACTTTACAGAGGTTACTGTAAACATTTGTTTTTATGGGTACAGTAAATATTATACTAGCTTATTAGAAATGAATCGTAACTGTTAAAGAAGAATTCCAGGTATGGTATATTTTTTTACATAGTTACATTGCTTCAGCCTGGACCAGTGTAACTGTATATACCATAACTGACCCGTGGCCCTGGAAGCCCAGAAATCACTTAAGTCAACACTGTTACTCACACTTGCTTCCGCATCCTTTGCTAAGCGGCCAGCCGCATTCTGAACACAGGAGGTCATCTGCTCGCCACAGGCGCCATTCAGAGAATGCTTTGCAGTTTCTAAATGAATGTAAAGCACTCTCTGATTGAACAAGGTGGATAGGCAGGGCAGTGACATCACGCTCCCCACCTGTTCCAGTCAGAGAACAATTTGCATGCATTCAAACAATGCAAAGCATTCTTCGAATGGTGCCTATGCCGAGTCGGCAACCTACTGTGATTACAAAGCATCAGGTCAGCTGCTCAGCAAGGAACATGGAAGTAGGAGAAGATCATTGGAGTAGCGGTGCCTACTTTAGTAATTTTAAGGGGCATTGAACAAGTATGTAAATAAATATAAGATAAGCAGCACTAAAAGATAAAACATAAATAATGTGCCAAGTGCAAGGGGGGGGCATGTCTGGATATTGAAGGGAGCAGACGTCTCAGTGAGAGCTCCAGCTTCCCTGCCACAGTATTCGGATCCATCCTTTACTCCTGAGCGATATCCTACTGTGTGGGCTGCTGATAACCAGGTAGGGAATTCCCCCTGATCTTATGCCATCCAAAGGGAGATCCGCCAAGAAACAGCCGCCTCCTAGGCCTCAGAGTTCAGCAGCAGAGACACGTGTGCAGGCCATATTGCCTCTCCCTCCTGAGGCTGACCAGGCAGAGGCAGTTAGTGAATCTGCGGAGGCTGTTTCTGGATATGGCATCTGACATGGGAGAGCCCTCACAGCCTACAGTTTCCGGACCCCAGGAGAGTGACTCCTCCACTGTGGACATCCTGAATGCTATAGAGCAGGGGTGTCAAACTCCACTTCCATCGTGGGCCACATCAGCATTATGGTTTCCCTCAAAGGGCCGGTTATATCTGTAATATTAGATGTCCAGAGCACCCCATGCCCCTTACACCCTTACATCACAATGCACCCCCTTACCAGAGGGTGGATCTGGGAAGAAGTGCAGGGTCTGGAGGAGAGCCAGAAAAGGGCTGGAGTCAGCTTCCAGAGTCTGCTGAATGCTGAGACCAGTGGAGGCAGAGACAAGTTCTGCCCTCCTTTTTGATGTGGACTGCTGAGGAGGAGGGGGGGCAAAGACGACCCTTTCTGCAGCTGCACAGAGTACTGCAGGATCTGGCAAAGGAGTTCTGTCCTCTCTCCTGCCGACTACAGAGAAAAGGTGGGGGCAGAGACAAGGGGGCTGCCACAGCTGCATGAGAGGTGCGAGGGCCACATGAAATGGCCTGGGGGGGCGCATTCGGTCCGCGGGCCTTGTGTTTGACACCCGTGCTATAGAGGCTAGTAAAACTACCCTGATGTGCAGGATCAACAGTCTGGCTATTGAGTGCAGCCTGATCAGATAAGACATGGACAAATTTAGATGGAGGGTTTCAGCGGCAGAGGCTCTAGGCACAACCTCTCTGAGCTACGAAACACAGAGAAAGAGGATGCTGAAAACAGGAATAATGTGAGAGTGGTTGGCCTCCCGGAGAGCTCTGAGGGGGCTAATTCTGCTGTTTTTGCAGAGGGTTTTTTTTCAAGGGCATCCTTAATCTGACCCATATATCCTCTGCACACATAGTGGAACATGCACACAGGGTGCTGATGGGGCCTAGGCCGCAGGGAGCACCACCCAGACCGTTCCTGGCGCGATTCCTTAATTATCGCAATCAAGACCTTATACTAGCTGAAGCAAGGAAACAACCGCAGCTAAAATATGAAAATACCACCCTGCATTTCTCCCCGGATTTCTCTCCTGAGCTTCAGAGGCGTCGAAGATCATTTGTGGATGTCAGGAAACAGCTGAGGGAGGAGAGTATCACATATGGCATGGGATCTGTGAAATTCTTTGAGAATCAGTCAGATGCCTCTGAGTGGCTTGATACCCTTGCTTGATTCTCATGCACTTTGCAGCTATATTCCTCTATTACTGTTGGGACCCTCCTTTTGATGGCTGTTGGAGGAGGGGTGTTGACTTGCGACGGAGCTATACCTCAAGCCCCATGTTATGCTTAAAGTCAGAAATTTTCCCTATTTTGATGCAGCTTGCCTAAATCCTCTTTTACTACACCTAATGCGGGATCCGGAGTTCTTTTTTAGAGTCTTGGAGCGAGCGGACCCTAGAACTTTGCATTCCTCCCCTTTATCTACTGTGGAGTACATACACTGACTCTGAGAGGAACAGTTCACAGTTTATGGGAATAAAGCCCCCAAGCCAGTTTTGATATACCATGTTTTTTATGCTGGTGAGACGGAATGACAAATTTTCAGTTGGAGAATTGTTTTTCAGTTAAGGTGCAACTTTTCTATTGTTTTTGTGTTTTGTTTTTTTTCAGTTTTTGACACCCTATTGGAGATGGCTGCATTCACGTTTTGTGCACTTTTACCCTTTGGGCACAGGAGAAGGATTTTTTCATCATTGTTAGGTTTAATGCCTGCGTTAAGTGTTACTTTTGTAGAGAAATGCTTCAGCATGACCAGTGGCACTATATGGCTCTGATGATCTATGCAGGTATAGGGCCCCCATCTAGTGGTTATTTTAGGAACTGCAGGCATGTCTTTAAAGAGGTTGTAAACTCGTTTTAAAAAATTTTTTTTTTTTTACAACCTGCAATAGAAAGACATAATGAGCTAGTATGCATCGCATACTAGCTCATTATGAAATACTTACCTTAGAACGAGCCCCCGCCGTGCCGCTCTCTTACCTGTATGACGGGCGACATGACATGTCGCCCGTCTTCCGGGATCGCAGCATCCGGCCATCTGATTGGCCGGAGCCGCGGTGACGTCACTCCCGCGCACGCGCGCGGGAGCCGACGGTCACGGCACGGGGCTCTGAAGGAACGGCACGATCAGCCGTTCCTTCAGAGCGCATGCGCCAGTGACGTCACTGGCTCCATTAAAGGTAAATATCTCCTAAACGGTGCAAGTTTAGGAGATATTTACAGTACCTATAGGTAAGCCTTATCATAGGCTTACCTATAGGTACAACTTCCTGAGGAGGGTTTACTTCCTCTTTAAGCAGAATTCCACTAGTTTTTGTGTTTATTAAAAGTCAGCAACATAAAAACGTGTAGCTGCTGACTTTTAGGCTACATTCACACCTGAGCGTAGCGTTTTTATGTGATTTTTACCGCGATTTTTGGGCAGGCGTTTTTAGATTGAATAGAGACCAATGGAAAACGCCTGTAATCTGCCCAAAAAGAAGCTCATGTACTTTTTTGAGCGTTGGGCGTTTTGCTCACATCTTCAAAACGCTCAGATGTGAACAGGGGCCATTGAAATGAATAGGATTTGTCTTGTTGGGCGTTTTGAGAGCTGATCCTAGAGCAGAAAAACTCCCCCAAAACGCCTACATGTGAACGGAGCCTTAATAAACACACACTCACCTGTCCTACGATCCAGCGATGTGGCTGCCCAAAGCCTCGCTCCCTGCCCGGCGTCTCTAGTGTTGGCCCCCGGATGTGACAGCTTGCGGCTTTACAGTCGGGTGCGCACTGCGTATGCGCGAGTCAAGCTGCATGTCGTGAATGGCCAGGCAATTATCTACGCCCTCTGATGTGTCCCAGAATATTGCGGGGAGGGAGGGGGAGAGGAGAATTTCAGACTAGGCTGCCCGAGCGGAAGTGGAAGCAGGTACCTGTCAAATCTAGTTACCCGCTTTCTTCCCCCCCCCCCCCCCCAAAAAAAAATATGACAATGCCTAATGTGGCATGTCAGGGGGTTAGGAGTATTTACAGCGGAAGTTCCACTCTTGGGTCCACTTTTGTGATGCAAAAGTGAGACTGTAAACAAGTGAGAAATCAATTCATATAAAGTGCAATCAGTCCTTTACAATTTAAATCACATTCAATATCCAAAAGTGCAGCCTGCAGCAAGTTGATCGATGAGGTCCAACACCAAGCAAAAACACTCAGCATACGCCTCCTTACCGAATGTGTTGGACCATAGATTATAATGGTCAAATAGGCTTGTAATGGGGATCAGGAAGCCAGCATCAACATGGAAATGGATGGCACTCAACAGCAGGAACATATAAATGTCAGAGAGATAGAAGAAGCTGACATAGTGAAGCCCATTTAAACTTTCCAATTTATTTAAAAGTTATAAAAAGTACCTTTGGGCAACTTGTATTATGAAAGAGTGAAAGATAAAGCAAGCTGACGGCTCATGTGGAATCAGAGCCGCGAACACCGGCAAACAGGCCTGCGTGATGTCATAACTGTCAAGCCACTTGGACAAGTATGGTATATACATAGTTACATTGGTTAGGGCTGAAACAATGTAATTGTATAAAATATACCATGTCTGGAATTCTTTAAATTTTTAAATATAATATTTTTTACAATAAAACTGTATGGAATAATATGATGAGCCTATGAAGTGGTATGTTCTGCAGTTAAATGGTTTGTAATGTGTTTTATAAAGGTATTTTCTCCTTTTTTAGGATTTTCAGTTTTAAAGGGGAAGAGGTGAAGAGAGTGGAGTTCCAGAATGGTGGGAATTATGTCAGCCCTCTTCGAGAAGGCTCCTATGATCTGTTTGGTGACCGAGTACTTAAGCTGGGGACCAATATGTGAGTGTTTGATCATCTGTATTACAAAATTTGGCAGACCAGACCCCCCCCCCCCCACACATACACATACACACACAGCACGGACCCACTCTTTTCATCTGTTGTAGACCATATAATACATCTTGTGTTTAGTTTTACTTCATACAACAATTAAAAAGGTCCGGTGCTGCCAGTGACACACCTCCATCCCTAAATATGCATATACAGGGAAACAGAATATTGCTCTAGGACTTTAATTGAGGTGAACACAGGTGGTCACTTGATATAGGGTAAATATATGTTCAAATTTATTTAAACGTAAGGAAAATCATCATACATCTGCCAAACCGATCAGTAGTAAATACATGATAATATACATGCTTAAAAATTGGAATTATTTTGATACTTGATGATATAAAAGCATCTTTCTAACTCAATGCGTTTCGTAAGCCACTGCTCACTTCCTCAGATGTAGATGTGCATAGACATATCTAAAAAATATAGAATGTAAATTTGAAAATATACATTACAATGGCCAATGAGATATTAAAACTAAAGGGGCCCTGTTGGGAGACCCATACTTATAAGGCGACACTCCCATCTGGTGGCGGCAAGGCAATTCTGGTCCGGGACCTGAAGGTGCAGGATCAGAGACAATCCACTGGGGAATAAGTGGAGGGTGAGTGTGACATATGTATGTTACAAACAGTGTTGGGGGTAACGAGTTACAAAGTAACGGATTACAGTAACTACATTACTTTTTTAATTTTTAACTAGTTACAATACTAATATTGGTAACTACACTACATTACTAGGCTATAGGAGGTAACTACACTACTTTACTAGGCTATAGGAACGCGCTTTCCTGCGTTACCCAAGCCTTGCGATACAATCGTTATTTCGAAGAATAGAGAGGGATGAAGTTTATGACTTTTTGTTGCACTTTATGTTTTATTCTGTTTTTTCAGGTTTTGGCACTGCTCCCAAACCATAAGTGACAAGCACACCAAACTTGGGGAGCACATTAAGGGGACTCAGGACTGACACGGTAGATTACATAGGCAAGTTGGCCAGCCACAAAATAGGATATGTTGTAGTCCTCTCAGTTCTCTCTAGGTTTGCTGTCCCTGTCACTTATGGTTTAGGAGCAGTGCCATGTCAAGCTGACCAAGATTTCCCATAGACGCCAATGTTAGACAGGAAGCAGTGCCATGTCAAGTTGACCAAGCTGTGTCTGTACTCGCAAGTATACGTAAAGTGAGTGTATGTAAAATGGGGTATGCCTGTACAGCAAGGACATGAATATAGGGATAGAAGGGGAACGGATATCATCATGTATCAATATAATTGCAATTTTTATGCATGTATATTATCATGTAATCACTACTGATCGTTTTCGCACATGTATATGTACTCTATGTATGATGATTTTCCTTATCTTTAAATAAATTTGAACATATATTTACCCTATATCAAGTGGTTCTCCTCATTTAAAGTCCCAGGGCAATATTCTTATTTGCTGTATTCGTTTTACTCCATTGTATAGTGTGTCTAATTTATTCTTGTGGGCAAAAAATATCTGATTAGTTGTAGGGTAGTGGTGACTCTGAGTTGCACAGTATTACATCTAAAAAAAAGAATCTGTGTAGTACAGGCCTCGACAAAACCCGGGCGCCAGGTCGCATTTGCGACTAGAATTAGCGACCTGGCGCCTGGGGTGCCCTGCAGAAGGTGTCCTGTGATTTTTGCACGGACTTCCACGCACGGAGTGCACGGACTTCCGGGCCGTCCGAAAATTGAGGCCCCGGCTTTTCGGCCTACTTGAGATGAGAGGCTTCCAATGGGGAACTGGTGCCCTCTTGTGGTGGCCGGCAGTAATGACTGTTGTAATTACTGTTTCCACTGCCTGTTTGTTCACAATGCATTACCATCTCCCTGTCCAGTTAGTTACCTTTGACAGGGAGTGTGGTTATTTATTATTAATTTAATTTATTTTTTAAATGTAAAAACTAAATATTTTTTTCTTTTTTTTTATTATTAAAAAAAATAAAAAAATATATATTATTTTTTCCAATTATTATTATTAAAAAAAAAATATATATATATATATATATATATATATAATATTTTTTTTTATTTTTATTTTTTTTCCTCATCGCCATGCCACAGCCGAAGGCCCCTTTCACACGAGCTGTCTGATCAGGTCCGCCTGTCAGTTTTTCAGGCAGACCTGATCGGACCCTTCATTCTCCTCTATGGAGCAGTAATCTGCCGCCATCTGATCCTGTCCGCCAAAAGCAGATGGATGGTGGTTCTATTTTCTATCCATCCCGTGGATCTGATCAGATGGCATCGGATGAAAGAGACAGACAGTCTGTTTTCATCCAATTGCGCTAGAGGAGAGTGGGGTTCTAGTCGTATTTATGTGTAAATTTAGTATCCGTTTTTTTAAATAAAGCTTGGTTGTTAGTTTAAAAAAAAAAAACTGGCTCCTAACTTTTTTAGCTGGCTCCTAGATTTCAGGAAAATTTGTCAAGCCCTGGTGTAGTAGATCCCTGTCTACCGGATGTTCAACATATACTGCAACCACCTAAGTAATGTTTACAGTAGAGCTCCAGGGTATTTCCTAAATGCATTGCCTGACATTGTAAGGTCCACTCCCTCCATTCATAGATCACATTTCATTAATAGAGGCTATAACAAGACTTCAATGAATAGAGGAGGTGGGTGGAAAGGGTGGGCATAGTTAGGCACTTTTATTAAGTTCTGGTCACAGCTCTATCAGCTCTATTAACCCCAACTGCACTGAAAGATTATGACAGATGGGTTAGGGGGGCATTGGAGAAAGAAGATTTCAAGGAATGCAGAGCCAGCAGCACCAGGGACACGTCAGATTCATTTAAAGTATAGACCCATGTGCTGATATTATTTTTTTTAAATTTAATTTAGGCTTTAACCACTTTAGCCCTGGAGGATGTGGCTGCTTAATGACCAGGCCCCTTTTTTTAACTTGGCACTGCGTGAATTTAACTGACAATTGCGCGGTCAGGCAATGCTGTACCCAAACTAAATTGATGTCCTTTTTGTCTCCACAAACAGAGCTTTCTTTTGGTGGTAATTGATCACCTCTGCACTTTTTATTTTTTGCGATATTAATAAAAAAAGAGCGAAAATTTTGAGAAAAAATTGCATTTTCAACATGGTCTTTTAAAAAATATCCAATATACTCAATTTTTGTCATATATTTTGGCCAAAATGTATTTAGCTACATGTCTTTGACAAAATAAAAATCTCAGTAAACGTATTTTTATTGGTTTGCGCAAAAGTTATAGCGTCTACAAACTATGGTGTAAATACTGGAATTTATGCAGCTTTTACTTTCTGAAAGCCTATCTCATTTCATGAAGTGCTAAAATGGCAGGGCAGTACACCCCCCCCCCCCCCAAATTACCACTTTTTGGAAAGTAGACATCCTAAGGAATGTCCTGAGAGGCATGTTGAGCTCATTGAATATTTAATTGTTTTGTCACAGGTGTTTGAAAAATGACACAAGTTGTCATTGAAATTATATATTGCTCACGCATGCCATGGGTATATGTGTAATTACACCCCAAAATATATTCTGCTGCTTCTCCTGAGTACAGGGATACCACATGTGTGAGACTTTTTGGGAGCCTAGCTGTGTACCGGACCCCGAAAACCAATCACCACCTTCAGGTTTTCTAATGGCGTAAATTTTTGATTTCACTCCTCACTACCTATCACAGTTTCGGAGGCCCTGAAATTTCAAGATAGCATAACCCCCCCCCCCAATTACCCCATTTTGGAAAGTAGACACTCCAAGCTATTTGCTGAGAGGCATGGTGAGTCCATGGAATATTTTATATTTTGCCACAAGTTTTGGGGAAATTACATTTTTTTTATTTTTTATTTTTTTTAACACAAAGTTGTCACTAAAAGATACATTTCTCACACATGCCATGGGTATATGTGGAATGACACCCCAAAATACATTCTGCTGCTTCTCTGAGTACAGGGATACCACATGTGTGAGACTTTTTGGGAGCCTAGCTGTGTACGGGACCCCAAAAAACAATTTTTTCCAAAATTTCTGCGAAAAAAAAAAAACATTTTAATTTAATGCACAAATACACTATATAATTCCAAATTGTTTGGTAAAATGTAAAAGATGATCTTATGCCAAGTACATAGATACCAAACATGACATGCTTTAAAAATTGCGAACGCCTGTGCAGCGGCAACAACTACATATATTTTTAAAAGCCTTTAAAAGTCTTTACATGTTACCACTTTAGACTTACAGAGGAGGTCTGCTGCAAGAATTACTGCCCTCGACCTGGCGTTCGCGGTGATACCTCACATACATGCTGCAATTGCGGTTTACATATGACACTAGACCAACGCTAGTGGGGGGCTTGATTTTTTTTTTTTTTTATGTTATTTTGACACCTTTGCTTTCTTTTCTTTTTTTTTTTTTAATCATTTTTATTGTTATAGTGAATTTAAATATCCCCTATGATAGCAATCTGTAGTGATAGGTACTCTTTTTTTTTTTTTTTTTTTTTTTTAAATTAGCGTCTTTTAGACTCTAGATCTCTCCTCTGACCTTAACACACCTAACCACACCAAGATTGGTGTGATAAGATGCTTTCCCAATTAACCAATGGCTCTGTTTATTTCTGGTGAAACAGAAGCCATGAAATGCTCGTAGCTTCCGGTATCTTAGGCTGTAGAGATGATTGGAGCCATTCTCGTCTCCATTCAGCTCTATGGTTAGATAATTGAACCACCGACTTCACTCTCGGATTATCCGGTGGGACAGGAGAGCCCGAGAAAAACCGCAGAAGGCAGTGGGAGGGAGTCCCCTCCCACTGCTTGTAAAAGCAGTCTAGCGGCTAATTATCTGCTAGAATCGCTTTTACATGTAAGCCGACCGCTGGCTGTAAAAAACGATACCAAGATGATGCCTAAATCTGCAGGCATCATCCCGGTATAACCACTCAAAGTCCAGCAATGTACCAGTACATTGCTGGTCCTTGTTTGGCATATAGTGTGTTTTTTGTTTTTTTTCATGCAGCCTGTGGGCTCAATGAAAAAAAGAGAACCTAACAGACATCTTCGCAAGAAAATTGTGTAGTACACCCACCATTAGCCGCCCAAAACATTCAAACCCACTTTCTAATGATGGGTATACATGACAAAATTCCATGTATACCTAATGGAAATCACCTCCTACAGCGCTGCCATCAGAGATTTCCATATATGCTGAGCGCAAACGCTGTTTGTGTCAGAATATATAAAATCAGTGTGGCAGCTGACGAGTGTACCTGCAAGGCAAACTGGTTAACAATAGAATGAAAAACAATAACAAAGTACAGTAAAAGTACAGTAGGAAGAGTAGAAGTAGAAGAGCAGTGTAAGAACAGAAAAATAACTCAAACGACAACTATTTTTGGCTTTTTTATTTTATATTTTTTTTGTAATGTTTTTTGTATTTTTTTTTTTCTCTCAACTGCAACATTCCAGGTTAGGGTCTCTCGAAATGTCAATAGCCATCGAACATCTTTCGAGACCCTGTGTTAGTGTGCCCTGAACTGTGTCGTGCTGTACCCTATGCTAATACTCCACTAGTGTGGTAGCGTTGGAAACATTCCCCGATGCAGAGACCAGGTTGGTCAGGACAGAAGGGACAATAATAGCTGGTGTCACGCCTAAATCCGCGCCTGCTACAGACACAACATCTTCTTTGGGGGTGTCTTTGGGTAGGGGTATTCGGGAGGACATGACGAAAATGCCTCTCATGCAGCCGGCTCACTGCATCTGGTAGGGGAAGTTGGGCAGGAGCACCTCCTGGGTACAGGTAGGCTCCGATGATCTTTTCCTGGAATTCTCGGAAGGATCCAGCTCATCCTAACGCTTTGTATAGCACAAAGGCGTTCAGCATAGCCAATTGGAATAAATAAACAGACACTTTGTCTGGCTTTACAGGCAACTAAGTACGGCGCCAAAAGCTGGTCGTTAAGGTCCACCCCTCCCATATTAAGGTTATATTCGTGAACACAGAGGGGTTTTTCCAAAACACCAGTTGCAGTAGTAATTTGGACCGTCGTGTCTGCGTGAAGGGAGGACAGAATGAAAACATTCCGTGTATCCCTCCACTTCACTGCAAGCAATTTGTCCGTTTTCAAGCAGGCTCTTCCCCCCCCCCCCCCCCCCCGACTAAGATGGGAATTTACAAGCCGTTGGGGGAAGCCCCGGCGATTAGGTCGCACGGTGCAACATGCGCCAATTTGTAATTCTAGCAAGTGACTAAAAAGTGACACTCTTGTATAAAAATTGTCCACGTACAAATGGTACCCCTTTCCGAATAAGGGTGACACCAAGTCCCAAACTATCTTGCCGCTGCTCCCTATGTAGTCTGGGCAGTTGGGGGGCTCCACAGTGCTATCTTTTACCTCGTAAACCCGGAAACTAACTGTATAGCCTGCGGCCTTGTCACACAGCTTATACAGCTTGACCCTGTATCTGGCACGCTTGCTTGGGAGATACTGCTTCATAGCAAGGCGGCCAGTAAACTTAATCAGGGACTCATCAACGCAGACAACAAGGCTGCAAACCGCTGATTGAAGTGGTTTACGAGGGGCCGCATTTTGTGGAGCCGGTCATATTCATGGTCTCCCCGAGGACGACAGATTTCATTGTCTTTGAAGTGCATGAACCGCAGAATTTGCTTGTATCTCGCCCTAGACATGGAAGCAGAGAACACGCGCAAATGGTGAATTGGGTTAGTGGACCAATATAACCACAACTCACTCTTTTTGGTTATGCCCATGTTGAAAGAAAGGCCCAGAAAGGTTTTAAACTTGGAAACCGTTATAGGTTTCCAGCCGAATGGTCTGGTAAGGGGCGAATTTGGGTTGGTGGCGATTAATTAACCAGCATATAAATTGCTTTGGTCCACAATAGATCTGAAAAGATCTTCCGTGATAAATAGCTCAAAAAAATTCAGGGGAGTAAAATTGGCTGTTTCCACGTGGATTCCAGGTTGGGCAGTGAATGGGGGGGGGGGGGGGGGGGGAGTACAGGCGCTGTAGTATCAGTGAGCTGCCAATTAGGATATGCCAGCGCATCAGGGAGGGCACTATGGGCTCTACGGGCCTGTCTTAGAATTTGCTGTGGCTGCGGGCCACTACTTGTGCTAGCCACCGCACCAGCTTGAACTGCACTTATGGGACTCTCCACATCACCAAGTGATACTGAAGTGCTGGTTGTTCTAGGTCCAGGGTGTACTAGGCCGCTGGTGCTTGCAAGTTCACCAGAAGGTTGAGCGGCACTAGTACCAACACTCTGCTCCATACGAGCACCCTGCAATTCCTTCATTCCATTAGCAACTCCAGAATGGGGTCGGGTATGCCTGATCTTAACAGGGACCCATCCGTCGTCTGAGCTATCTGCCAGGGAGCCACTGCTCTCTTCAGGTTCGTATACTGACCCTGATTCTGCCAGTGAGGCTTCCCCATCACTCTCATCTGACATGGTCAGTATACTGTAGGCCTCTGCACTACTGTACCACCATTTGGTCAATTTAGCAAATAAATTTACAGGTACAGTACTGTGACTCACAGGTAAAAAAGCACCTGGTAGTCAAGGACTATTTCAACCGCTACCAAAAAAAAAACTGCTAGTGCTAGCAGGGATCAGGCCTGACTCTGCTAACACAGCGGTTTTGTGTGTTTTGGGTTTTTTGGAAGTGACAGTAATCAATGGATTACTGCACTTGCCTGGGTGGGGTGGGGTGGGGTGGGCGGAGGGGCTAAACGCAGGTGCTGGCAGGAATCAGTGCTGATGGTGCAAACACCGCGTTTTGGGAACACTAAACTATGGGGACGCTAGTATAGTTCTGATCAGATCAGATATTGATCTGTTCAAACACTACAATAGTAATATGTGTGTATGTGGTAATCAAGGGGTTAACTAATATTTCTAACTATGCGCCGGGGATCTGCGCTGTCCTAAACTGACGCTAACTAATGTCACCTGTGACAGTGATCAGAAAAAAACTGTACACTATAAAAGTGACACTGTGACAGGGCAATGCAGGTGTTAACTGGGGGTGATCAGGGGGTTAAATCTTTATTGGGGGGGTGGCGGGTATCCTAAGCTTAAAAGTAACGGTCGCAAGCGCTAAACCAAGTCACAAGCCACACTAATACAGAAATATAGGCAAATGGTATATACTGTCTATAGTGTTCAATGTGACAGGGGGTGTAGGGGTTAACTGGGGGTGATCAGGGGGTGAAATCTTTATTGGGGGGGTGGCAGGGACCCTAAACCTACTTGGGACAGAAATGAACTCGCTAGCGCTAACTGAAGTCACAATCACACTATCACAGTAATACAGAAAACCACTATATTACCTGTATATAGTGTGCAATGTGACAGGGGGAAAGGGGTTAACTGGGGGTGATCAGGGGGGTTTCAGGGGGTTAAATCTTTATGGGGGGGTGGCGGATATCCTAAGCCTAAAAGGAACGGTCGCAAGCGCTAAACCAAGTCACACTAATACATATACTATATACTGTATACAGTGTGTGATGTGACAAGGGGTGTAGGGGTTAACTGGGAGGTGATCGGGGGTTAAATGTGCCTATCTACGTGTGTGTGTGTGGGTGGGTGCTTGGTGCAGTACTCACGGTTTTGAGCCTCTCTCTCCTCTCGATGAATCCAAAAAGGATTTTTGGAGGAGAGAGCGGTTCATTTCTGTGCCAATATTTACATTACACAGGTACGTTTCTGATTGGCAGGACAGATCAACAGGTCCAGGCCAAAAATCATTGGCCTTGACCTGATGACTGATCTGTTCTGAACCCAATCAGACCATCAGCGGGGCCAGGGGCGCGTGGGAGCGAGCGACGTAGGGCTACGTCGCTTTGTCCAGCAGTGGCTGAGTGCCGCAGTAAATGTACGGTGGGCGGGGCTGAAGTGGTTAAAGGAAGCTAAAGCTTTGGAAGTGTTTCTGGAACCATGGAAGTAAGTTCATAAGTAACCCAAGGGGCCCAAATCTTAGAAAATTTGCCATGAGGATCTTACAGAATGCTGGATACCTTTTCAATAATCCATAAAAACACAAAGAGACAGGTTTTGACTTCATGTAAGGGGAGGGATTGTGATTTCCATACTGAGGCTATAGTTTGTTTTGTGGCTAGAAAAGATTCATGTGGCCAATTTCTGTTGCTGTTTAAATAGCGCAACGGTCTTATCACGTGGGAGAGCTATCTATTGGTTGCACAGTATTCTTAAGCTGGCCATTTATAGATCAAATCTCGGCTGGTTTAGAAGGGACTAGCTGAAATTTGATCCATTTATGGGCAGGCTGGTTGTACTAAATCCATTGATTATATTCAGTACTACCAGCATGTCGTTTTTTTTTTTTTTTTTTTTCTGCATGTGATTGTATTCTGCCAGTGGGGAAGGCTCCCCGCTGGCCGAACACAAAAGCACCAAGGGAGAGAATCGAGGAAAGAAAATTGCATAATCTATGGCCTGCTTTACATGGAGTGAAATGTATGAGTTCAAAAACTTTAGACCAGAATGTGGTGACAAAAGGAAACGTCCACCAATTATGCTCAACATCACTAACCCTATTGCAACTCTCAAAATGCTCATTCAAGGCAGTTGGTAAGGATAAGTTACCTTAGACAGGACACTTTGGTTTCACAAAAGAAAGTCCGTTATATTGCTGTAATCTTTAATGAGCATCATTAGTTAACTAGTTTGCAGTTTTGAAATATCCAGTTAGGTAAAGATGAAACAATATCTGCAATACAGTATTGTTCAAGGAAGATTGGCCACAGCTTCTGCTTAGAGGTTACTACTGACATGAGAGCTCTGTAGTCGGTGCATAGCATTTGATGCACTTTTAGTGGTACATTTCAGCCTATACTATGCAGAATAAGCATTTGAATAACTTGCATTAAATGTTTAAACTGCCATGAAAGCAATACTGTAGGAAGACAGTATTGGTCTTACTTACAAAGGAGTGTACTTAAATGTGGACTATGTTAACAGGTACAGTGTAAGCCGTTCTGTGGAGACTCACATGTCCGGGACATTGAAAAGTTCAGCTTCACACACAAAGGTAAGGCCAACCAGCTGGAGAAAGAAAGAACCCACATCAAGGAATAACCTGACCAAGCCACTAAATTTTACTCAATTCACTAAAATTGATTAAAGTTATTTGAATACCATTTGAAAAGTTTGGGTATGGAATTCTTTTTTAGTATTTAAAGTATAAGCAAAGGCAACTTTTTTTTTTTTTTTTTTTTTTTTAGTTTTGGATAGAGGGAAGATAGATTAGATTCCTTGTCAGTTTTTATTGTGGTCTGTAGACCCATTATAGAGATTCATACTCTATATGTCCTGTTACCATTATCATTGAAAGTAAAACAAATCTTACATTTTTGGTTGTCCCCAGAAAAGTAATCGAGGGGAAATCTTCCAATAGTGACACTAATTCTGATGACCTGGGGGTCCCCAAGGAATTCCCTTATTTTGCAGGGATTTCCTCTCAATTAGTATTTGGCTATGGGACAGGAAGTAAAGGTAAATCTCCCCAATGGGGCACAGATGGCAAAAATAAACCTTACAGGGGTAATAGCACTCCCTTTCAAATTGAAAAAAAAAGTTTTGCCATTTAGTTCTACGTTGCCTATTAAAAAAATGTTATATAATAAAAAAGTGTAATGATGATAATTTGTATTCTTTTTAGATAAGACAAATTGTTTTCCTGCTTTTTTCAATACACCCCTCCCCAAAACTCGCACATATTGCCAGCCTGACGATCATGGTATTTTAAGGATTGATAACCTATACAATAATTATTGTGAACTGGCTTTTACAATCCAAAATATCTAAAAAATAGAGGCTTAAGGTAATTTGAAAACATGTTTTTTGATTTTTCTTCAGCTGAGAATAAAGAGGGTTGAATTGGCACTCATAAGTTGAAAAAAAAATATGTTTTTGCACTGTGCTGTAGCTGAACAGTATGGTTAAGCATAAAGCTTTATTTTTAAGCAGAACTAAACCCTGCAGGATACACGCCGAAACCTTCGAGTGATACAACGGTTACATCCCACGCCAGCCACTAGTCCTCTTTCCCCAAGTGCTGGTTTTTCGGCCTCCTGGTTAGCTGGCAAGGAATGACCTCTTTCTGCACATGTGCACGGGAGTCAGTCATGCTGGCACAGTTGAAGTGTGCTGGGAATGCATAATGAGCTACATGTGCGCAGCTCTGTGTGCATTCAGTAGAAGATTACGTGCAGGAAGATAAGTTTATGTTATTTTAGAGGAGACACAGCATGCCTCTTCTGAAATCAATAGCTGTCTGCTCGCAGTTTTAAAAAATGTAGATTTAAGCTGGCCATACACTAGCCGAAAAATCATTCGAAACTCATTTTCGAAAAACGAAAAATCGGCCGTGAGATCAGACGATCGTACCATCATGTAATGACCGAATTTCAAAC
The DNA here is from genome assembly GCF_965119305.1 of Pelophylax lessonae. NCBI lineage: Eukaryota > Metazoa > Chordata > Amphibia > Anura > Ranidae > Pelophylax > Pelophylax lessonae. Next base: position 328,811,428 of record NC_138769.1, read on the forward strand.
GATAAATCGTTCAATGGACCTTTTTCATTCAGTTAGTCACATATGCCTAGTGCAAACAGTTCGGCCAAGAAGCACATTAACCTTTCCATTTATCGTTCGTTCATTCGGCAGAATTTTCCAAACTGTTCCTTCGATTTTTCGGCTCTGAAAAGTTAAAAACAATTTTCTATTTGTGCCCATTGACTGGACGAAAAACGAACGATCGGACCAAATGACAGATCTTCGAAAGATTTTTCGGCTAGTATATGGCCAGCATTAGTTTGACTTTAAGACAAAGAAAATGTAGAGCATTGCCAAAGCTTTTTTTAAATTTTTCTTCAGTTATCAGAACCTGTTTTATTTTCAAAATTTTCCAAAAGAATAAAATCGGTGTACCAGAGATAGTTAGATCCGAACTGGGAACTGATCCACTGGAAACACTATTTACTTGAGACTAGACTACAGCAGAAAAGGGAATAATCTTTAGAGCCTCCACAGATAATGTAAGGCTTCTGTATAATAAAACTAACTGTTGTGTGTGTGTGTGTTTATTTTTTTTATATTATATTTATATTTTTATTTTTTTATTTAATAGGAGAATATTGCACCAAATCCTTTGGCAAAAGAGGAGTTAAACCTCCTGGCACAGCTAATGGGTGGTATGGAACTGAAGAAGCCCTCCAGTGCTGACCACATCTTCCGTTTAAACCTTTTCACCAATGATGAAGAAGAGGAGTAAGTGGGAGATTATTCCTCTTAATGTCCTAAAATATCAGGAGAAAACTGTTTCAGGACATCATAACAGGCATGAATATTGTGGTGTGAGCTTTTTTTGAAGCCCGCAGTGCTGTGTGCAAAAAACAAAACACCAAAATGAACGAAAAAAGTGCATGTGAAGGTACACACAAAAGTGCACTAGGCTATGTCAATGGTCCCCTTCCAAAGAGGAAGGACCCCTCCCTGGCCCCCAGGGCACAAGTTCTCTGAAGGCACACTCAGGTTCACCTAACCAAAAGGCCCAGCAGACCCCGCTTCGGATGATCAGCTTAAGACTACCAAACGAGTAATAAGCGGGGGGCTCTGCCAAAGAGGGTCCCACCAAGGAAGGGTAGGAAGGAACCTGATGCCCACACATCCACCCCTTAGACATCAGGGCAGGCCCGAAGACCCACATTCTACAATCCTGAGTGAAAAGCAGGCACAAAAATAAGTGCAGTGCCATACAAAGTGAGAACAAAGAATTACTAAAAATTGCTTATGTACTAGACCAGGGATCCTCAAACTACGGCCCTCCGGCTGTTGGTGAACTACAAAATCCATGAGGCATTGTAAAACTCTGACATTCACAGACATTACTAGGGCATGATGGGAATTTTAGTTCCTGAACAACTGGAGGGCCATAGATTTAAGACCCCTGTACTAAACAATGGCTAGGCCTTGATTGATGTAATGCTGCATACAAAATGCAGTTTATATATATTTGTGATTTTAGGATTATTAACCTTTTATATAAGAATAATTTTTAGAAAGATATAAACTTTCTGACAGTAACAAGTATGTTATAGGGTAATGTGACTGTTATTCAGCTGTTACATCTTTCTTTTGACATGTAAAAAGGCAAGCAGCACTGACGAGACCAGAGGAGCTGTCTTACAAAGTGATCAACATTGAAGCCAGTGAAGTAAGTGAAGAGTTAACAGTGATGGAGCTATTGTATTGTGTTGCCTCTTGTGAACTCTTGAGTATTCCCAAGTTTCTCCAGGCTCCCCAAAAGAAAGCTACAGGGACTATAACAAATTACATGTTTTCTAAATGTAAGCAATATTTTCTCCAAGTTGTTCAGTTATGTTTCAACCAATATTAAAGCAGTAAAAAATATATCTTATCCATGTGACCAACTACTTTTTTCTTTATGATAAAAGAGAGTTTGGCCCTGCTACGTTATGAGTATTTAATGGTTCATAGGAGGTTATTGATAAAGGACCACGGTACCCTTACTTTGTATACCACAGGACATCACTGAAACCCCCCCCCCCCTTAAATCAGGGTCCCCTGTCGGAGTCCCCCCCTCACCTCAGAGTCCTCTTGAGAGCAGACCCTCACCTTGGGGCCCCCGCCAGAGCTGCCCCTCACCTTGGGGCCCCCGCCAGAGCCACCCCTCTCCTTGGTGCCCCCACCAGAGCCGCCCTTTAACTCAGGGCCCCCACCAGAGCCGCCCCTCACCTCAGGGCCCCCGTCAAAGCCGCACCTCACCTCAGGGCCCCCGCAAGAGCTGCCCCTTACATTGGGGCCCCCGCCAGAGCCGCCCCCTACCTCAGAGCCACCGCCAGAGAAACCCCTTACCTCAGGGTCTCTGTCAGAGTCACCCTTCACCTCAGAGTCGTAGTGAGAGCAGCCTTTTACCTCAGGGCCCCGTCACTTTTTACACCAGAGTCCCCTGTCAGAGGCACCCCTCAACTCAGGGTACTCGTGAGAGCAACCTATTACCTCAGGCTCCCGCCAGAGCTGCCTTTCACCTCAGGGCCCCTGCCACAGCTGCCCCTAACCTCAGGGCCCCCATCAGAGTCATCCCTCACCTCAAAGTCCTCGTGAGGGAATCCTCTTACATCAGTGTCTCCGTCAGAGTCGCCCTTTACACCAGGATCCCCCTGCCAGATCTGCCCCCTACCTCAGGACCCCTGCCAGATCTGCCCCCCTACCTCAGGGCCCCCGCCAGATCTGCCCCCTACCTCAGGGCCCCTGCCAGATCTGCCCCCTACCTCAGGGCCCCCATCAGAGCCGTTCCTTACCTCAGGGCCCCCGTCAGAGCCGCCCCTTCCATCAGGGCCCCCGTCAGAGTTTCCCTTAGAGTCCATGATGGGGGAGCCCTGCTTTTAGAGCCTTAAGTAAATTACATTTATAAAGCACACAAACATACTTTATAACTGTGCTGGAGAAGGTTTGAATAAAAAAGTAATTGTATAGCCACAGTAAGCAAAGAATTTTAGGTCACTTTTAAGAGATAGAATGCTTTTATAGTTGTAATTTTGGTGTTAAACAAATTTTCCATTTACCTTTTCAGGATCAGGAGAGAAATAAAGAGCTTTCTCGCATTATGGGAGAGTTTCAATCCGAGGAGACATTGGTACAGATTACCAGCAAAGGAGATGATCTTCTAGCGCTAATGGATGGGCTGTGATGGCAAAAAGAAGCTTTTTAATTTCTGCCTAGTCTAATATTGATAATATAATTTATATTTCTCAAATACTGGGATGGTGACTGTTTACCATGTGAAAACAGAAACTGCTCTATTTCATGTAATGGTAATAGTTCTGATAACAAGCCGAACAATGCAGCTTGTATAAAAATAAAGTGACAGGTCACTTTTATATTTGTAACATTTGTAATATTGATGTGTATATATGTATGTCTATGAATATATTTTTTCTGGACATTTGACATCTTCTCTTTTTTTTTGTGATTCACAAAGAGACCTGTATCAAGTTTTGCACATCACATCATCTTATGATGTTTACCATATTTATTTGTGGATTGGGTTGGTTAGGCAGTCATCTTTATAACCCTTAAGTTACCTCTAAGGCTCTGTTCACACCTAGGAGATTTGAATCGCCACGATTCTGCCCACGATTCCAGAATCACAGCAAAACGCAGGACCCATTTGCGATGCCATCATTTCTTAGTGGTACCCCAAACACGGTGCGATTTTGCCACGATTGTCGAGCGACAAAGCGCTCTAAAATAGCAGCACAAATCCCAACGCCAAACGCTTCTGGCTCTGTGCCACGATTTGGTACATAACCTTCTTTGGAGCGTTTTCTAAAGCAGAGGGAGGTCCATGCAAATGAATAGTGCCGCTCCAAAAATGCTCCACACAAAAGCAAAAGGTGTGAATGGAGCCTAAATCTTTGAAGTGTGAAACATCAACTTAGCATTTTTAAAATGCATTTGGGACAGATAATAGTCACTTTACTAGGCTTCCTGCTTACAGTATTTGGCGGGAATGTACGTGCTTAGCCACAGACAGCCAACAATAGTAGTATCAAACTGAAAAGGGAATTTCATGCATGGTCAAGCATTATGAATGAAAATTAAGATTAGCTAAGATGGTTGCTGGTGAGACAGTGCTGGGTGTTGTTTTTTTTTTTTTTTTTTTCTAAAATTTGTCATTTCTCATATTCTGTTAGGAACCCCGATTTCTGCCTTACATTCTGTCATCTTCCCATGTTGACCAATTCAGTAAATATATTTGTTCTCTTTCCTGCCAGTCAGAAAAAAATCTGGGAAAGACTGACACATGAACAACACATGATTATGCCTTTGTTTTTAGTTGGTACCAGTTATTTCATGTAAATTGTATTTTTATGGCATTTATTGAAGATTTTAAAATAAGTATCATGGTTTCCAAATTTAAAACAAAAGTAAAAGATGAAGGCTTAAAAAAAAAAAAAAAAACTATTGCCCGATGCAGTTATCCATCGTGGAACTCGACCAATAGGAGGGTAGAACAAGTAAAACCAGCTTTGTGTACTGTTAGTAAGTGTCAGAATTTGTATATTAGATTAAAGAACAAAAAAGTAATGTGCAGCTTACCAGTCCTAAGGCTTTATTCACATTTGAGCATTTTGTAGCCCAAAGCTCCAAAATGCTGGAGGAGGGAAAAAAAAAATCTATTTTTCTCTTTGGAGATGGTTTACATCTCCACTCCAAGTCGCCTGAGGCCACCAAAAGCTCAATGAGTTTTGGAACTTCTTTTATAAGTCAATTTGGGCATGTTGATGCATTCCCCCATAGAAATGCATTTCAATGCACGATTTGTGCATTTTGTTGCACGTTTTTGAGCATCTTTTTGCTCAAATGCAGTAATTAAATAAAAAAAGTAATAATAAATAAAATAAATGATAATTAAATTAAATGCTAACAATAAATACATAATATAAATAATAATAGGTCAAATGGATAACAATAATAATAAATGAATACATAAATTAACCCCTAGCCCTTACAAAAACCCTGAAAATAATATTAATAATAGATAGTAAATAAATATTAATAACTCAAAGCGGTTGAAAAAGCTCAAAAATATAGTAACAAATGATGAAAAGATTATATTAAAAATGGCAAAGCTCAAAACTGCTTTAAAAATGCTGTACAAAAACTGACAAGAAAATGCACAAAAAATACTGAAAGGCAATGCTAGGGTGTGAATACAGCCTAAAGATGGCTGTGTACGTTTTCATTTTTCAGGTTTAGAACATTTTTGGTAAAAACAGAAATACCTGTTCATCTTGGCAGTAATGCACTATCCTCATCACTTCCTGTTAGCGTAATGGAAAGTACAAATTGTCTTGTAAATGACTATTCCCTTGATGTCCCCCCACCCCCATATAATAGGGATGAACTAGGGTAGACATGTTTGAAGTCCAGCCTGAGTGCTAACCATGGCTTCCACCATAGATACAGTGGAGGAGTAAGCGTAGCCAACCAGGGACAGGAAGTGTAGTTTGTTACAGTGAAACTAGGTGAAATTAATAATAGAAAAAAGCCATTGTCTTTCGTTCATTGACGAACACAACTCCTGATCCTTCTTAATCATTGGGTTATACTGCCCCTTACAGGAGTAGGACACTAGGCAGGAAAAAGCTTGGCTACGTCTATGGGCAGTCTCAGGGGGTATACACCCACTCTCTGCTATAGGCAGTCAGTTTTTTTTTTCTGCCTAGTCAGGAGTAAGGACCTAGCTCCTGGCTGGGATCGCTGGTCCTGGCGATTTTTTTTTTTTTTTCTTTTTAAATGGAGTTTTTTTCCTATCTTTGGTATTTTGTTCCTTTGAGAATCTACAATCAATTGCTGGACTTGGGCGATGGACTGGATAATCTAGATCCAGAGGGCCCCCCCAGTCTAGCCAGCAAGCGCGTGCAAACCGGACAAGGGCTGGCCTGCGATTCCAACGTCTTGCAAAGATGCATACGACCTGGCCTCCGCCTAAATCGCAGTGTTTCTCGTGGCCGACAGCACCCACATTACGATGAAGCAGTGGTCTATCTGGAGCGGTGCTCACCCTGTACCTGGTATTGTAAGTAGCTGTCCCCCCTCTACTCCTGGAGGGTTTTGGGGTGGACGTGGGCACCTCCCTGGGACGGTGGGACCCACGGGTTTCCCTCAGTCCCTCTAAAATTTTGGTGGTCACTATGGGTCTTTCGGGCCCCCCCTCCCTGGGTGAGGTTAGGAGCTGGCTGTTGCCACATGCTCTTAAGGGGAGCTGGTTGGAGTTGCTGCTGACCGGGTTTTTCCTGGTGCGCAACGGGGTGTTGAGCAGGGTTCCCTGCAACCCTGGGGGTTGGTGACTGGGGCAGGGATGTCCTCTGAGCTCCCTGTGGCAGTTTTTGGGCTGGGGGAACGGATAGTTTAGCATCTGCGGGTACACGCCTCACACGGCCGGATCCGGCCAAAAATTTGGGCCGCAGCTTTGTGGCCTACTAGTCGGAAACCACATGAGGCGGCCCCTGTGAGGGTGGCTGAAGCCATTGCCTCCCAATTGGGCATCCGCCCTCCCCTCCGCTACCCCTGGGTGGCCAGCTCCGCTGGGGTTCGCATCCAAACAGCTGGGCGCCCACAAAAATTTAGGCCACAGCTTGCGGCCTACAAGGCAATGCGTCCAGGTTGGGCGCCTCCCTTGGGGGGTCGGCTCCAGTGCATTTAGCTGAAGCCCCCACTCTTCCTTTGGGCATCTGCCGGGCTGGGATCCGTACACTTGCGGCTGGGCCTCCACAAAAATTTTAGGTCTAGCGGCCTGCTAGACCTAAAGCTAGACCTAAATCAGCTTGGCACCTCCCTTGGAAGGGGTGGCGCTGTGGGGGCGCTTCATTTTTTAATGACAGCCTTGCCACCATTATTGTGTGAAGCACTTGCCCCTTTTAGCGCTGCGGGACCATCAGGGTACCCTGCCTGCGCGTCCGCATCATGGCAGGCGTCCCCCTTTTAGGGGGCTATTTCCTATTATGCCCACTACTGTATGGAGGGCTCAGAGGATGACCCCCTTGCTTTTTTGGGGGGTCCAGTAGGCGGCCCATTCGTGGCCCCTTGGTCAGTATACCCTTTGCGGGATCACAGTTGGCGGCCTCTCCTGATTGTTATGTTCTCCAGGTGAGCTTCATATATAGCGACCCTACTGGGTCTGCGTATGCGCACACTGAGTGCTCAGATAGTAAGGATGATTCCTCTGCTCCTCTAGCCGCACATAAAAAGGTGCTGGTGGAGGGACTGTTTGTGTCAGTGCGTGACACTTTAAAAATGGAGGTTGCGGCTGATTCTGCATCGGAGGTGCCGGTCCCTTTTGGCACTTACAGGCCCTCCAAAGCAGCAAGGGTGTTCCCTTTTCCGATTACTTTGATAACATTGTCACAAAACAGTGGAATTGTCCAAAACGCAGTGGTTCCTAAGCGCTTTTTGCTTGCTGTGTCCTTATGAGGATTACCTTCATTAAAGGTAGACGTTCCCACCTGTAGTGGACTCGTCAGTTTTCCAGGTTCAATAAAGATACTTTCATTCTGGTTGAGGAGTCCCTGGCCTTTAAATATCTAGCTGATGGGAGGGCGGAGGCTCTGGACCGCCATATGTTTGCTGTGGCTGGTTCGGCACTTAGGCCAATATTTCAAAATTTACTATTGCCCTGGTGTAGCAAGGTCTGAGTGGGCTAAAATTTTACGTCGGGACCTGGAGAGGAAACAGCTTCCCCCTGTCATGCGGAGCTGGCAGATTAGTTGGTCCAGGGGCTACAGTTTATCTGTGATGCCTCTTTTGGATGCGGCTCTTTTGATATCTAGGCTGTCTGTATCAGCAGTGGTCCTTCGGCGTATTATCTGGCTTTAATACTGGTCTGCCGACCAGACTTCTAAGAATGTCTTATCTGATCTCCCCCTTGTAGGGGATTGGCTGTTTGGAGCTATCTTGGATGACATCATTAAGGGTCTCACAGGGGGAAGAGTACTCTTCTTCCGCAGCCTACCAATGACAAGGAGCCCCATCATAGACGTGGGCCATTCTCCTCAGGTTTTTTCATCCCTCAGGGTCTCAAGACAAGGGATCAAAAGTAAGGGCCTCCAACAGAGGTTCCAAGAGGATCAGGTCTGGCAAGCCATGAGCAGGCTCTTTCAGACCTGCAAACAAGGCTGCCCCTGTATAAAGGGGTGCCCTCACCCATATCTGGGGTGAGGGGAAGCCTTCGCTGGTTTCGCGATCCATGGACCTCCCTGCTATAGGACAGGTGTTGTTCAGTCAGGCTACAAGATCGAGTTAGGTCTTATCCTCCGGTAAGGTTCTTCCCTTCCAATCTGCACTTGTTCCCAGATCACTTACGGGTCTCTTTGGGGAAGTGCAAGACTTGTTCCTTCAAGGGGTGATTGTTCCGGTTCTGATTTCGGAACGTTTTCAGGGGTTTTTACTCAAACCTCTTTACAATTCCCAGGAAGGAAAGGCAAGGTACGTCCAATTCTGGACCTCAAGGTGCTAAACTGCTTGTGTGAGTACAGTAGTTCCACGTGGAGTCCATTCACACGTTAGTGGCGTCCTTAGGTCAGGGGGATTTTTTTCTCGCTGCTATCTACATCAAGGACGCCTACCTGCACATTCTAATATGTGCCGGTCACCAACACTTCCTCCGTTTTGCTGTGGGTGAGGAATATTATCGGTTAGTGGCGTGGAACTTTGGTCTCGCCTCCGCTCCTCGGGTCTTCACAAAAGCGTTGGCCCTGGTGCTGGCATTGTTTGAATCAGCAGGGGATACTGCAGTACATGGACGATTTTCTTCTGCGAGCGGAGTCTCCGACTGCTCCGATAGAGAACTGGAGATTGCTCTGAGGGAGTTCAGTTGGATTCTGAACCTTCAGGAGTCTGCTTTGGTTCTGTCCACTAGAACTGGACTATTTGGGTCTGACTCTGGACTCCGCCTAAGCCTCGGCCAGCATATTTCTTCCTCTGGAAAAACTCTAGACATTCCAGGAGGCAGTTATGCTTCTATTGTTTAGCAGACGGTCACCCCTCTGAGCTTGCATGTGGTTGCTAGGCCTGATGGTGTCCACCCTCGTGGCGGTCTGTTTGCACAGTTCCACACAAGATCTCTGCTAAAGAGAATCTTGTGAAATGGGACAAGGATCCACGGTCTCTAGAGGTGGCTTCATTCTCTGGCACTTTGACAGGGAAAATCCTTTCTCCCTGTACTGGACGGTTGTCACCACAGATTCCAGCCTGTCCGGGTGGGGAGGCGTAATCAGCACAGATGTGTTCAGGGGGTGCTCAGTCCAGATTGCCAATTAATGTTCTGGAAATCCAAGTGATCAGCTTTTGTCTGGCTCATTGGACAATTCGTCTTCAGGGGTGTCCAGTACAAATTCATTTGGACAATGCCACAGCCGTAGTCTATGTCAATCACCAAGGGGGCACAAGTAGTGTTCTGGCGGCTCAGTAAGTAGCTGGCATTGTAAGGTGGGCTGACTGATTAGTTTCAGCCCTCTCAAATTTCTGCCACGACTCCTGTGCAGGATGAAAGTAGATGGGATTCCACCCAGACTGACTTCGCCGGTCTTGGTACCTTGATCGGGTACGGCTGGTCGCCGATGCTCCTTGGGGACTTCCTCTCAGCGAGGATCTGCTGTCCCTAGGACCAATCTTCCATACTGCTTTACAGTTGCTGGCTTTGACGGCTTAGCTGTTGAACGCCAGTTGCTGAAGGATGGAGGTTTGTCTGAGTTGGTGATTCCTACGTTGTTAAAAGCTAGGAAATCACTTTCCTGGAAGATCTACCATCGTACGTGGAAGACGTACTTTGCGTGGTGTGAGTCTCTTGGGGTTCATCCTCGCTCCTTCTCACTGGATCGGATCCTAACCTTCCTTCAATGTGGGGTTGAACAGAAATTGGGCCAGGTATCGACTTTGGCGGTCTTTTTCCAACAACCTTTGGCCTCCCACTCCTTGGTGCGTACCTTTCTTCAGGGTGTCCGTCATTTGGTTCCTTCAGTGTGGGCTCCGTTGCCTCCCTGGGATCTTAATGTGCTGCTTTCAGCTCTACAGAAGCCTTTCTTTGAAAATATTCGGGAGGTTTCCCTGCTTGCGCTGCCCCCGATGGTGGCCTTTTTTGGTAGTTATCACCTCTGCGCGCAGGGTGTCGGAACTGACGGCGTTATCCTGTCGTTCACCTTATTGGTGATTCACAAGGATAAGGTGGTGCTTCGCCCCTGTCCATCATCCCTTCCAAAGGTGGTCTCTGACTGTCTTTTGAATGAAGACATTGTGTTGCCTTTTATGTCCAAGGCAAAACATCTGAAGAAAATTGCCTTGCATGTTTAGGATGTGGTCTGGGCAATTAGGGTGCACCTGGCAACTATGGAGTCTTTTAGGAAGTCAGACTCTCTTTGTGCTCACGGACGCACCTCACAAAGGGTTGTCCATTCTTCTGTGACCATTTCCAGATGGATTAGACAGACGGTGGTTCAGGCCTATTTCATCAGGGGTTAGGTTCCTCCTTTCCCTGTCAAGGAGCACTACACAAGGGCGCTTAGTGTCTTCTGGGATTCCATCATCATTCCGTTTTTTTTTTTTTCAGATGAGCTCCAGTTGTTTATGTAAAAGCAAAGGGTAGTGCGCTATTCAGATGTGTGATGAAGCTAAAATAATAATATGATAAACCAAGAAGTGTGATAGAAAAAAACAATATGATAAACCTTCAAATTATATAAATAACAAGCAAGTAAAAATTAAATATATAAATAAAAAATAAAGAGCATATAGTGTAATATTGTCAAGAAAAGTAAACCCTGAGGATGTCACGTGTCTGTGACGTAACGCGTAGGAGGAGCTAGTGACGTGAAGCATTCCTACACGCAGTCCGTCATCACCCACAAGCTGTCTCCCCCGGCGAGGGTAGAGATCAGAAGCGTCGGCTGCATCTTGTGAGTAGTAGTCGTGGTGAGAGTACTGGCTGTTATTGGAAACTTGAACTGCAATTTACCTACTGACCTGACAGGGGAACAATGCACCAGAAGGTTACCCCTTACCATGATGTAAGTGTTTTTAAGGAAATAAAGTCTTTGATTGATACTTTAATTTGGACCTTTCTTCTTTCTTTTATACATTGAGCTGATTGCTATATGAAGACAGTCCAAGGAGATATCATAGGATACCTAAAGACTTTGTCTTTTTATAGTGAAGGTGAGCGCCCATTTTAGCCACACACTTTGGTGGAAGATAATTCACCAATATTTTTTTTTTTTGTTTGTTTTTTTACAGAGGTGTTATTGTTTTTTTCACCTGATATCACTTCACTTGCATAATTGCACGTCACAGCATGTTGGTTCATATGCACTGCACTGATTGATGAACCTTCTATGTCCCTTATCTTAAAGATAATTTACTTTTCTTGACAATATTACACTATATGCTCTTTATTTTTTATTTGTATATCTGGGGAAAATACGCTGAGAGGCGAAGTCTCCCCACCGAGAGGAATTTTATCACAGTTTGTCTCAAGCATTGACTCTAATTGTTAGGATAATCTGGTGCTCTCACCTCTATCGATGAGTGGATGAACTTTTCACAGACCTTTTTCTTGAACTTTCCTTTTTGGCCTTTCAATATTATATATATTTTTTATCTCTGGACTTTCATTTTTAAATTTGTTTTTTTTTTTTGCACTTTTTGGCATCGTTTTGCATGTTTAGAAATTCACTGCAATTGGGAAGATTTTTTTTTTTTTTATATATTTGTGCTTTATATTTATTCAGCATTTGATTTTTACTTGCTTGTGATTTATTTATATATTTTGAAGGTTTATCATATTGTTTTTTTTCTATCACACTTCTTGGTTTATCATATTATTATTTTAGCTTCATCACACATCTGAATAGCACACTATCCTTTTCTTTTTTTATTTCTTTTTGCAAGCTCTTGAGTACTTGTGTTGTGGTGTGGATAGTAGCCATCCCAACAGTGCACCCATTCTCACACTTTATTTATCCAGTTGTTTATGGTTGAGCTCCATGTTATCTGGTCGGCTATGGTTAGCTTTGGGAATATTCTGCTTTTTTTCCACTCCCTTATCTTTAACACTACTTTGGGATATCCCAATGGTTAGGAAGAATCAGGAGCTGTGTCTGTCAATGAACAAAAGAGAAAATTGGATCTTTGACTTACTGTAAAATCCATTTCTCAGATGTTCATTGACGAACACCGTACCCACCCCTCTGTGGAGCTGGCTTTCTTCTGACACTGCTTGTAACAAAACTCCCGCCAAGTCCGGTAATTGATTGTAGATTCTCACAGGAACAAAATTCCAAAGATAGGAAAAAAACTCCATTTAAAAAGAAAAAGAATTGCCAGGATCAGTGATCTAAGCCAGGAGCTAGGTCTTTACTCCTAGGCAGAAAAAAAAAACTGACTGCCTATAGCTGAGAGTGGGTGTATACCCCCTGGGACTGCCCATAGACGTAGTCAAGCTTTTTCCTGCCTAGTGTCCTACTCCTGTAGGGGGCAGTATAACCCGATGGTTAAGAAGAATCAGGAGCTGTATCCGTCAATGAGCATCAGAGAAATGGATTTTACGGTAAGTCAAAAATCCCATTATTAAACTAATGCTAATGAAGCCGCATCATCTGAGATCTGGTAAGTGACCATATATTACATTTTTATTTTAGGGTTTAGATACACTTTTGCCCAGGATTAGGTGTACAAGACACGTATGTAGATCAGTTCTGCAGACAGTCTGAAAATGTACAGCATTCCCTTGATAAACCGGCAATGATAGCAATGCTCAAAATGATCACAATGATTTGTTTTTCCAAACAGAACAATTTCAGATCCTATCAAGTATTTTACTGCCAGAACCCTGTGCATTATCGTGTATTTTTCAGCATGGCATACATTTGATTGATCATGCATACAACATTTTAATGGCTAAGAAATATCTTTTAATAGGAGGCCAAAAACACATTTTCTTTTAGCATGGACATGGATGATAATGCCTAAAATAGCACAATCAACTTAATATGTTAGTTTAATTATCTGAGCCCCTAGTCTCTCCAGCAATATCTTCAAGTAAACAAAGAAAACTGTTAGCTAGGGTTTGGATGAAATATTATTTACACAAACAACTGCAGTAAGGAACCTCTGAGACTCCCACTGCTATAATTCAACCTTGGGGATTTTTATGCAATTACTTGTAATAGCAGAGGATGGAAAAATGAAAAATTGAGGAGCTTGGTATTCTGCCTCTAAAAAGAAACATAACTGTGGTACTTACTGAACTAAACTGTTTTCAATTAAATCAAAACTGAAATATATACTATATATATATATATATATAAAGTGTAGCAGCCGCCCTGATGGAAAGAGGGACTTTGCCACCAGAGATGTTCTCTTCCCCCTAGTGGGAGGGATGCTGTACAGCAGGGGTCCTCAAACTTTTTAAACAGGGGGCCAGTTCACGGTCCCTCAGACACTGTTGGGTGCCGGACTATAGTTTGAAAAAAAATATGAACGAATTCCAATGCGCATATTTTTTATTGTTTTATTTATATAATGGCGGCTGGTGCTCAAAATTTTTGGGGGGCGCAAACAGAAAAATTTAATAGGCATTGCTTTGCGGCAAAAAACACTGTAAAAAATTGCGTGACTTTGAGGTCACAAAAGTGTGAAAGGGGCCTTCAGTAATCAAGATATAGTGTGCCCCCTTCAATGCAGAGTGACCACAGCGTGCCCCCATCAATGCAGAGTGACCACAGCGTGCCCCCATTAATGCAGAGTGACCGCAGCGTGCCCCCATTAATGCAGAGTGACCGCAGCGTGCCCCCTTTCAATGCAGAGTGACCGCAGCGTGCCCCCATCAATGCAGAGTCACCGCAGCTTGCCCCCTTTCAATGCAGAGTGACCGCAGCGTGCCCCCTTCAATGCAGAGTGACCGCAGCGTGCCCCCTTTCAATGCAGAGTGACCGCAGCGTGCCCCCATCAATGCAGAGTCACCGCAACTTGCCCCCTTTCAATGCAGAGTGACCGCAGCGTGCCCCCTTCAATGCAGAGTGACCACAGCGTGCCCCCTTCAATGCAGAGTGACCACAGTTTGCCCCCTTCAATGCAGAGTGACCACAGCATGCCCCCTTTCAATGCAGAGTGACCACAGCGGGCCCCCTTCAATGCAGAGTGACCAGCGTGCCCCCTTTCAATGAAGAATGACCAGCGTGCCCCCTTTCAATGCAGAGTGACCAGCATGCCCCCTTTCAATGCAGAGTGACCAGCATGCCCCCTTTCAATGCAGAGAGACCAGCGTGCCCCCTTTCAATGCAGAGAGATCAGCGTGCCCCCTTTCAATGCAGAGAGACCAGCGTGCCCCCCTTTCAATGCAGAGTGACCAGCGTGCCCCCTTTCAATGCAGAGAGACCAGCGTGCCCCCCTTTCAATGCAGAGTGGCCAGCGTGCCCCCTTTCAATGCAGAGAGACCAGCGTGCCCCCTTTCAATGCAGAGTGATCAACGTGTACCCCTTTCAATGCAGAGTGACCAGCGTGCCCCCTTTTCAATGCAGAGAGACCAGCGTGCCCCCTTTTAATGCAGAGAGATCAGCGTGCCCCCTTCAATGCAAAGAGACTAGCATGCCCCCCTTTCAATGCAGAGTGACCAGCGTGCCCCCTTTCAATGCAGAGAGACCAGTGTGCCCCCTTTCAATGCAGAGAGATCAGCATGCCCCCATTCAATGCAGAGAGACCAGCATGCCCCCTTCAATGCAGAGAGACCAGCGTGCCCCCTTCAATGCAGGGAGACCAGCGCACCGTGCCCCCCTTCAATGCAGAGAGACCACAGCGTGCCCCCTTCAATGCAGAGAGACCAGGGGCCGTGCCCCTTTCAATGCAGAGAGACCAGCGGGCTGTACCCCTTTCAATGCAGAGAGACCAGCCAGTGCACTTACCTGCAGCCATAGTTTGAGGACCCCTGCTTTAGAGTAAAGCATGAACCGCTCTTATAAGAGCTAGTGATTTAGCGATCCAAACATAGAGAAAGAGAGCTAGTATAGCCATCCCCCACAAACATGAGAAGAGACTCTATGTTGAGGGTAAGCAGGAATTCTTTATTGAATCCACTCACAAACAATATATACACTATCAGGTCAGGTTAGTCTGATTACATTATCATATGCAGATGGAATTGTATACAGAAAATTACTTAACATATCTACGTAATAACCAATACAAACAGTATTCTATTTCCACTCAGCAACTAACATGACAATGATTCAATCCACCTGAGCCAATTAACTCGCAGACGGCCATCCTTGAGCTCATGAAATACAATACACATTATCATAAGTGTAAACCCAGAACCCATTGTAGATAACAGGTGGGTAAATCAGCATATTCAATGATGTGTGGAAGACAGGTGGTTGAGCTGATGATATTAGCATCTGCTATGAGTCTGACTGTTCAGTTGTTTGTTGGGTAGATGAATAAAGTGAACATGAAATGAAATAGAAGGCAATGTCCCGAACTCATAGGAGAATGAAACAAAGGGGTTTACAATCCAGGGACAGGGTGATCCGTCACAATATATATATATATATATATATATATATATATATATATATATATATATATATATATATATATATTCAAAAGGTAGGTGAGCAGCACAACAGCAGTGGTTTGTTGAGGTCGTGTGTATTGAATCCACGAAGAGATATGGCTACTAGGGATGATCGAACGGTTCGGGTCCACCATCGGTTCGGCCCGAACATTGGGTGTTCCAGGTTCGGCCGAATTTAGAACTTTTTGCCCAAAAAGTTCGGAATTCGGCAACCAGAACCGCCCAAAATGCAATGCTTCAGGAAATGGGCTTTAAAAGCCTGTGATTGGACCAGAACCATTAGCAAAAGCCAATTGAGGGGGCAGGAGAATGCTAGGAATGTGATTTGAGTGACTAGGGGGTCCCTAGACCAATCATTAGTGAATACGCCCCCCAGTATATAAGATCGCCCCCGCCATATTCCCAGCATTGTTATACTGGACATGGAAGAGAGTGGAAGCAGTTCTGTTAATTTTACCTTAAAAGTGTCATTTAGCTATTTTTAGTGTGAGGAAAGGGATATCTAGTGTAGTTAGAGTGCTCCTTTACACTTAAGTTAGCTTCAAAAATTTAGTTTCTGTAGGGAAAGTGTTAAGTGTCAGGGGACCGTAGTGTAGTGTAGGGTTAACTGGCAGTGACTGCTATGGCAGGGTGACAAAACCCTTCCATAGCAGGGTGACCGCTATAGAGAAATGATCATTTCTCTGAGTTGCTTCGGGACAGGATTATGGCTTCTCACCAGCAAGCATTTTTTATGCTGCAGGGGCTGCCACTGCAAGTGCTTTTTTGAGGACATGTTTGATGTCAGACATGACATCTGAACATGTGTATAGGGGGTATATATAGACATATATGTCTGAATATATACCCCTAGACGTATATAGTAGCAGAAATAAATGCTTGCGCTAATGAAATCATTTACAGTAATATATTTCTGCTACTATCACACCTATATATGTCTAGGGGTATATATTCAGACATATATGCCTATATATACCCCCTATACACATGTTCAGATGTTTTGCCTGCCTCAAAAGAACCCCAAAAAATGCCAAAAAAAACGCTAGCGTCAAAAAAAAAATGCCCAGGTGGGTTTTTGCTGGCATTTTTTGGGGGGTTTTGGAGGCAGGCAAAACATCTGAACTTGTGCACAGTACCACTATACACAAGTTCAGATGGTTTTTCTGACTGCAAAGAACCCAAAAAAATGCCTGCTTTGAAACCGGCAAGGTGTTACAGCAGCGAAGCCTTATTCCTGTGCTCAAAGTTTTCTAATACAAACAATCCTTTTTTTTTCTGGTTCTGGACATGCTACAGAGCTGAAACTTCACAGGTACACCTTTTAGACCCCCCAGACACAAAATCACACAACAAAGGTTCTTAAAAATTGTCATTTTTGATAAAAAAGCCAATTATTGAAAATTTAAAAAAAAAAAAAAAAAAAAAAAAGAGATTTTTGGATTTGGATTGATTTAGTATCTGGGGGGTCTAAAAAGTGTACATGTGAAGTTTCAGCTCTGTAGCATGTCCAGAACCCCCCAAAAATTAGCATTTTCTTATAATTTTTATTAGAACAGGAATACAGCTTCTCTACGGCGCTTTTTCTTGCATTTATCGGGCATTTTTGGAGGCAGGCATGACTTTTTTTGGATTTAGTGTCTGGGGGGTCTAAAACGTGTACCTGTGAAGTTTCAGCTCTGTAGCATGTCCAGAACCAGAAAAAAGATCATTTTTCAGTAGAGCAGGGATGGTGGGACCCCTCTTTTACACTTATATGATCTTTTTTTTGGGGTTCTGGACATGCTACAGAGCTGAAACTTCACAGGTACACCTTTTAGACCCCCCAGACACAAAATCACACAACAAAGGTTCTTAAAAATTGTCATTTTTGATAAAAAAGCCAATTATTGAAAAATTAAAAAAAATTAAATAAAAAAAAAAAAATAGATTTTTTGATTTTTACTTTGGATTTCAGATCTGGGGGGGTCTAAAAAGTTATACATGTGAAGTTTCAGCTCTGTAGCATGTCCAGAACCATAAAAAAAAAGATTGTTTGTATTAGAAAACTTTAAGCACAGGAATATGGCTTCTCTGCTGTAACACCTTGCCGGTTTAATAGAAGGCATTTTTTTGGGTTCTTTGCAGTCAGGAGAAACATCTGAACTTGTGTATAGTGGTACTGTGCACAAGTTCTAATGTTTTGCCTGCCTCCAAAACCCCCCAAAAAATGCCAGCAAAAACACACCTGGGCATTTTTTTTTTGACGCCAATGTTTTTTTGGGCATTTTTTGGGGTTCTTTTGAGGCAGGCAAAACATCTGAACCTCTGTATAGTGGTATATATACACACATACATATATTTATATACACACCTAGACATATATAGGTGTGATAGTAGCAGAAATATATGCTTGCGCTAATGAAATCATTTACAGTAATATATTTCTGCTACTATCACACTTATATATGTCTAGGTGTGTATATAAATATATGTATGTGTGTATATATACCACTATACACAAGTTCAGATGTTTTGCCTGCCTCAAAAGAACCCCAAAAAATGCCAAAAAAAAGCTAGCGTCAAAAAAAAAAAAATGCCCAGGTGTGTTTTTGCTGGCATTTTTTGGGGGGTTTTGGAGGCAGGCAAAACATCAGAACTTGTGCACAGTACCACTATACAAAAGTTCAGATGTTTTTCCTGACTGCAAAGAACCCAAAAAAATGCCTTTTATTAAACCGGCAAGGTGTTACAGCAGAGAAGCCATATTCCTGTGCTTAAAGTTTTCTAATACAAACAATCTTTTTTTTATGGTTCTGGACATGCTACAGAGCTGAAACTTCACATGTACACTTTTTAGACCCCCCAGATCTGAAATCCAAAGTAAAAATCAAAAATTCTCTTTTTTTTTTTTTTCTTTTATTTATTTTTTTTTTTTTCAATAATTGGCTTTTTTATCAAAAATGACAATTTTTAAGAACCTTTGTTGTGTGATTTTGTGTCTGGGGGGTCTAAAAGGTGTACCTGTGAAGTTTCAGCTCTGTAGCATGTCCAGAACCCCAAAACAAAGATCATATAAGTGTAAAAGAGGGGTCCCACCATCCCTGCTCTACTGAAAAATGATCTTTTTTCTGGTTCTGGACATGCTACAGAGCTGAAACTTCACGGGTACACGTTTTAGACCCCCCAAACACTAAATTCAAAAAAAGTCATGCCTGCCTCCAAAAATGCCCGATAAATGCAAGGAAAAGCGCCTTAGAGAAGCCGTATTCCTGTTCTAATAAAAATTATAAGAAAATGATAATTTTTGGGGGGTTCTGAACATGCTACAGAGCTGAAACTTCACATGTACACTTTTTAGACCCCCCAGATACTAAATCCAAAGTAAAAATCAAAAAAATCTCTTTTTTTTTTATTTATTTTTTTATTTTTCAATAATTGGCTTTTTTTATCAAAAATGACAATTTTTAAGAACTTTTTTTGTGTGATTTTGTGTCTGGGGGGTCTAAAAGGTGTACCTGTGAAGTTTCAGCTCTGTAGCATGTCCAGAACCAGAAAAAAAGATCATATAGGTGTTAAAGTTAAAGGAGGCTCCCGAACCACATTCCTGTTCTACTGAAAAATTATCTTTTTTTTTTTCATGGTTCTGGACATGCTACAGAGCTGAAACTTCACATGCACACCTTTTAGACCCCCCAGATACTAAATCCAAAGTAAAAATCAAAAAATCGCTTTTTTTTCTTTTTTAATTTTTCAATAATTGGCTTTTTTATCAAAAATGACAATTTTTAAGAACTTTTTTTGTGTGATTTTGTGTCTGGGGGGTCTAAAAGGTGTACCTGTGAAGTTTCAGCTCTGTAGCATGTCCAGAACCAGAAAAAAAGATCATATAGGTGTTAAAGTTAAAGGAGGCTCCCGAACCACATTCCTGTTCTACTGAAAAATTATCTTTTTTTTTTTCATGGTTCTGGACATGCTACAGAGCTGAAACTTCACATGCACACCTTTTAGACCCCCCAGATACTAAATCCAAAGTAAAAATCAAAAAATCTCTTATTTTTTTTTTTAATTTTTCAATAATTGGCTTTTTTATCAAAAATGACAATTTTTAAGAACTTTTTTTTGTGTGATTAATAGTTAATGGGACATGACCCAGAACCCTAGGCACTTTTTAGGGGCATTTATTGGGTTTTGGGGCTTCAAAATGGTGTTTTTTGATTACCGAAGTTCGGGTCCCATTGATTTCAATGGGGTTCTGAAATCCGGGCCGAACTTTCGGGAAGTTCGGATGTTCTGGCCGAACCGAACTTTTCAAAAGTTCGATCATCCTTAATGGCTACAAGCGGATCCTTCTCCTACACTGAGGCCGATGCTACACGGATCTTTACTGCTACTTCGGGCCAGAGAGACTTTCTAACACAGACCTCAACTGTTCAGTTGGAGCGGAAATTGGAGAAGTTACATCAAAGAGCCGTGTCCATGGAGCTACATGAGGTAACACTGGCTGAATATTAAACTCCAATTCATTCCTAGAGGTCTTAGAGTTCGTCTGGTCCCCACTTTATTTTCTCAGAACATGGACTTTAGAACCAAGTTCACACAGATCGTTAATAAGTGTTCATTTGACGTCATGACACTAACAGTACAGTTTTTGCAAGAAGAACTTGCATCCTTAGCACAACAAATTGATGAGATGGAGAAACAACTAAGTGATCTCACCTGACAAGAGGATTTTCAAAAAGTGAAAGAAAGATATGATGGAAAAACTGCTACATTCAGGAAAACAATTGAGATACGCAAACGATCCAAATTGGAGCGTGACCGAGAGGATTATATGAACAATCGAGTTTATAATTGGACAGATATGAACTTTCAGCGAAACAAATCGTTCAAGAGGGGACAACGGAAGCAACAATATTCTACCTCCTCTTCCTCCATTGCCTCTACTGGATCTTCAGCCCAGGTATCAAATTCGACTTTTTTAGCCACAGCCACAGGCCAACAACCAGGAGGAGGGGGGGTAAACAATATCGGAGATCAAAGACCTCACGATGCACCAATGAGACCAAGAACTCGATCCAGGAGATAAAGAATGATGTGGTATATAATATTTCATCTGTCCCTTTGTCTAAACCTGAATTAGATGTTTTGAATAAGGGTTTAGGTTTTTGTCCTAAAGAAAAGATGGACACGTTCAAATTGAGACAAGACTTATATCATTTTTATCGACAATTGCGCTTAAAAGCATATTATTCAATAAAACCTGATATTAAAACTGCACAGCCAGGGCCACTGTCAGTCAAAAATTTGAACCTGTATGTTAAAAGTAAAATGACTCCACCCACTTCGTGTGCAGCGGTGGAAGTATTTATTAATAAGGTTGATCAGGATATTGGTTCATTTTTGAAGGATGGTGGCAAAAAAGAGTTTATTGCAAAGAATTTGTCTAAACTTGAAATGGATGCACTCTCATCCTTGTCAGTCCGGCAAGATATAACAATCAAGCCGGCTGACAAGGGTGGAGCAATTGTTGTGATGGATACTTGTAAATACGAGGCTGAGATAAAGAGACAATTATCGAATAGGGAAACCTACAAATTGTTAGACATTAGTCCTGTCTTTGGCGTACAAACTAGAATATAACTGAATTTTTGTAAAATCTTACCTGTAAAATTCCTTTCTCTGAGTCCTCCGACAGTCGCCGCCTCTTCATATTCGTCACATGTGGGGTATTAGACTTTGCTCCGAAGGAGTAGCTAGGCAACAGAATATGTTAACATTAAAGCTTTTAACATATCCCACCCTCAAGGGGTGGTCCCCTCAGTCAATACCCTCCTACTTCCTGCAACCATATCTCAGTTTCAGTGGAATAGCAGTAGAGTATACAACCAAACCCCAAAAGAGGGGCGGGGGCGGCGACTGTCGGAGGACTCAGAGAAAGGAATTTTACAGGTAAGATTTTACAAAAATTCCTTTTTCTCTTACGTCCTCCGACAGTCGCCGCCTCTTCATATTTGTCACATATGGGGACGTCCCAAAGCAGTGCAAACATGAGGGGTGGGAAACGCATCCGCGCCGAAAGGCAACGCAGTCTCTGCAGCAAAGAAAGGAACCTTACCAAAGGAAGGAAACCAGCTGGGCTACAGGAAAAACAATTGCTCAACAGGAGCAACAACCCAGGAAAAGACAAATAACCAGGGGATAAAAAACTTATCCCAACAGCCAGAGGTCCCCAACAAGGGACCCTAGGGAATTTCCGCACTAAGAACCTTGCGGCCAAAGGAAGCATCCGCCGATGCCTGAACATCTACTTTGTAGAATTTTGTGAAAGTGTGCACGGTCGACCAGGTCGCCGCCTTACACACCTGGGCTACAGAAGCCCCATGACGACAGGCCCAAGACGTACTCAGAGATCTAGTAGAGTGCGCCTTCACAGGCACAGGGGGAACCTTCCCCTGTTAAACATAGGCCTGTTCAATGGTCTGCCTGATCCATTTGGCGATGGTAGAGGCCGACGCCGCCATGCCCTTCCGAGGACCCTCTGGAAGAACAAACAAGTCCGTCTTTCGAAAAGACTCAGTCGATTTAAGGTAAACCCTTATCGCCCGAACAACATCCAAAGAATGTAGTCTCACCTCCTTTGGATGTTTAGGCTTCGCGCACAGCGAAGGCAAGACAATATCTTCATTAAGATGGAATTCCGAAACTCGCTTCGGAAGAAAAGAAGGATTAGGTCGCAAGACCACCTTATCCAAACGAACAACCAGATACGGAGACTTGCAGGACAAAGCCGCCAGCTCCGACACTCTGCGAGCCGAAGTGATCGCAACCAAAAAGGCGACCTTTTTGGACAACATAGACAACGAGATCTCCCTGATCTGTTCAAAAGGAGCACGTTGTAACACAGATAGAACGAGATTCAAGTCCCAAGGGGGCAGAGGATCCCTCCTAGGAGGAACCAGATGCCGCACTCCCTGAACGAAAGTGCCAACCAAGGAGTTGGAAGCCACGGGACGTTGAAACAGAACGGCCAGCGCAGACACCTGACCCTTTATCGTAGCCAGCGCCAAACGCTGATCGACACCCGTTTGAAGGAAGGACAGCACTCGGGAAACCGAGTACGTGCGGGGTGAAAACCCCCTGGACTCACACCAGGCAAAATAGGCCTTCCAAGTACGGTAATAAACCTTCCCCGAGGAAGACTTCCTCGCGTTGATCAAGGTATGAACGACCTCTGGGGAGAGACCCTTCTCCTTCAGGACCTCGGTCTCAACAGCCAGGCCGTCATATGGTATATCGGCCCTTGAGACAGGAGATCGTCTCGAAGAGGCAGACGCCACGGGGCGTCGACCGCCAGATTCACGAGGTCTGCGTACCAGGACCGGCGAGGCCAGTCCGGTGCCACAAGAATCACCGTGCTGCGTTCCGAGTGTAACCTGCGAAGGAACCTGGACAGCAACTGAATCGGTGGAAACGCGTACATCAGCTTGTACTGATGCCACGGGGCCACTAACGCGTCCGACGCGTCTGCCGGAGGGTCGCGCGTCCTTGCCACGAACCTTCTCACCTTGTTGTTGAGACGAGACGCGAACAGGTCCACATCTGGAAGACCCCACTTCGCGCACAACATCTGGAAGACAGCCGGGTGGAGAGACCATTCCCCCTGATCCAGGGTCTGGCGACTCAGATAGTCCGCCTGCCAGTTCTCCACCCCTGGAATGTGAACCGCCGTTATCGCCGGGACATGAGTCTCGGCCCAAGACAGAATGTCGGCCACTTCTCGAGCCGCTCGGGCACTCCTGGTGCCCCCTTGGTGGTTGATGTAGGCCACCGCCGTGGCATTGTCCGTCTGCACCCGAACCGGGCAACCCTGCAGCCGGTCCGTCCAGCGATGAAGACAGAGATTTATCGCACGCAATTCCAGAATGTTGATTGGAAGGGAGGACTCCCCCTCCGACCAAGTCCCCTGGGCGGACAGAACGCCCAGAACACCACCCCAGCCCGACAGGCTGGCATCCGTGCTGATTACCGTCCACGAGATAGGACGAAACGACTTGCCCCCAGACACCATCGGGGACTGGAGCCACCACAGAAGGTCTCTTCTGGTGCGATGACTCAACGAGATTTGAAGATCCAGAGATTGAGGTCGCCCGTCCCACATGGACAGGATCTCCGCTTGGAGACCCCGCGTGTGAAACTGGGCGAAGGGAATCGCCTCGAAGGCCGAGACCATCAATCCCAGACATCTCATGCACGTCCGCAGAGACGAGTGCGGAACGTCCCTGAGGGACCTGACTTCCTCCTGAAGAGTTCTGAGTTTGTCTTCCGGCAGGAAGACCTTCGCCTGCACCGAGTCCAGGATCATTCCCAGGTAGGGAAGACGAACCGACGGACTCAGTGTCGACTTTGGAAAATTTATCGTCCAACCAAACTCCTGCAGAGTTTGCATCGTGACAGACAGGTCCTTCTCCAGACCCTGGCTGGTCGCAGACCGAACCAGAATGTCGTCCAGATACCCCAGGACAGAAATGCCCTGGGCCCTCAATAATGCCAGAACCGGTGCAAGCACCTTGGTGAAGACCCGCGGAGCCGAGGCGAGACCAAAAGGCAACGCCACGAACTGGTAGTGATCCTCCGCAATGGCGAATCGAAGGTACCTCTGGTGACCCTCGAAAATGGGGATGTGAAGATACGCATCCTTCAAATCGATGGAGGCCATGAATTCCCCCGGAACCAGGGCAGCCACCACCGACCGCAGGGATTCCATGCGGAACTTGCGAACCCGCACAGAGCGGTTCAGAGCCTTCAAGTCCAGAATTGGACGAACCTTGCCCTCCTTCCTGGGCACGGTGAACAGATTGGAATAAAACCCCCAAAATCTGTCCCGATGAGGCACCGGAACCACCACTCCCTGAGCCCTCAGGTCCCGCACCGCCAGGTGCAGGTCCCGTAAACGCTCTGGAGACAGTTGAAGATTTGAGGGAAAAAATCTGCTCTCCGGCCGAGAGAGAAACTCGATCTTGTAACCAGATCGAACGATCTCCTGAACCCATCTGTCCCGCACGCGGGCCAACCAGGGTTGAAGAAAACCGAGCAAGCGTCCCCCCACCCCAAAACTGGGTGAGGGCGCCCCTTCAGGCCACACTGTTATGGGCTGCGGATCCGGATTGACCAGACTTCTGTTTCCCAGACCAGGGCTTCTTCTGAGAGCCTTGACCTTTGAACGGTTTGCCCTTGTAGTGCGACCGAAAGGCACGAAAGGACCCCTGAGGGGGCCGAAAATTAGCATGCTTCTTCCCAGAAGCCCCCTTAGCCTTGGGGAAATGGGGCAAGAGAGTGCTCTTACCTCCGGTGATCCCCTTAATCAACACATCCAAGGACTCCCCAAAAAGGCGAGACCCATCTCAAGGCAGATTGGCTAAGGTCTTACGTGAAAATTGGTCCACCGACCAACATTTCAACCAAACCAGGCGGCGAGACAACACCGCCACGCTGTGCACACGTGCAGCCAACGGGACTAGGTCCAAGTCCGCATCACACAGATACATGACACCCTGGTGGATTTGATCCACCATATCCAGGGTCGCCGGCGAGGCCGAATCGGCCACTAGGACGCGCCTAAGCATCTGCATCCAACTTGCGACAGCCTGGGCCGCCATGAGAGAGGCAAACAGAGCCTTAAGCATAGAACCCGTAACCGAATAAGTATGACGGGCAAGAGACTCCAACCTCCTATCCGTGGCATCACGGAACACAGGGGAATCCTCTGCAGGAATCGCAGTGGATTTGTTTAAAACCGCAATTGCGTGATCCACTGGGGGTGGCACACACCACCTTTCATCAGTGGAAGGCGAGAAAGGATAACGCAGCTTGAACCTACTTGGTACAGCAAAAGGTTTGCGTAGATTGCGCCATTGTTCCTTAACAGCGCGCTGAAAATCATCATTGCAGGGAAAAACCTGCGGCGTCCTGCGTTTTCTCTGCGTCCCATAAGCCGCCAAGGCAGCGGGGGGACACACTTCATCCTGCAAACGCAGCGTTTGTTTTATGGAAGCAATCAATTCATCCATGATTGCAAGCTCTTCAGGTGAGCCAGGGGGAGAATTATCAACCCCTTCAACTTCAGCCTCCACCTCGGACCCCACTAGATCCAGGGAGGAGCGGGACCCCGAAAAGGAGGCCCCCGCCATAACAGCCCCATCACCTTCACCCTCAGAATCAGAGGAAAGAGAAACTCTGGGTCTCTTAGTAGATTGAGCAGCCACCAGCATCTGCACCTGAGCAGCAAGGCCAGCCACAATAGTGGCTAAATCCCCCCCTGGGGGGGAAACAGCGGTCCCGTGGCTTTCCACCAAGGCGGTAGGAAATTTGCCCTCCTGAGAATCCATTGCCCCAATATCAAATGCCGGATAATAAAGGGTAACTGCCCCTTTAACAAGCACGGCGAGCGCAGCCCACCGCACCACACACAAGCACAATGAGACCCCCACAGGGACAATAAAACTGACACAGGCAATGGATAAGAAGGATATAACCTGAGGAGACCCACGCCGCTGCTGCTGCCTCGATCGGTGTACCCAGGAGAAGAGGAAGTGATGGGACCAGGGTGCTCTATTAAAGCCTATGGGAGGCTACAAGAAAATGGCCGCCATGCATGTAGAACATGCGGCCGGAGCGAGTGTAGGCAAAATGGCGCTGTTTGGCGCCGAAACCGCCGCTCCACAGTACAGTAATGCACACATATAGCCATATATAAAAAAACATGGTAGATCGCCGCAGCGATCGCTGTATAGTGCCCAAACATGCCACAAAACATGCCCCACAGCACACAGCTTCTCCCACTGACAAAGCTGACACACATAGTGTCACACAGCTCCCCCCCCCCCCCTTGCAGCCCACAGCATGCAGCCGAGAGATAGGGAGACAAACAGTGAGAACAGAGGCAGGTTACACAGTCCCAGACTGACACCCCCCCAGACAGACAGGTCCCCACATAGATACACTTACCTCACAATGGCGTGGGGGACCCGCACAGGCGAACAAGCCGCTGCACATGAGGCAGGGAGAGTCGCATACAAGACGCACAAAATGGGGGTTAAGAAACCGCACAGCGTCCAGTGAGGTAGCCACCTCACCAATCATCCCTGCACCGAACAGGGATGGGTCGTTCACTGTGCCAGGAGCGTTACCTGGCTGAACGCTCGATGGCAGGCTGGGAAGCCACTGACCCACGACCTGCGACCAGGGGGATCAGCCCGAGACCCAGCCTGCATGATCCTCTTCATCCGAAGAACTAACTAATGCTGACAAAAAGAACAGCTAAGTAAAGGTAGAGAGAAAACTCAAACAAAAAATCAAAAAAGAAGAAAGAGTCTGGGGCACAAAGCCCCAGCACAGAAAGAGCCAGCCACTCCTGACAAGCTAGACATTGAAACTGAGATATGGTTGCAGGAAGTAGGAGGGTATTGACTGAGGGGACCACCCCTTGAGGGTGGGATATGTTAAAAGCTTTAATGTTAACATATTCTGTTGCCTAGCTACTCCTTCGGAGCAAAGTCTAATACCCCATATGTGACGAATATGAAGAGGCGGCGACTGTCGGAGGACGTAAGAGAAAAAAGATTTTAGCATCGGCTGTCCAAGCAGATATTATTGACAATGATACACAAAACTATTTGATCAATGAATATCCAGTTACTCCGGTAATATACGTATTACCGAAGATTCACAAGGATCTTTTGAATCCACCTGGACGTCCCATTGTCTCTGGGATGGAGTCTGTCACAACACCCCTGGCAAAATATTTGGACAAATTACTTACGAAGACTAGATCATATATTCGTGATACTAGTGATTTTTTGTTTAAGATACGTGGGGTTAATGCTGTGCCAGACTCCCTCCTAGTGACATGGGACGTAGGCAGTTTATTTACCATCATTCCACATGAATTGGGGATTGAGGTATGTTACCGTTTGTTAAAACATTCGGGTTTATACAATGATGATCAGGTTTTGTTTTTGCTGGATCTGTTGAAGGTGGTATTGGAAGAAAATGTATTTTTGTTTAAAGAACAACATTATATGCAACTTAGAGGGGCAGCGATGGGTTCTAATGTCGCACCCCCATACGCTAACACATTCATGGATATGGTAGAGACTTCCTTTATTTATAATAATATACAGTTTATGAAGCACTGTAAGTGCTGGTTCAGATTTGTGGATGATGTGTTTGCAGTATGGGGTGGCGACATTGGTTCCCTTCCGCTGTTCAATGACTACATTAATCATTTGATACCTGGGTTCGAGTTTAGCATGACCTATAGTTCTGAAAGGATCCCATTCTTAGATACAATGTTAACCCTTGAAGACACATGTATTATTATTGACTTATATACTAAGCCAACTGTAAAAAATCAACTTTTGCATTACAATAGTTTTCATCCAACTGGGGTTTTCAAATATATCCCTAGAAGCCAATTTACACGAGTTAAAAGAATAGTAACTAACCCACAAACTTGTGCAATCAGATTAAAGGAAATGGGTGAGAAACTGACAGAAAGAGGATATCCCTCTGAAATAATTAACAAAGAACAGAAACAGGTAGTGACACTCACAAACTCACAAAGTTCTCAAAGGAGGATCCCTTTGTGTCACAATTTCACCCATTCTCTATCGATATACAAAAAATCGTTAAGAGACACTGGTCGATAGCGGGTGAAAATTATCCCAATATTCCGGAATTTCACACACCCCCACTACCATCATATAGAAAAGGCAGAACTTTACGTGATAGGTTAGTGAAGACTGACCAGTATGTTGATCCCAGTCCTATGATAACATTTTTAGGACCAAAAAATACAGGCTCTTATCCATGCCTGAGCTGCATTCAGTGCAATTCAATGATAAAAGGAAAAAACTTTACACATCCACACAAGGGATATGATATAAAAATCAAGGATCATTTTACTTGTCAGTCTTCATATGTTATATACATCATTAAATGCCCTTGTGGCTTATACTATATTGGTGAAACTATTCAAAAAGTTAAAGATCGCATTGCCCGACATAAATACTCAATAAAAGACAAATTAGTTCAGTTACCATTAGCGAGACACTTTTTGGAAAAAGGACACTCAGTGTCCCAATTGAGATTTATGGTCATTGATAATATACCTAGAAACAGAAGGGGAGGAAATCGTGAACTACAACTTAGGAAACGTGAAGTCCAGTGGATCCATTTTTTGGATACCTTACAACCGAAGGGGTTAAATTCTGAACTTGACTTATATTTATTTTTGTAAATGGCATCTTTTTGAAGGGACCGTTTAGTCTAATTATGAGTTCTACACCTTCAACAGTGACAGCTATATTCAACACCGCAACATATAATTGATTGTGTTATTTCATTGATTGAAATATATGTTTCTTGTAAAGTCTTTTTTATTGACAAATATTTTTTATTCCTTTATCATTAGGATAACACTGGATATGACTAATTGCATATAGGGAAGGATCTGTGTTTTGTAACTTTGTCTCAGTCCTCTTAATGATACATTGGAGACCACTGTGTGAATTAATCAATGATTGACGGCTCGTGGATTCTTAATTGATGCTTGAACATATATAAGCTTTTGTACTTCTATAGAGATTTAGATGTATTTCTGTATGAGGAAGGACGTTAACCTTTGAGTCCGAAACGTTACGATTGAAATACTATGATATATTGTACTGGTATGTACTTTGGATATTTTTCCAATAAAGAAAGAATTGTGCAGCAATCCCTGTGGACTTTTTCTCTTATATATATATATATATATATATATATATATATACAGTATCTCACTAAAGTAAGTACACCCCTCACATTTTTGTAAATAATTTATTATAACTTTTCATGTGACAACACTGAAGAAATTACACTTTGCTACAATGTAAAGTAGTGAGTGTACAGCTTGTATAACAGTGTAAATTTGCTGTCTCCTTAAATAACTCAACACACAGCCATTCATTTCTAAACCGCTGGCAACATAAGTGAGTACACCCTTAATTAAAAATGTCGTAATTGGGCCCAAAGTGCCAAAATTTTGTGTGGCCACCATTATTTTCTAGCACTGCCTTAACCCTCTTGGGCATGGAGTTCACCAGAGCTTCACAGGTTGCCACTGGAGTCCTCTTCCACTCCTCCATGATGACATCACCGGGATCTTGCGCTTCTCTACCTTCCGTTTGAGAATGCCCCACAGATGGTCAATAGGGTTTAGGTCTGGAGACATGCTTGGCCAGTCCATCACCTTTACCCTCAGCTTCTATAACAAGGCAGTGGTCGTCTTGGAGGTGTGTTTGGGGTCGTTATCAAGTTGGAATACTGCCCTGCGGTCCAGTCTCCAAAGTGAGGGGATCATGCTCTGCTTTGGTATGTCACAGTACATGTTGGCATTCATGGCTCCCTCAATGAACTGTAGCTCCCCAGTGCCGACAGCACTCATGCAGCCCCAGACCATTACACTAGAGATGGCCTTGCGGTTCGCCCGGCGGTCGGTTCGCAGTAAACTTTGCTCGTTCGCGATTCGCCGAACATATGGCGATGTTCGCGACTGCCATATTCTTTTACATTGTGAAGAACTTTAACCCATGACACATCCATCAGGTGGTACAGGACAGCCAATTCAGACATGTCAGCACATGGACATACCCCCTACCTTATAAATAGACCTGATCTGGCTGCCATTTTACATTCTGCCTTTTGTCAGTGTAGGGAGAGGTTTGCTGTGTGGAGCAGGGACAGAGTGTTAGTGACACAAATCGCTAGCTAATAGGTCCACAAAAGTCCTTTTAAGGACTGGTATAGGTGTACTATTGTTTGGTGTGCAGTATATAGGGGTGTAATACACTTATAATATACTTTCTAATATAGAAAGCATATTATAGTGGATTTGAAGCGGGGTGTTATATAACAATATACTTTCATAATAGTGTATTTGGGTACTGCAGAAATTTTGCCTCTTTCGCTCAGTCTACAGACATGGGCGTCCGCAAGGGGGGGCAAGGGAGGGCGAGTGCCCCCCCCCCCCCTGGAATCCTGCATATCACAATTCTTTTTGCCTTAGCAGCGCACGAGCGCAGCGCTGATCTGCCCGCCCGCCGGCTCTGGCTCCCTCCTCTCTCCGTCCTTGGCCTCGGTCCTCTGCTGCCCTTCCGACAGCTGCAGGGGGAGGGCCGGGGATTCCCTGCTGGCTGATGTCAGTCAGCTCAGCAAGGGGCGGAGCTGCGGCCCGTGGAGGATAGAGGAGCATCAGCGTCAGCGTGCGTGACTGGAGAGGAGGCGGGAGAGGCTGTGGCCGGGAATCGGAGTGAGAGTCACCTCACCTGCTGTGACCTGTGTGACCTGCTGTGCCTGTGAGTGACCTGACAGTCTCAGAAAGTCTGACACCCACAAGTCGACGTGTGTGACCAGTGACCACCTGAGCGGTGAAGACAGAGAGAGAGAGTAAGTGAAAGTGAGTCTTCTTGTCACTGACAATCAATTACATTTAAATACTGTCATACTACTGCTGACATCCATCCATGTGAGAGTGACATTATTACTAAGATGTACATTGCTGGCCTGCTGCCTGTTAAATATAATATATATAGTGCTTAATGAGTGAGCTGAGCAGATCTTTACAGCCTGGGCCCTGGAGGACTACAGGTACCAGCTGCCTGCAACAATCAATGATAAATACAGACATCCATCCATGTTGTGACATACTACTACATGATCTATTGCTGGCCTGCAGTGCTGCCTATTATATAATATTATAGTGAGTGAGCTGAGCAGATCTTTACAGCCTGGGGCCTGAGCCCTGGAGGACTACAGGTACCAGGCTACCAGCTGCAAGCACCAGGGATCCTGTCTGCTCAGCCTATAGAGCCCCAGATCTCCCTTTGTACTGCACACATAAGACATTAGACATCTACTGCTCTTATATAATACCATGATGAGGCTGAGCAGATCTGTACAGCCTGTGCAATACAAGTACCAACTGCACCTGGGGTCCTCCTGTCTGCTTTGCTTATGGAGTCACTAATCTCTAATTGTAAAACAGACATATGACATCTAATATTATAGTGAATAGATCTATACAGCCTGGGGGGACTACAAGTACCAGCTGCGCCTGGGATCCTGTTTGCTGAACCCATAGAGTCACAGATCTCTAATTTCTCTACATAAATACTACATCTACTGCTGTTATATACTGTTATAATGAGTAGATCTATCTAGACAGCCTGGAGGACGACAAGTAGTACCAGCTGTATTTACCAATAGGATCGAATCGGATGAAAACGGACAGGCGGTCCATTTTTATCCAATCTCCCATAGAGGAGAGCAGGACTCTGACAGCTCTGTCTCTGCAAAGCGGAGATGGAGCTGTCATCCGCCTCCTGCTCAGCGGGGATCGGCGGATCGATCCCCGCTGAGCAAAATGGAATCTGCTGGGCGCACACCTCATGTGAAAGGACCCTTATACACCAGAGGCACGCACCCACCCCCACTAGACAGTGGGGATGCCGATCAACGGGACTGGCTGGTCCGAGTGTCGCCGGCCACCCACGACCGCTCCCCACTGAGAGAGGAGGACGTCATCCATTGTAAACACAGCAGACCGTTGTTCTCCCTGAAATGAACACAGAGCGCCTGTGATTCTTCTATATAGGATCACAGATCGCCATGTTCATTTTACAAGCCCATCCCCCATACAGTTAGTTTTTTTTCCAAATTGGATGAGAACAGTTATATAAATATTTAAGTAATATTTAAGTATTTAATATACAGTGCCTTGCGAAAGTATTCGGGCCCCTTGAACTTTGCAACCTTTTGCCACATTTCAGGCTTCAAAACGTAAAGATATAAAACTGTAATTTTTTGTGAAGAATCAACAAGTGGGACACAATCATGAAGTGGAACGAATGTCTGGACTTTGACTTGGCCATTCTAACACCTGGATATGTTTATTTGTGAACCATTCCATTGTAGATTTTGCTTTATGTTTTGGATCATTGTCTTGTTGGAAGACAAATCTCCGTCCCAGTCTCAGGTCTTTTGCAGACTCCATCAGGTTTTCTTCCAGAATGGTCCTGTATTTGGCTCTATCCATCTTCCCATCAATTTTAACCATCTTCCCTGTCCCTGCTGAAGAAAAGCAGGCCCAAACCATGATGCTGCCACCACCATGTTTGACAGTGGGGATGGTGTGTTCAGGGTGATGAGCTGTGTTGCTTTTACGCCAAACATAACGTTTTGCATTGTTGCCAAAAAGTTTGAATTTGGTTTCATCTGACCAGAGCACCTTCTTCCACATGTTTGGTGTGTCTCCCAGGTGGCTTGTGGCAAACTTTAAACAACACTTTTTATGAATATCTTTAAGAAATGGCTTTCTTCTTGCCACTCTTCCATAAAGGCCAGATTTGTGCAGTATACGACTGATTGTTGTCCTATGGACAGAGTCTCCCACCTCAGCTGTAGATCTCTGCAGTGATCATGGGCCCCTTGGCTGCATCTCTGATCAGTCTTCTCCTTGTATGAGCTGAAAGTTTAGAGGGACGGCCAGGTCTTCGTAGATTTACAGTGGTCTGATACTCCTTCCATTTCAATATTATCGCTTGCACAGTGCTCCTTGGGATGTTTAAAGCTTGGGAAATCTTTTTGTATCCAAATCCAGCTTTAAACTTCTCCACAACAGTATCTCGGACCTGCCTGGTGTGTTCCTTGTTCTTCATGATGCTCTCTGCGCTTTAAACGGACCTCTGAGACTATCACAGTGCAGGTGCATTTATACAGAGACTTGATTACACACAAGTGAATTCTATTTATCATCATTAGTCATTTAGGTCAACATTGAATCATTCAGAGATTCTCACTGAACTTCTGGAAAGAGTTTTCTGCACTGAAAGTAAAGGGGCTGAATAATTTTGCACGCCCAATTTTTCAGTTTTTTATTTGTTAACAAAATTTGAAATATCCAATAAATTTAGTTGCACTTTATGATTGTGTCCCACTTGTTGTTGATTCTTCAAAAAAAATTAGGGGGCCGAATACTTCGCAAGGCACTGTACTTACTGTTATTTATTTTAATATTTTAAGGTTAATACATTTCAAAATAAATACATTTATCATATATTTTATTTGTCATGTGTTAACACCAAATGCAGATTCTACATGTGTCTTTTTTTATAATTCAGTTGTAGTGCCTTGATCATGTGTGTATAAATAATGTGGTGCATTCAATAGTGTAAACCAAAAAAAAAGATTAGAAATTGCTAATCAGACAATGGCAGATTGATCCTTCTATTAAGCTTTTGCATCAGGTTTCTTAAACCTTTGCATGCCTGCGCTTTATTTGATAATGACTAAGCCCCTCCCCTTCATGACATTGTCAAAAAGGGGCGGAGCACGTCTGACCTTAAAATGATGCCCCCCCTGAAAAAAGTTCTGCGGATGCCCATGTCTACAGATATCATTGTGCACTCAGTGTACTAGTGAATATCACTTGTTAGATGGGCACGGGGCAAGAAGAAACACTCATTCAGCCAGGCTGGTAATTATACACACAAACTAAACTGCTGTAATTACCTAAAACTATGTGAACAGGGCAGCCATCATAAATTTTGAGGCTCCTTACACAGCTTTAGGCCTGGGCAGGTGATAAACGCCTCCTCACTACCTCCTTTACCCCATTGGCTGCTGTACTGCACAAGGTTGCAGAGCGCCTGCTCCTCACTTGAATGGGGCATACTTGGCAGATGCTACACCTGTTAAGTGTGACAGGGTGAATAATTCCTACTGAGGCATGTGTACACCCTTGGCCATTGCATCTAAAGGGGGTGTGTTTTCTGGTGTGAAGCGGATATGTATTGGGGGGTGCTTTGGGAGAGGTGATGATCCCCTTCCCCAGAAAGTCCTATCTCCTCCGAAAGCACCCCCCAATCCATATCCTCTAGCCCCCCCCCCCTCCTGATGCCACTGGGCAAGCTACAATTTGCATGAGCGCACGACATGTACAAAGAGCAGGTTTGTCAACTTAAATTTGGCAACTTTTGAAGATGACAGTTCTTAGGCAAAGAAATATTATAACACACATTGTTGTATAAAAACATTTTTTATTAAAACACATTCACAGGGTTAGGGTTAGGCTGTTATAAAGTGCTTTAACACCAGACTCTCTTGGGTGAGAACATCTAGCTTCCTTAGAATTTGTGGGAACTTCGTTCAGTAGGCATGTATCAAAATTTGACGCCAAACAGTTCTTAAACTCTTATTTTTGACTAAACAAAAATAGTCATATGCAGAGGAGCCCTGTTGAAAAATTTTGGAAATATTTGGACACCTCTTGCACCTCAACGATTTGGGGACAAACAATACCCCTGAAATTTTTTTTAAAAAGTGTGAAAACACAACATTAATCCAAAATGTAAAAATAAAACATAATACAATTCAAGTAACAGAATTTAGTCAGCAGGTCCACAAAGTCACGCATTTTGCACTGTAAAGCAGTAGTAGCCTCCTTGATTTTTTCAAGTTCGGAGCAACACTGCAACACAGCAACAGTCATCCTGGCAATTGTACAACTGTGAATAACATGACCTGTTAATAAGACAAAAAAAAAAGTAATGACAAGCAAGTGGCTGAGGTCAGAAATATTTTTGGTTTTGTCAAGTTCATCAGAAACTAATTAATACTTAGTACCTACCCTGTGCATTGCTGTGTTTAACCCTTCTTCCCCTTATGACACCTATACTACTATGAAAGTACACAGTGCAAACATTCTGTTCTCTTTGCACTGGTGTCTGTGGCTCCTAAATAATTTGACCTGTTCACACAAACAGCTCCTTACACCTCTTCCTCCCCCATGGTAATGCACTTTATACTATGTACATCAGCATTGTATGGTTTCAAACCTTGCTAATGTAGCAAACAGGTAGTTCCTTTTAAGCTTTAAATCAAATCAACAAAAATGGCAATACACAATAACCAACATTAGAATAATACTTTCTTGGCTCCCTAAGACTTTCTTCTGTTTGGGTATCTTTTTGGCCCTCACTCTGAGTCATGTCAGGGAATCTTTGAGCAAATAATTCCAGATCTGATGCAGCTGCAGGTGACAGATCCCATGGCTCTAATGTGTGAACTTCGGGTACATCTTGAATGTCCATTTTCTCTGAAATACAACAATAGAAGGTAAAAAATCACCCCAAACTCACATCTGTTTCTGGCTCCCATTTCTTTGCATTATTTGGCTACCAACCTTGAAGTTGCTGTGGTGGTAAGCTTATTTGTCCAACACTTGACTCCACCATGCTGCACTCTGGACTACATGGCACATTGCTTTCCTCAATAGTGTTCCCTCTGGCATGTGGTTGATCATTTTCTACAGAAACATCATAAAAAAGTGGCACGTCATAAATTTGACAGGGGGCAAGTTAGCAATGCCATGGTGCACTGCTTTACAGCTCTTTTCACTAAAAATTTTCTGAAAT
The DNA here is from genome assembly GCF_965119305.1 of Pelophylax lessonae. Taxonomy (NCBI): domain Eukaryota; kingdom Metazoa; phylum Chordata; class Amphibia; order Anura; family Ranidae; genus Pelophylax; species Pelophylax lessonae. The sequence continues at coordinate 328,847,512 of NC_138769.1, forward strand.
GCACATGGTTCCCTCCTAAAAAGTCGGGGCATTAATGATTTAGGGAGCAAAGGGACCAATTACCTGTTTGTTTGGAATGTGTCATGTCATCAGGGACCATGTCATTATTATTTTCCTCGAATGTGGATGGACCAGGCATGGTAGATTCCCTTCTCCTCATCTGTTGTCTTTGTTTGCGTTTCATTTTTCTCTTTTTTTCCTATTTTAAGGTGAAAAATACAATATGGAACAAATATGAATTTTAAATAATAATATGCATATATAGTTTATATTTTGCTTCATGTTTTTGAAGTTTAAATACATGACAAATTTGAAAATTAACAAAAGTTTTTATATAAATTAGTATATATACATTTCTAAATAACATACACCAAATATACACAATACATATTGTTAAGACACAACTATTGCTTACTTCTTTTTAGGATATGATGGATGTGACCTAGCTGCTCTTGTTCCCAATGCTTGAGATCTGACCATCTTTTCCTGATTTGGTCCTTGGATCGATCCACACCATAAATATTCTTTAGAGATGAAATTACCTTCTCTAGAATTCGGTCTTTTCTGGAGTTGGGCCTTTCATAATTCTCCAGCTTGCCATCATAGCCGTTTTTCTCAAGTATGGCCACCATCTCAACCTTCTCACCCTTGCTCATAGGTGTGGCTTTTGTTTTTTCTCAGACCAACCACTGCGACCATGACTGCAACTCCCCGATTCTGCCATCTCCTCCACGATTCTTCCGCCAACTCACGTGTCTGTGTGTCGCATGCAGCTTAATATTCGGCACGTCCACACCCCTGCGTCATTGCGCCACTGGAGGCGGAGTTGACTCATGCGCAGTGTTTAAAGACCTCAAGATCGTTCGACGATTCGCCATCGGAAAGATCTGTGACAGGAGGACAATCGATCGGCAAAGCACGAAACTTCTCAGCAAACAAAGGTACAACTTTATATTAGAGCATGGGTGTTTTGTGGCCTATACAGCTTATATTGGGCCCAGCTTATGGGAAAGCAACATGAACTTTCACTATGTTTTGTCTCGTGTTGTGTCTTGCAGGTATCATGGCTGACAAGTTCATGTCACCAGATTTTTTGCCACATTTCATTGATGAATACAGGCAGATGCCATGTTTGTGGAGAGTTAAAAGTAAAGACTACTCCAATAAACAAAAAAGGAATGCTGCTTTACAAAAACTGGCAGATTTATGTAAAAGCTTCTGCCCCAATGCAGACATAAATTATGTCAGAAATAAAATTTCTAATCTGCGCAGCACTTTCAAAAGGTAGCTGAATAAAATCAAAGATTCAGAAAAATCAGAAGCAGCTGCAGAGGATATATATGTACCAAGGCTCGGGTACTTTGAGAGCCTGCGCTTCCTGACTGAGCAGTCTGAACCCAGACCATCGCTTTCTACTCTGCCTTCTACTTCTGCAGAGGGCCCATGTGCTGAAACCCAGGAGGAAGATGTAGAGGAGCCAATCTTGACACAGGTATAGCATTTAAGAATATGTTGTCTCCAAAAAATATAATGATGCTAAACAAATATTATCAAGGAAATAATTTAGCCTTAATGTAAAGTCTGTTATTTTGTGAAAATACTCGAACAAACGTGAAATTTTTTATACACTATAACATTATAATAATGTACAAATTTCCAACACAGGAAAGTGTCAATGTGGAGAAGCCAAGTGGAAGCTTAGCGTCAGAGCAGCCAATACCAACACAACCTCCAGAAAAAAGAAGGAAAGAAACAAAAAACTTGGAGAAGGCCACTGCTTCTCTCTTAAGCCAGGCCTCTATGGCCCTCCAAAGAAAGCCAGATGAGGCAGATTCTTTTGGCTTTCTAACTGCCAATAAATTGCACCTTATATCAGAGGAGCAATGCCAAATGGCTGAGGTCCTCCTACTACAGGTGCTAAACAAAGTTGTCCGAGGCGAAATCCACGGACACACACACCTTTCGGACTACCAACCACCACCTCCACCAGCGCCACCACAGCAGCATGGCAGTCAGTGGCAATATGCACCTGATCCCCACCAACCAGCATGGTCTCAAGATTACCACTATGCACATTTATAAATGAATTTAATTTATGATGTGTTTTTTATGTTCCAGATTATTATGTTTATTTTGGTTATTTGAGCACTGAATGCACTTTTGGTTACACCAATATATTTTTGAATGAGAAGATCTCTATGGTTATTTTTGTATAAATTTATTTTAAAACTAAATAAAATGGTTCCTACAATACTTGCCTATCTTTTTTTTAAAGAATATAGCATCTTTGGAGTAGGCAGCAATATATGTATTATACGTGTATGAAATAAATATTAAAGGGACACATAAATAGTTAGATATTTTCCATTAATAATCCATTGATAATGGTGTGGAGTTAACTTTATAAATAAACAACATGCAACATGCATAATAGCCAAATCATTAACATCATAACAGAACACATGCCTCTTTAATTAAAAAATATACAATTATCAGCAGCAGCTTCATTCTTCTCACATTAACCAAGAGGAGCATGTGCACTGCATCTCAAAGATGAATTTGCCTGTCGCGAGACAAAAGTTCTTTCTTGATACAATGGCTATTTTTCGTGCACAAATTCTTCCGGGTCGTTATTTGCTTCCGATCATGCGTGTTCCAATTTTAGATTTTTGTCTGACGAATTCTGTACAGACTACACGAAAATCTGACGTTGTGTTGATGTAAGACAAAACATATATAGCCACATCAGGATGTTTTCGGCCAAAAAGTCGGAGTCGGCTGTCAAAAGCACTATACTAACAATCCGAAAATCGGCAGATCATTCGTCGGACGAAATATCCCTTTCGATTTTCTTATCGTGTGTACGGGCCTTAACTGCCTGTCTCCTGGAATGCTCTTGAGACTGTGCTGGGAGACACAGCAAATCTTAAGGCAATGGCACGTATCAATGTGCCATCCTGGAGAATTTGGACTACCTGTGCAACCTCTATAGGGTCCAAGAATCGCCTCATGCTACCAGTAGTGACACTGACCTTAGCCTAATGAAAAACAGTCAGAAAGGATGAGTAGGGAAAAAAATGCCATTGGCCTCCACCTGTAAAAAACATTTCTATTTTAGAGGTCTCATTGTTGCCCATCTCATGCACCTGTTGTTAAATTTCATTAACAGCAAAGCAGCTGAAACTGATTAACAACCCCCTCTGCTACCTAACTGACCAGATCAATATCCCAGGAGTTTAATTGACTTGATGCCATACTCTCATTAAAAGTGTTTCTTTAATTTTTTTCGGGCAGTGTATATTGATAGACTTGAAGCATTTTCAAGTCATTTATTTCTAACCAACATCGCAAGAAATGCAACTTTTTCCATTAAAAGGTAGACCAGATGGCTCTTATCTCTATTCTTGTTCACAGCTCATTCACATTCACTTGCCAGATCTCTCTATTTATTTTACATAGCCATTCACATTAATTATTTGTCATGCTTTGGGATGAGGGGGGCTTGAGTTGACCATAAACTAGAAGAAGTCCGAATTAAATGTTCCTGCAAAATGTTTTTATGAAAATTTTAAATAGTACATTCAATAACTTCAAAAGTACTTTAACATGTTTTTTCTTTTTAACATTCCATTTTTGGAACGAATGGACTTTGACAAATGAAAACCACATACACTGTTAGAAATGTGTTATTTTCCAACCTGCCCTGTTCCGAGTTGTCTTGTCACTGCCATATAAAATAAACATCAGTTTGACCCCACTAGCAAATAGGAAAATTTAATGAAGGCTCTTAAAATGAGAATTTTCTAACCAAATTATTTTAACGTATGACCAGCTTTTGTTTGGTGGTTGAGAGTTTTATATTAATGCATGACAAGAAGGGGGGGGGGACATGGGGTGATCCATAGATACCCAATAGAGCTGCTGGATGCTGTAGCTGACTTATGCCCCGTACACACGTACAGATTATCTGAAGACTTTTGTCTGTAGACTTACCAAAACCATATAATATGAGGTCAAACCTAAACACTTTCAATTTGTATGCAATCCGGCAGGCCCTTGCACTACATAGAAAAGGTAAATCTGAAGACAAAAGTCTTCAGATAATCTGCACGTGTGTACGGGGCATAATGATACTGGAGAGATAGTCGACCTCACCAGTCTTCATATTAGTACTTTTACTGATGTCCATGTTTCTCACCCAGAGGTATGGCTAGAATATATGATTATTAAATTCCTTAAGTTACCAATGAAATTAGATAAAAAGAACAAGAGATATGCACCATATTGTAAAAAAGTATCCGGATATCTGCCTTTACATGCACATGAATTTAATGGCATCCTAGTCTTAGTCCGTAGGGTCCAATATTGAGTTGGCCCACCCTTTACAGCTATAACCGCTTTAACTCTCCTGGGAAGGCTGTCTAAAAGTTTAGGAGTGTGTCTATGGGAATGTTTGACCATTCTTCCAGAAGCGCATTTGTGAGGTCAGGCACTGTTGTGGATGAGAAGGCCTGACTCTCACAGCCTCTGATCTAATTCATTCCTAAGGTGTTCTATCAGGTTGAGGTCAGGTCAGTCAAGTTCCTCCACCCCAAACTCGCTCATCCATTACTTATTCATTCACATGGGGGGCGGGATCTTGGATCCCCCTCGTTAAAGGGGGCTTCCAAATTCTTATGTCACCCCACACACTCCCATAACCACCGGGCCAGGGTTGCAGGGAAGAGACCCTTGTCCTCATCAACATGGAGACAAGGTGCTTTGGAAGGGAGATCCCCTACCCCACAGCACCCCCCATGTTGAGGGCACGTGGCCTGGTCTTCTAGGCTGCATGCTCAGATAATGGTCTGGTATGGATTGGGGGGGGGGGGGGCACACCATTTTTTCTTTTTACATTTTGGCATAGGGTTTACCTCAAAATCCACACCAGACCTAAGGGTCTGATATGAATTTGGGGAGGACCCCCCACACTATTTTTTATTGCCTGCAATGCTTTTGTTTACATTCAGTAAATTCAGTGATGAGTCATTCGTTGTTAGGGACGCAAGGGCTGGTTTCCTGGCCTGCTCCTTAACAGCCAACTATTTGCCTGTTTTTAAGGACACCGGTGGCCCTGCTCCCTAATGCTAACGCTCCTAATCATTGCTTACACACTGCTAAACAATGCTAAATATCAGCTTTTTTTTATCCAGCGTTTTTAGCTTGAAGTGTGCATGGAGCCGTACCTAGTTTTAAATCTGTTCTGGTCCGGTCATGTGATTCAGCAGCTCCAGCTTCAATGTGTAAGGGAGCACTCTGCAATGATTCCGTGTTCCCGGAGTCTTGAAATCACCCACAGCATCCCATGGTGCATCCATTGTTGGCACTCCCTCTTCCCTGCAGCAGCCGCTCACTGACACAGGGGAGCCGTAGCTGCAGGACCACATGACTGGACTGGAGCGAAGTTAAAAATTAGTAAGTGCACAGATCTTTATTATACAGGTTATTCAGGATAGGTAGGAGAAGGAGAATGGGAAAAGGACATTTTTAAGAACAGTTAAAGTTAGCCTTTTTTTTCTAATTTGAAATCAACTCTTCTTACCTACTACATTCTCATTAGACAATATATAATTATTATGTGAAGTCTAAGCTTAAACGTAAACCTGCCTTGAGAAAAATTTGTCAGTTACCATTATTGACCTTTGTATCTCATATGTGCTAGTTATCTGAATGTCATTTTGACAATCCTGTTTACAGGCCTTTTCACACTTATCTGTTTTCATCTAGCAAAATTCATGCGTTTTGCTGCATGAGATCTATTACATTAAAAAAAAGTATGTAGGCATAGGACACACACCCTGCAACGCCCTCCTTAAAGGAGAATTTAAAAAATAAAAAAATATTGGCTAAACCCACAAGTGCTATTTTTTTTTTTTAACCACTAGTATTCCTTTATACTGGCTAACGGAATTGAAAAAGGGTGGGTGCAACTTAGAAATTGGATGAAAGGTTTAGCACTTGGAAACACTTTTCGAAAGATAAAAAGTGCATATTATATACACCTATATAGCTCAAACCAGAAAGAGGGACAGAGGGACTTTGTCCCAAAATCAGGGACAGTTGGGAGCTATGGCCTGGAATAAGTATGCATATGAAGAGTTCTGACTTTGGCTTTTTAGATTTGCGTACTTTAAGCAGATCACTGACAAAGAAGGTGTAAAGCTAGACAACTATTACTTTCAAATTGTTCTCAATTTTGTATTCAAATTGTATTCAAGTTCCCTGTTGACTTTTCTTGACACCATTAATCCTTCACTGTTTTTCATGTTAAATGATATAGTTATGTCTAAGGAAATTGCAAGTGCTTTATTCTTAAGAAGCACTAGAGGGCAGAAATTTCATGAAAGATTTCACTAACATTTTAGCTGGAGCTCAGATATCCCATATTGATTGCATGAAATAACATCTAATTTGGCTTCAGATTTAGCAAACATTTACAAAACACATTTTTTTTTAAATAATCCTTCAGCTCCAGTCTGGGAATGAATACAAATTTTTAAGCGTTATTAAACCCAAAACCAAGAATGTAATATACTGCAGCTTACCAACCATTAGATGTAGTGGCTGTATTCATATATTTTTTTTTTTTTTTTTAGGCTTTCCCCCCTGTTTTCACCTGGTGATCTGGCCAATAACGAACATCCTGTATTAGGGTGTCCCCATTCTGAATTAAGGAGCAATAGAGACAGCTTTGGACAGCAGCATTGTCAGTCTGGGTGGGAGGACAGTGTTAGATACACTAGCAGATATGGACACACACGGGTTGATTTACTAAAACTAGAGAGTTCAAAATCTGGTGCAGATGTGCATAGTAGCCAATCAGCTGCTAATGTCAGCTTGATCAATTAAAAGAAAAATATGACTTAGTGTTTTTTTAGATTTATACTGTATGTACCTAGGTGGATGCAGCATCGGTTCTCCGGCGCCTCTACACTGAGAACCAAGTGATTGAACACCGCCGAACGCTCGGTTCTCACAGCTCCCCAAGCAGAGAGCTGCTGACTAGAGATGGCCTTGCGGTTCGCCCGGCGGTCGGTTCGCGGCGAACTTTGCTTGTTCGATACCCACCAAATTTTCGGACACATGGCGTCATTCGCGGCGGCCATATTTGTTTACATTGGGGAGAACTTTGACCCATGACACAGCCGTCAGGTGGAATGGGACAGCCAATTAAAATATTCCAGCACATGGACAGTCCCCCTACACTATAAATAGACCTGACCTGGCGGCCATTTCACATTACGTTTTCTGTGTAGGGAGAGGTCTGCTGTGCTCATCAGGGAGAGTTTGCTAGACACATATAGCGTTGTGAAGATCCACAAAAGTCCTTTCCAGGGCTGGTATTTCGGTATATGCCTTCTACAGTCTCTTTTCAGGTTAGGCACAGGTATCCTGTGGTTGCTTTAGGGGCAGTTAGAGATCGGCTGCAGTCACAAATCGCTCTGTCAATGTCCACAAAAGTCCTTCTCAGGGCTGGTATTTCGGTATAGGTTTAGTATCTTTTGAGCTTAGGGAGAGGTATCCTGTGGTTGCTGTAGGGGCAGTTAGAGATTGGCTGCAGTCGCACAGAAATCGGTTTGTCAATGTCCACAAAAGTCATTTAAAATGCTCCAACGTCGTTTTAGGGTCTATTACAGTCTCTTTAACATGAGGGCCAGGTATCCTGCGGTTGCTGTAGGGGCAGTTAGATATCGGCTGCAGTCGCACAGAAATAGCTTTGTCAATGTCCACAAAAGTCATTTAAAATGCTCCAATGTCATTTTAGGTTCTATTACAGTCTCTTTAACATGAGGGCCAGGTATCCTGTGGTTGCTTTAGGGACAGTTAGATATCGGCTGCAGTCGCACAGAAATCGCTTGATAAAAAAAATTAGGGCAACTTTTTCAATTGCAATACTTCTGTTATGACATTGTGCATGTGCTGGGACTATTTGTGCACAGCTAGTACGTCTTTTGTGGCTGCAAATATGACCTAAAGGTTTTTAAAGTTCGCCTCCCATTAAAGTCAATGGGCCCGCCGCGAACTCGCGGTTCGCGGACTTTTGAGAAAATTTGCGGCTGGCGTTCGCGAACCGCCCCAGCCGATGTTCGTCCATCACTACTGCTGACTGTCAGTCAGCAGATCTCTGCTCTGCCCCCTCCTCACTCACTGGGGCACTGGGCTGTGGAGGGGGTGAAGTGGCCAACTCAGCCTCTCAGGGACTCGCTGAGAGGTTGAGCTGGGTGTCAGTCCAAGGATCTGGCGGATCCCAACTCCATAGTCGTCATGACTTGGAGCCTGGACTGACTTCTGTGACGTCAGCTGAGAGCAGAATTCAGCCTGCTCTCTGCTAAAAACTGGTCACAGGAATTCAAAACGAACTGCACTCCTATGATCCATAGGAGCAGTACATTTAAACCAGTTATGGCTATACTTCTCTTTTAAGCCTTGAAAAGAAAAAAAAAAAAAAAAAAAACCTGGAAACTGATTGGTTTCTATGCAGAGCTGCAACCGACTTTGCACTCTCCAGTTTTAGTAAATTAACCCCACTAATAAATCAAAGCACAACTCCAGCTAACAATTTTTAAGCAGTTACAACAACAGTTTTGTTCCTTTTCGGATAAAGGTTTTACATACTGTATATAAATAAAAGCTTATCATTGTAAACATCCCTATCAGTGGTAAATGGCTTGTCTCAACCCTTTAGCTGCTACATCTGCAGGACAGCTTATTCTGTTTAACCACATCCCGCCCGCCCTATAGCAGAATGATGGCGGGAATGTGGTTGTATTTTCCTGACCGGACGTAATAGGACGTCGGCAGGATAATGCGCTCTGCGTGCCCCCCGGTGTCAGTCTGACGTAGGCTCTTTACCATGTGACCAGCCATGTCCAATCACGGCTGGTCACATAGTAAACAGGAAGAGCCGTTGATCGGCTTTCCTCAGTACGTGCCTGACGAGTAAAGGAGCGCCGATCGGCGGCTCCCCTGACAGGGGTGCCACTAGAACCACCAGGGATGCCCACCCATGACCCCAGGGATGCCCACTATGGCCACCAGGGATGGCAATCAGGGCTCAGGGAGCCCCCCATTGCCCTCCCCATCAGTGCTGCCCGCCAGTTCCCTCCCCATCAGTGCTGCCCACCAGTGCCCATCATTGCCATCTATCAGTGCTGCCCACCAGTTTCCATTGTTGCCCACCAGTGCCGCCTATCATTGCCCATTAGTGCCCATCAGTGCCGCCCATCAGTGCCGCCTATCAGTGCCCACCAGTGCCGCCTATCAGTGCCCATTAGTGCCCATCAGTGCCACCTATCAGTGCCCAGCAGTGCCACCTATCAGTGCCCACCAATGCTGCATATCAGTGCTACCTATCAGTGCCACCCATCAGTGCCACCCCATTAGTGCCTCCTCATCAGTGCTCATCAGTGCAGGAAAAAACTTATTTATTTACAAAATTGTATAACATAAACAAAAAACTTTTTTTTTTTTTCAAACTTTTCGGTCTTTTTTTTATTTGTTTAGCAAAAAAGAAAAAACCTTGCGGTGATCAAATACCACCAAAAGAAAGCTCTATTTGTGGGGGGGAAATGACATAAATTTGGTTTAGGTATTGCATGATCGCGCAATTGTCATTCAAAATGCAACAGCGCTAAAAGGTGAAAATTGGCCTGGGCAGGAAGGGGGTGAAAGTGCCCGTATTGAAGTGGTTAAAAAACAGACTTACTAGCCAAATCATTAGGTTTAACCACTTTCTGACCAGTCACCGCAGTTATACGGTGGCAGGTTCCCGCGAATCGCCGTACCTATATGGCGGATCACGGGAGTGACCACGGGGGGGACGCGGGCACGCTGCCAGAGGCGCATGTGCACGCCCACTCGCCAGTGGGTATGCCGATCAAACAGGCCAACGGCCGAGATTGCCACCGGGCCCCCGCGATCACTCCCCGTTAGGAGAGAACGGCGGTCTGCTATTGTAAACACAGCAGACCGTTGTTCTCTCAGCTATCAACACAGAACTCCTGTGTTCCTCCTATTTAGGAACACAGGTCTCTGTGTTGATTTCACAAGCCCACCCCCCCACAGTTAGAAAACACCACCTAGGCTCATATTTAACCCTTTGATTGCCCATGGGTGAACCCCTTCCCTGCCAAGTGTCATTTTATACAGTAACAATGCATATCTTTAGCACTGATTACTGTAGTAATGTCATTGGTCCCCCCAAAAGTGTCAAAAATGTCCGTTAGGGGTCCAATCTGTCTGCCGCAATGTCTCAGTCCCGCTAAAAATTGCTGATCGCCGCCATTACTAGTAAAAATAAATAAATAAAAATGATAAATCTTTCCCCTAGTTTGTAAATGCGATAACTTTTGCGCAAACCAATCCAAATACGCTTACTGGGACTTTTTTACCAAAAAATATGTAGCAGAATACAAATTGGCCTAAAATGTTAAAAAAATATGATTTATTTATTTTTTTTGGGAATGTTATATAGCAGAAAGTGAAAAATACTGTTTTTTTTTTTCAGAGTTGTTGCTCTTTTTTTGTTTATAGCAAAAAAATAAAAATTGCACAGGTAATCAAATACCACCAAAAGAAAGCTCTATTTGTGGGGAAAAAAAGGACATCAATTTTATTACAGCGTACAGCGTCACACGACAGCACAATTGTCTGTTAAAGTAATGCAGTACCGAATCGCAAAAAATTGCCTGGTCAGTAAGGGGGAAAATTTTCTGGTCCAGAAGTGGTTAAATAAAAGCAAGAAAGCCTAAAAAAGAGAATGAATGCAGTTACATCTAAAATTTGGTAAGCTGCAATATAATGAATGTTTGCTTTGGGTTTGATGCCACTAATGTACTCTGCTAGCAATAGCTTTAAAGTAGAAGTAAACATTCAAAGAAAATTATGTTGAGCCTATAGGAACCTTTTACTATAATGAGCAAAGCAATCCCCACAAGTGGTGTATTGTCTACATTCTCCCCCATTGCCGGAACGTCCATCATCACCTAGTCTTCTTCTGGGTTCAAAGCCCTTGGAATTCTTTATTGGCTGGACCAGTGTGAAGGAAATCCTATGTATGCACACAAGAGTTACTTTGCCCCAGAACTGGGTACTAGGGGGATTACATAGGGGTATATTTGATAACCTGATCTAGCTGCCTGGCTGTCGTGTTCATATTACAGTATTGTCTGAGTATATGTATCTAACCTGAAACAAGTATGCAGATCATGAGGTCTGATTTCACTTTACATGCTACATGATTGTTTAGGGGCAGTGACACAGGCAGCTGACATCCAGAAGGAAGTCAGCAAGGGCCACCTGTCATTTTACCCCAACATATAAAAGACAAAGCCAGCTGATTGCAAAGGTACCTACTACATTTAGTGTGATTTTGATGTAGTATAGGAGAGTGGTATATCCCATGTCAGTTTTCACCTTTCAGTTTGTAAACTCTTTTTGAAATTACAATGCAATCAGAGGCGGGCTGGCCCGGGGGGCAAGGTGGCAATTTCCCCCCGGGCCGGTCTAATCCCCCTCAGAAAAGGCCGCTCAGTTTGGGGTCAGTCCCGCCGTCCGTCGGTATGGTATGTCGCTAGTCAGTGAGTCACAGTCACAGACACGCTGTCACTTCCTGCCATGGCCCTGCCCTGGAGACCTGGTTGCTAGATCACCGGCCGCTTAGCGTCTAGCAACCAGTGACGTAGCGGTCTCCAGAGCAGAGAGGAGAGGAGACCCATCATGCAAAGCCGTCGGCCGTCCTCCGCGCCGATCACTGGCCCCAGCCGCCCGGCCCCTCCCACCTTCGGCTCCTCCCTCCATCCCATCAACGTGGGGCCGATGCAGAAGAGGTGGCTGGCCTGGCCTAGGAAAATGCAAGTCTGCAACGGGCAACAGCGGGTCAGCGGCAATCCAGATTGAGATTCTAAGTGAAGTTACCTGCTGCGGTGCGGTGGACAGTGTCTGTGAGGTGGTCGGGACTCGGAGAAGAGCAGCGGCAGCCAGTGAGTGACAAAAAAAAAAGTGACATGTGGACATTTTTTCCCTGTACTTTCCCCTGGCACTGTCACTCGGAGAAGAGCAGCCAGTGAGTGACCAAAAAAAAAAGTGACATGATGTGGACATTTTTTCCCTGTACTTTCCCCCTGGCACTGTATACAGCCTGTATATTGATGTAAAGCTGTTCCTGGCACTATATACCTGTCTCATACCTGTATTATACAGGTATGAGACAAGTATTTAGAGCCAGGAGCAGCTATACATCAATATACATGCTGTATACAGTCCAGTTAAAGAGGTTGTAAACCCTTTTTTTTTTTTTTTTTTCTTTTTGACCCTGCAAGAGAGACATAATGAGCTAGTATGCATCGCATACTAGCTCATTATGAAATACTTACCTTAGAATGAGCCCCCGCCGTGCCGCCCGCTTAGCTGGATGACGGGCGACATGTCCAGTCGCCTGTCTTCCAGGATCGCGGCATCCGGCCATCTGATTGGCCGGAGCCGTGGTGACGTCACCGGACTCTGAAGAAATGGCACCAGCGGCCGGTCCTTCAGAGCGCATGCGCCAGTAACGTCACTGGCTGCATGTAAGGTAAATATCTCCTAAACAGTGCATTTTTAGGAGATATTTACACTACCTATAGGTAAGCCTTAATAAAGGCTTACCTATAGGAAAAAGTGTCAGAGGAGGGTTTACTTCCTCTTTAAAGAGATAATTACCTGACATGCAGCCAGTGACGTCACTGGCACATGCGCTCTGAAGGAACGGCCGCTGGTGCCATCTTTTCAGAGTCCGGTGCTGTTCCTTCAGAGTCCGGTGCCGTGACCGTCGGCTCCCGCGGCTCTGGCCAATCAGATGGCCGGATGCCGCAATCCCGGAAGACGGGTGACTGGACATGTCGCCCGTCATACAGGTAAGCGGGGGTTCGTTCTAAGGTAAGTATTTCATAATGAGGTAGTATGCGATGCATACTAGCTCATTATGGGTTTCTCTTTCAGGTTGCAGCAAAAAAAAAAAAAAAATAGTTTCATGGGTTTACAACCTCTTTAAAGGTATTGGGTCCCTGAGGTCCCCTAGGGCTCCCCCTTGTGTCATGGGAGCGTAAGCTGGCCGCAAAGGAGGAGGTCACATGTGTAGATCTCAGCCAGGGTTCATGCTGGGACTTGCAGTCCTTTGCTTTTGGGGATGTAATCCCCCCAAAAGTGAAGGACTACAGGTCCCAGCATAAGCCCCTTTAGAGCTCAGCATGTGTCACCCACCCCCGATCCCCCAACTAGTGCAGGACTACAGGACCCATTCATCCAGCTTAACCACTTCCAGACCGCCCACCGCATATATAGTGTGGCAGGGCGGCCTGGCTGTGCAAAATCACATACCGATGCGTGATTTTGTGCACGGGTTCTAGGGGACGCGACACAGCGGGAGCCAATCAGCAGGTCACCTGCGATCATGCAGGAGAATGACAGAACGGCGGTCTGCCTTTGTAAACAAGGCAGACGGCTGTTCTGTCACAGGAAGATGGAGATCTGTGTTTCAGCTGAGCTGAAACACAGATCTTTTTATTTTCTCTAGTACATCCATCCCCCACACAGTAAGAAAGCATTCCCTAGGAGCAAACTTAACCCCTTGATCACCCCTAGTGTTAACCCCTTTCCTGCCATTGTCATTTATACAGTAGCAGTGCATTTTTTAGCACTGATCACTGTATTAGTGTCACTGGTCCCCAAAAAGTGTCACTTTGTGTCAGATTTGTCTGTCGCAATGTCACAGTCCCACTAAAAAGCTGGGCATGGATGGTGAGTTGATTCGGTAGTTCAACGGGCCACTTGACCTGACTTGCCCCCCAGGCTTAAGGCTGCCAGCCCTCCCCTGAATGCAATGCATGTTTAAAACAATCTTTTTGTATAAATTCTTAATGTAACATCAAGATAGGACAGAGATGGGTTTGCGTTGACAGGAAATAGTACAACGGTGCCATTTTTACATCTATGAATAGTATAATGCAGGGGTCTCCAAACTATGGCCCTCCAGTTGTTTAGGAACTACAATTCCCATCATGTCTTGTCATGTCTGTGAGTGCAGAGTTTTTGCAATGCCTCATGGGATGTGTAGTTCCACAACAGCTGGAGGGCCATAGTTTGGAGATCCCTGGTATAATGTATTAGTTACATGTATTAAAACATTGTTTAATAGGGAGCTGGGGCCTATAAAGTCACAGGTTCATTTTAGCACCAATATACCTTAGGTAAGGGGTGTCCAACCTATTGACTTTCTTGAGCCACATTGGAAGAAGGCGAATTGTCTTGGGCACGGCTGCTGTTATAAACCACAGGGCTCAATACAGACAACCTGACATGGGGCCCCATGCAGCCAATGCTTCAGTTTTGAATGAACACAGTGAGTGATTGGTGCCTATCATTCATTGTGTTCATTCAGGAAAGGAAAGGGCTTATAAATATCACATTTCTCAGACCCTTACCCCACTCTCCATCTTGAAGGATCCTATTGTGTGGGGCACTGTGGGGTAAGGGGGGTCAAAGGGGGGCATGTATGGTGCACAGGGAGGGTGATTGGTGTGGCGGCGGAGGGTTTGCAATTACTGGAACGGATCCTCTATTATATGGCTCTCTGAAGCAGCTGAAAGCCAATGGGAGGGAGAGCAGAAGAAGCTAGCTTTCAGCTGCTGCAGAGAAAGCCATACAGGGGAGTAGTAATTGTAGTAATACAGTTTCCAGTAATTGCCCCCCCCCCCCCTCCACTGCGAAATCATCCTCTCTGCCCACATCCAATTCACCCTGTTACCTGGGCCCCCTTGCTGGCCAGGGCCCAGAACAGAAGGACCCGTGATACCACCAGGGGCATTGCTAGGTGGGAAAATGACCAGGGGCTTCAGCCCGAAGGTAAATTTGATAACCCCTCCCACATTTTGATTTAAGTCCCACCCAAGCTTCATCCAATGCCCCCCCCCACACTCCTGTCCAATGCCCCACCATAAAATGTTCTATGTACCCATTATGACATCAAATCTTGGAATTGTTCTAAATCAGCAATCAATTTAGAGTATTTTATAAACCTATATTTACAACGTTAGTAATCTCATGCAGGGCGCAGGATAGAATATATGTGCGCACACACACCCCTTTGTGCACGCATGAAAACACACTGGCAGAAGAGAAAATTCAGACTCCAGTAAAAAAAATATGCATACACAAATTTGTAAACAGCTGTATGTTTTTTATACTTAACGCAAAGTAATTTTGTTTCAAAATGTGACACTTCTCCAAAGAAAAGGGCCAAAATGTACCCATAAATCTATGTAATATTTTTGTATGTATACTTTTTGTAGCATAGGTGCCCACTGTTAGATGCCACTCTCCCAATCTGGTCTTTTTCAACTAGATATGGCAATGATCTAAAGCAGTGAGGGCGAACCTTGGCATCCCAGATGTTTTGGAACTACATTTCCCATGATGCTCAACTACACTTCAGAGCACATGAGCATCATGGGAAATGTAGTTCCAAAACATCTGGGGTGCCAAGGTTCTCCATCACTGATCTAAAGTGTCTGGGGTATTTTCTGACACCAGTGGCCAAGGCTTCTCTGGAGAAGCAGAGATTGGACAGGTTAAAGGGGAACCAAATCTATTGATTTAATGGTTTCCCAAAACAGTTATTTTCAAGATATGCTGTGAATGATAACTGTCACAGTTGCTTATTCTCTCTGTCGAACTGTCAAACCAAGTAATAACTGATCACTTGTACAGCACCATGGCAACTGCAGATCAAACATAGGCAGCTGGCACAAGCACAATACTGGCAACTTTCAGAATGATTTTTTAGGGTCTCCCATGAGATATGCAGAGGGGCCACCCCTATTCCGACCTCAAGTAGAAAGGTGGAAGAGGGACCCCCCGAGCGTTCAACAGGGGAGAGCCAACGACTCATTCCGCAAAAGAAAAGACAGAGAGGAAACCGAGGGGGGCGGAGGCTACAAAAGGCCAAAATCCCAATAGGATCTGGTATTTATAACCTCAGTGGAATACCTCTCAATGATGACGAACTTAGGACCCTTGATAGGGGTCTTAAGTTTGCCCCAGTCAGAAATCTCAATAAATTCCAGGCATATATAAGCATCAATAGATTTGTGAGGACTCTGAATATTAAACGATATTTTTTGTCCAAGCCTATCGTTAGGAACACCGCGGCACCAGTGGTGGTGGATTCCAACCTTAGGAATAGATCCACATTTAACCCTGCCATTTCTGATAACCAACACATTGAGGTGTTTAGGAATATGGTATGTAAGGACCTTGAAGGATTGAATGTGAAAAAGGTTAATGACCCCCAATATATCAAGAAGGGCATTCGATCCCTTGAGAACAACAAAAACATTGTTATCAGGCCTGCCGATAAAGGGGGTGGCCTGGTTATTCTCAGTAAAGAATATTACTGTGAGGAGATGGGCAAATTGCTATCGGACCGAGACACATATTCCTTGTTAAGTAAAGATCCGCTTTTCTCATTTAAGAATGAACTTCACGACCTAGTGGAAGGTGGGAGAGCAAGGGGTGTGTTGACCAAGAAGGAGTCTCAGTATCTAGACCCACTTTTTTGCAGGACACCTATTATCTATTGTCTTCCCAAGATCCACAAAAACGCAGAACGACCTCCAGGTCGTCCCATTGTAAATGGGATTGACTCGGTCACGGCGAGGCTTGGGCAATACATTGATGTTTTCCTGCAGCCCTTGGTAATTAAAACAGAGGCCTATCTTAAGGATACAAAACATGTAATTCAAATCTTGGAATCCTTAATCAACGATAATGGTTACAGCGGACGTAAGTTCGCTGTATACTATCATCAGTCACAAAGAGGCTTTAGCAGCGGTGAATTGGGCATTAGAAACTTCTGATTTACCCAGGAAGAATAAAAGGTTCTTGTTTAGAAGTCTTACTTTCTGTCTATCCAGAAATTATTTCTGGTACAATAGACAGTATTATCTTCAGACGAGGGGGGTTGCCATGGGAGCCCGTTTCGCTCCCAGTGTGGCCAACTTATTTATGGCCCACTGGGAGTCGGAGGTGGTGTTCCGTGGCCGCCCCCCTGAATTATTGTGCTACCACAGGTATATCGATGACCTGATACTTATTTGGGATGGAGATACCAGTGGCCTTAATTCCTTCATGAACAAAATGAATGCCAACAATAAAAACATCTCTCTGACCTGGAATATGAGTAGTGAGAAAATTGTCTTCTTGGATTTAGAGATCTCTATTGAGAATGACCATTTTAAGATGCAGAACCATTTCAAAGCAACTGATCGAAACGCGTATATTCCGCTCGACAGTTGCCATCATCATTCATGGCTCTGCAATATTCCAAAAGGCCAGTTTGTCAGATTACGGCGTAACTGTACCACTGAAGGTGACTATTTGTCACAAGCAGAGGTACTAGTAGAACGCTTTGCGCAAAAAGGTTATGATAGGGACATATTGGCCAATGAGGTAGTCAGAGTAAAGGAGCTTGATAGAAATACACTGGTGGCTCCTAAACCCAGTGCTGACCATCTTCCTGAAATTAATCAATACAGACTCATATTTGATTATAATATACAACATAAGAAGTTAGAAAAAATAGTCAAAAAGAACTGGTCCATTTTAAAGCAAGACAGAGTACTGGGTCCTACCCTCCCTGAGATACCCAAATTTGTTTATAGGAAGGCACCCACCTTAAGGGACCGTATAGCCCCTGGTGTGGTGGATCCTCCGATTCCTGTTGAAAACAGATCTTTTCTGTTTTTATCAGGATTTTATGCATGTGGTAGATGTGTGGCATGCAGGCACTCTAAAACCAATTGCAAAAAACGCAAAGATTTTACTGCGACTGCCACTAATAAATCATATACCATCCGAGGTCTCATAACATGTGCTAGTGTAGGAGTCGTATACATGTTAGAATGCGGCTGTGGCAAGCAGTATATAGGGCGGACTTCCAGACAACTACAAGTTAGGCTCCGAGAACACGTGAGTAATATCAAAAAGGGTTTAAAAACACACAGTGTGTCAAGACATTTTCGGAATGTCCACAACCGTGATCCACGTAGTCTTAAATTTTGGGGCATCGAACACGTTAAACCTCACTGGCGAGGAGGGAATTTTATACGCCAGTTAAGCCGACGTGAATCTTTTTGGATTCACGAAACTAAGGTGTCTGCCCCCAGAGGTCTTAACGTGGAGTTCGATCTAAACTGTTTTATTTCTGACCGTTAGTATCTGTATTTGCATTTTTGTTTTTGTTTTATTTTTATATATATTAATCCTATTTTATTTATTATTTTTTTCATTATTACCGATTTGTATGTGGTGTATTATTTGTGTTATATGGATGGCTGGTTTTGAGGTCCTGGCCCCTTTTTTCCTGCAGATTCTGGGTTGTGTTTCTAAAACTATTCAGTTGAGATCAGCCCATGAAATCCTATTTTATAAAAGTAATTCGCTTTTAAAATTTTAAAATATTATATCTGATTCAGCAGGTCTGATCAGTTATGTATATGCAATTAGCCATTATTTTAATATGTTTATATGTGCTCATAGAAGGTGATCACCGCCAGTTGATTCCTGTATATCTGCTTTGTAGCTTGCATTTAGAGTCCTGGCGTCTTTATTGTTTATTTGGCTGTCCCCGGGGCAACAGAGTATCCCTTCCTGTGTGAAGGGTTCACTTCCTGTGTGAAGGGTTCACTTCCTGTGTGAAGGGTTCACTTCCTGTGTGAAGGGTTCACTTCCTGTGTGAGGGGTTCACTTCCTGTGTGAGGTGTTCACTTCCTGTCTGAGGTGTTCTCTTGGTTGCACTCCCGGGTCTGATGGCTATGAGTGACTATAAGTAGCCCTGTCCTTCTCCCTTACCAATAGCTGAGGAAGTCCCGTGCAGTGGGACGTAACGCGTGCGAAGGGGGAGGGGCCGGTGACGTCACCCGCCATCCATTGCGGTCGAGACCGCTGTGTGTAATACAATCTGCTCATCACATGCACTTGTATAGTGCTTTACAAGGTAATTTTTATGATTTTATGCTATGTTCAATAAAGTAATTTATTGCGGTAATGCACTATGTCCGGACCTTTGTTTTCCTATGGACCTGTGACCCGCTTTATGGACCTGTGATCTGTTACCTGTGAGCCTTATCTTCTGATGAAGAGGAATACTGATTTGATCTATATTTGTGATATCCTTGGATAAAGTTTGTCTTACTAGCCCGTCTGGTGACACAGGGGCTAAGTGTGAGGTGAGAGGCTAATGAGACTGGGTGGAGGATTACCAGCACATTGAAGAGCACTGAATGTTTATATCTTGTGCATGCTTCACCATAATTTTCACCTGTGGACTGCTCTCCTCGATATCTTCTTCATAATCCATATTTGATAGCGCTGCACTTTTTGTTATATATTTGGCACAAGCACATGGCAGCTTCCTTAGGTGTAAAGGATAGGAGGGTTTGGTTACAAGTACAAAAAAAAATCATGTCCGAAAGTTATTCCTCTGCCTACAAACATTATCAGCTGATTTGACCATTCATGTTTGAGGGTGGTGGGATTGCACCTGTTGCATTGCAACCCCCAGCAGCACTAACTATGGGGCAGTAGGCAGGATTTCCTTAACTTAACTATAAAACTATTAAAATAAGACACCATCAGACTGTTAAAATTTGGAATAAAAGAGGCAGCGGCCGTTTATTATTTAACACATTAAAGATCGATAAATCTTTTAAACTTTAATAAACATCAGGATAAAACAACCCGGTCCCAACGACCCAGGTTGCCATTAACAAAAATAAATACATCAAACTCATCCAACTCATATATCAAACACAAAACGTCCCCCTTTGCAATGAGCAAAGGTGACCCTAAAATAACAAACTGACCGCGACAAACAAAGGGGGGGGGGGTGGGAGGGGAACCGCTGGGCTATCTTCTCTCTTCTTTCTTGACAGGCGAAGTGACGTCTCGTCCGTGAGGGGTCTGAAGACCTTTGAGCCAATCATCAACCTGCATCTCTGGCGGGAAAGAACCGGCTTAAACAGGTAAGGGGCTTATTCTCCCTAGCTACTCAGACAACTAGTTATGAATTCAATAACCAATCAGCTAAAAGTGTTAGCTGACAGGCTAAAATCTGCCTAACAACTAAGCTCTGCCTATTGCTTGCCTATAGTGACCTTACCTGCCACTACCCCATAAATAAAAGGGGCCATTCAGCCCCTTTTCTCTTCATTCCCTGTTAAATCAACTCCTAATACAGGATAAGGTACTATCTATACCCACCATTATGCCTTGGAATGTTTGTAAATAAATGGGCCTGAGAATAAAATTGGGGGGTGGAGTAGATAGCTGAGCTAATACTGAAAAAGAGGTCTGCTCTCAGCGGGCATCCATCTTTTCTTGCTTGCTGTCTTCTGCCCACAGTAGACTGCCCGTAGGGCGGAAGAGAGAGCACAATCCTCCCTCTATCCTGGTCCCTGTTCTGACTGACCAGGGTGATGGTGTATTCACTCCTGTCAATTACCAGAAAGTCTGGGAACTGAGCCCAGTGCCCGGAGAACCACTAACCTAAGCGAAAAGCCGCCATATCTGGGCGAAACCCGGCAAGTTTCCAGGTATGTCCAACACGAGTTTGTTAATCTGCCAAAAAAATTCAAATATTGTTTCTCTGCCTTTTAAATATTGTTTCTGTGCACCGCCAATTAAGGCGCATTGACCATGCAGGTTTTTTTTTTTTTTATGGATGTGGTGTCCATTACTGCTGTTAGAATGAACACAGATAGATACTAAGGATATCAGAAAAGATTTTTTTTATTTACTTGGGTTTATTGTCACTTAAAAGAAGGAACATTACCCCCCCATCATCTTCTGACATCATCATTGGGGCTGAATGTCTTTTCCGGGTTCTTGCAGCCAGCACTGTGATGACGAGCACATGTCATGGTGCATCATAAGGAGGCTGGCTGCAAAAAACATGAAAAGACAGCAAGCCCCACTCGATGACATGGCACAGCCTGTGGGCCATAGAGTACCCTGTTGCCTCCTGGAATGCTCAACATGGTTATCCAAGAAGCTGTGGGAAACAAATATGATTCTCACCTAGGTGAGAAACAAGGAAGTGCAGGAATGTTTTCTCCAAAAGAAAGGAAAAAAAAAATAAACATATCCAATTCAGTGTTATGGAATCTGTGTGTGCATGTATCAAATTGCAATTTTAATATATGCTTCTGCAAGAATCTATATTTTCCATAAACACATGCATTCTGAATTATTCTCTTACAAGAAAAAAACTATATAAAAAAACTAAAAAGAAAACTAAAAAAAAACAAGCAAGCATGCCAGTGATGAGAAATAAGCTTGGCATGCCTTTACTCATCAAAGTGATATTCATCTGGCTAAAATCAAGTGATGCCCCAAGTGAAGGATGAGGATATGAGATGTAATTCCACTCACTGCACTTAGGTATACCTAATCATCTCAGTGTTCAACTTGGAGAGAAAGTTGAATATCAGGAGGCTGCAGTGCAGTGCCTGCAATGCAGGTGCAGGTGCGTGCAGCAGGCCAGGTTGAGTCAGTGGACAGCTCCTCGAGTCCTCAGACTTGCGGTGGGTGCTTGCTTGACACTCCCTGTATGCTCCCAGACCCTGTTCCTTCCCTCGGCTCTGAGCCGTGCTCCCGGCCAGTGAAGATGGAGCCTGAAGGCATTGGAGGGAGGTGGGTGGAGCCAATTATAGGCACGGAGGAGGAATTTAACTTCTACTCCACTCTGAATGCTGGGGCCTCGCTCTTTCTTGGCTGTGACGACAGTGACTTCACTGGTTGATAGACACCAGGCAGCAGGCAATACTAGCAACCACTGTGGCATGCTGGGCAGTAGAGGCCCTGCGGAGGATTCGATCGGGCCTGACCTGGCTGGACTCACGACTTGGGACTAATAATTATATACCAGCAACATGAGACCCGGGGCTTTTTGGGGGCCCACTCAGGGCTATAGCCTGGGTCAACCCCCCCCCCCCCCCTCCTGATGCCACTGCATGATACCTTCTTATCCACGGCCCTGGTCTTGGGCAGCACATTAAAAACACTAACAATAAGGCCTTAGGTGAAAAAAATGGCCAATACTTAGAGTGGGTACGGAAAGTATTCAGACCCCCTTAAATTTTTCACTCTTTGTTATATTGCAGCCATTTTTTAAAATCATTTAGGTTCATTCTTCTTCCTCATGAATGTATACATAGCACCCCATACTGACAGAAAAACACAGAATTGTTGACATTGTTGCAGATTTATTAAAAAAGAAAAACTGAAATATCACATGGTCCTAAGTATTCAGACCCTTTGCTCAGTATTTAGTAGAAGCCCCCTTTTGATCTAATACAGCCAGGAGTCTTTTTGGGAAAGATGCAACAAGTCTTTCACACCTGGATTTGGGGATCCTCTGCCATTCCTCCTTGCAGATCCTCTCCAGTTCTGTCAGGTTGGATGGTAAACGTTGGTGGACAGCCATTTTTAGGTCTCTCCAGAGATGCTCAATTGGGTTTAAGTCAGGGCTCTGGCTGGGCCATTCAAGAACAGTCACGAAGTTGTTGTGAAGCCACTCCTTCGTTATTTTAGCTTTGTGCTTAGGGTCATTGTCTTGTTGGAAGGTAAACCTTCGGCCCAGTCTGAGGTCCAGAGCACTCTGGAGAAGGTTTTTGTCCAGGATATCCCTGTACTTGGCCGCATTCATCTTTCCCTCGATTGCAACCAGTCGTCCTGTCCCTGCAGCTGAAAAACACCCCCACAGCATGATGCTGCCACCACCATGCTTCACTGTTGGGACTGTATTGGACAGGTGATGAGCAGTGCCTGGTTTTCTCCACACATACCGCTTAGAATTAAGGCCAAAAAGTTCTATTTTGGTCTCATCAGACCAGAGAATCTTATTTCTCACCATCTTGGAGTCCTTCAGGTGTTTTTTAGCAAACTCCATGCAGACTTTCATGTGTCTTACACTGAGGAGAGGCTTCCGTCGGGCCACTCTGCCATAAAGCCCCGACTGGTGGAGGGCTGCAGTGATGGTTGACTTTCTACAACTTTCTCCCATCTCCTGACTGCATCTCTGGAGCTCAGCCACAGTGATCTTTGGGTTCTTCTTTACCTCTCTCACCAAGGCTCTTCTCCCCCGATAGCTCAGTTTGGCCGGACGGCCAGCTCTAGGAAGGTTTCTGGTCGTCCCAAACGTCTTCCATTTGAGGATTATGGAGGCCACTGTGCTCTTAGGAACCTTAAGTGCAGCAGAAATATTTTTGTAACCTTGGCCAGATCTGTGCCTTGCCACAATTCTGTCTCTGAGCTCTTCAGGCAGTTCCAATCAGTATAATCAAACACAGCTGGACTCAAATGAAGGTGTAGAACCATCTCAAGGATGATCAGAAGAAATGGAAAGCACCTGAGTTAAATATATGAGTGTCACAGCAAAGGGTCTGAATACTTAGGACCATGTGATATTTCAGTTTTTCTTTTTTAATAAATCTGCAACAATGTCAACAATTCTGTGTTTTTCTGTCAGTATGGGGTGCTATGTGTACATTCATGAGGAAGAAGAATGAACCTAAATGATTTTAGCAAATGGCTGCAATATAACAAAGAGTGAAAAATGTAAGGGGGTCTGAATACTTTCCGTGCCCACTGTATATTCCTTACTCAGTTCCCATTTAGCATTCTGTTTTCTACATAACTACATATATTTTCATTTACATGGGCCTATACACTGTGAATTGGCTTTTTGCAGGTAAGTCTATGAGGATGTAGTGGCTGTACGAACACAGACACTCGTCGTGATTTGATAGGTGTGCCGGTGGTGGTAAACAGTCTCAAACGCAAGCTGTCTGTGTATAGCCTTAGTCCCCATGTGAATGAGGCTTTATTGTATGTGGGCTTTGGATATGCATTTATTTGTGTTTTTGCAAAGCTCCCTGTGAACGGCTGAGCAGTGCTCACCCTGACTCTCTTTTGCTCCGGGTTGAGACAGGAAGTTCCCATCCCACTGCTAGAACACAGCGCTGTATACCGTGTGCAGCTGAGGCTACATAGAGTTTATACATCTCACACAGTGAGCACATCTAGTAGTATAAGTACATTTTAAAGTCATGTTTATTTACCTTAATGCATTCTATTATATTATGAAAAACCTTTTAGTGCCGATTTCTTCCCCCCTGAATGACCCACCCACCTAACTACCTCCACCACCACCATAAGATACTTGCCTGACTCCTGTATCAATCCAGTACTGTGCTTGTCTGCCGGTTTTCTCACTTCTCTCTGCTCTCTGACATGCTTGGCTCCTGCCGCTGTCAGTCAAATCCATTAAACAGAGAACATGGGGTGGGGCCGAGCCACGTTGTGTGTGTCAATAGACACACACAGCCCAACTCAGCATCGAGCCAGCATGTGTGCCACCAAAGGAAGCAGCTTCCTATTGTGGCACATGCAGAAGAGGAGCAGCCAAGAGTGTCGGTGGGGGACCCCAGAAGCGGAGGTTCGGGGCTGCTCTCTGCAACACTATTGCAACAGAGCAGGTAAGTATAACTTGTTTTTTTTTTATCAGGAAAACAATTTAAGTTTACAACTGCTTTAATCCTTATTAATTAGGGGTTAATAAGGGTTTAAATAGACTAATAGTTAATAAGGGGTTAAATAGACTACCATAATAATTTAAAAAAAAAGCCTTCTTTTTTTACTTGTGAGGTTGCTAAATAAAATCATCAGCAGATAGTAGCTAAACAGAGTAAATACAAAAGTAACAATGTTACAATGTATTTCTCTATTTCACATCTGAAGTGTGGTGATAAACAGTGAGTCAGATGTTCTTTTTTTGAGTAGCGTCTGCTGGAGCTGTATGTACACAGCAACTCCCATCTTCATTTTTAGAGCCAAAAATTGCCGGCAATTGGGGATGGGGGGAGGGGATGTAGCAAAGGTGCAGAAGGACTGGACCCGCTAAACACATCCTGTGCACTATGATGACATTTTTGGGTATGTATAGCATGTCCAGTGTCCTCGGCTGGTTAAAGCATAGTTACAGTCTTCTGTGGAAAAAAATAAAAGTCAGCAGCTACAAAAAATTGTAGCTGCTGACTTTTAACCACTTTAAGACCGGAAGATTTTCCTGCTTAACGACCAGGCCCTATTTTGTAATTCGGCACTGCCTTATTTTAACGGACAATTGCTTGGTCTTTCAACGCTGTACCCAAATAAAATTGACGTCCTTTTTTTTTTACCACAAATAGAGCTTTCTTTTGGTGGAATTTGATCACCGGTGCGATTTTTATTTTTTGCGCTATAAACAAAAAAAGAGCGACAATTTTGAAAAAAAAAAATTTTTTTTTCACATTCTGCTATAAAACATTCCCAAATAAAAAAGTAAAAATCAAATTTTTTTAACATTTTAGGCCAATTTGTTTTCTGCTACATATTTTTGGTAAAAAAAAATCTCAATAAGCGTATTTTGAATGTTTTTTTTTTTTTTTTACTAGTAATGGCAGCGATCTGCGATTTTGAGGCGGACAGATCGGACCCCTAACTGACATTTTTGACACTTTTGGGGGTACCAGTGACATTACTACAGTAATCAGTGCTAAAAATATGCACTGTTACTGTAATAATGCCAATGGCAGGGAAGGAGTTAATTGGTGATCAAGGGGTTATATGTAAGCCTAGGGGAGTGATTCTAACTGTGGGGGGGTTGGGCTTGTGAGATGATCACAGAGACATGCGATCCTATATAGCAGGATCACATAGCCTCTGTGATCATTGCAGGGAGAAGGACGGACGGCTGTGTGTTCTCTGTCAGCGGGGGGAGATCACTGGTGTCAGGCGGCAATCGGAGACGCCTGACACACGCACTGGCTCCCCGGCTGACGAGAAGGGGCGGGAGCGTGCCGCCAGGGGCGCGCGCTCGCCCCCTAGCCTCCTGAGAGCGAGCGACATAGAGCTAAGTCGTTTTGCCCAGGAGCGGCTGCCTGCTGCAGTAAATCTGCAGCTGGCGGTCGTCAAGAGGTTAAAAAATAGCCACCCACCTGTCCCACGATCCAGCAGTGTGCTCACCCCAGTCGGTCTCATCCGCTGTCCTCTTTCCTTGGTGCCGGCATCTTCACTATGGGCACCTGGTTGTGACAGCTTGTGGCTTCACAGCCGGGTGCTCACTGTACAGGACCAAGCCGCCCTGTGCATCGAGAATGGTGGATGCAATCTTCTGAGACCTGTCAGTGTCCCAGAAGACTGCAGGGGGGGAGGGAGGAATGAGGTCAGAACGAAAGTGGGAGTTGGCTACCTGTCAAAATCAGGTCACCCCCCAGCTCCTCAAAAGTGCCAAGTGTTCAAACATATTGGACTAGGTGGGACTTTAGATGAGACCCAAGCTGGTGTTGCCCGGCGTCTCCATCCCTATAACAAAGAAAAAAAAAAGAAAAAAAGAGGTTTGAAGGATTGTAAGAGGTGCATGAAAGTCAGCAAGCCCCCAGTCTGATGTACTCACCCTCCAGTCTGTCACCAACCAAATAAAACCTGTCTCTTGGTACAAAGAACAGGGGTTTAGTTGACACACATTTGCAAACGCATGTGAAAGCTGCAGAGCCACTGTGCCAAGTGTTCAAGAGGAGCGGAGATGATTCCTTAAAATGGAACTTCCCCTTTTGGTTGGAGTCCTGCTTTAGAGTCCATTTTTCTGCCTTCAATTGCTTGCTGGATGCACAGGAAAAAAGTCCCCCTCCTAAATTTGCCATACTTATCATAGCAAAACAACAGATAAATAAAAAAATAAAAAAAAAAACGCATAAAAACAAAACAACAAACACATTATTCAACACACTTCCAGAACATTCAGCATACTTCCAGAATGCCTAGTGGTTCCATCTACGCTCCTCTATGTCATTGCTGTACCCTGTAATGGAACAGAAACCAGTAGAGATCGGCTCAGGTGTCCTCCAAACTCATCTCTAGTCAAACCTTGAACTCATGCTCTTTTTTTACTTCAGTGAGCAAGGCCAGGTCATTCCTGCACACAGCCCACCACTCGTATACATGATTTGTGGGGTGGAATAATAATCCAGCCTTTTATAGTGCCTTGCAAAAGTATTCGGCCCCCTTGAACTTTGCGACCTTTTGCCACATTTCAGGCTTCAAACATAAAGATATTAAACTGAAATTTTTTGTGAAGAATCAACAACAAGTGGGACACAATCATGAAGTGGAACGAAATTTATTGGATATTTCAAACTTTGTTAACAAATAAAAAACTGAAAAATTGGGCGTGCAAAATTACTCAGCCCCTTTACTTTCAGTGCAGCAAACTCTCTCCAGAAGTTCAGTGAGGATCTCTGAGGCTACATTCACACCTGAGCGTAGCGTTTTCGCGCGTTTTTTACCGCGGTTTTACCGCGATTTTTACCGCGATTTTACCGCGATTTTTACCGCGATATACAGGCGTTTTTACAGGCGTTTTTTGTGCAGGCGTTTTTAGATTGAATAGAAACCAATGGAAAACGCCTGTAATCTGCCCAAAAAGAAGCTCATGTACTTTTTTGAGTGTTGGGCGTTTTGCTTACAGCGTCAAAACGCTCAGATGTGAACAGGGGCCATTGAAATGAATAGGATTTGTCTTGTTGGGCGTTTTGAGAGCTGATCCTAGAGCAGAAAAACTCCCCAAAAACGCCCCAAAACGCCTACATGTGAATGGAGCCTGAATGATCCAATGTTGACTTAAATGACTAATGATGATAAATAGAATCCACCTGTGTGTAATCAAGTCTCCGTATAAATGCACCTGCACTGTGATAGTCTCAGAGGTCCGTTTAAAGTGCAGAGAGCATCATGAAGAACAAGGAACACACCAGGCAGGTCCGATATACTGTTGTGGAGAAGTTTAAAGCCGGATTTGGATACAAAAAGATTTCCCAAGCTTTAAACATCCCAAGGAGCACTGTGCAAGCGATAATATTGAAATGGAAGGAGTATCAGACCACTGCAAATCTACGAAGACCTGGCCGTCCCTCTAAACTTTCAGCTCATACAAGGAGAAGACTGATCAGAGATGCAGCCAAGAGACCCATGATCACTCTGGATGAACTGCAGAGATCTACAGCTGAGGTGGGAGACTCTGTCCATAGGACAACAATCAGTCGTATACTGCACAAATCTGGCCTTTATGGAAGAGTGGCAAGAAGAAAGCCATTTCTTAAAGATATCCATAAAAAGTGTCGTTTAAAGTTTGCCACAAGCCACCTGGGAGACACACCAAACATGTGGAAGAAGGTGCTCTGGTCAGATGAAACCAAAATCAAACTTTTTGGTAACAATGCAAAACGTTATGTTTGGCGTAAAAGCAACACAGCTCATCACCCTGAACACACCATCCCCACTGTCAAACATGGTGGTGGCACCATCATGGTTTGGGCCTGCTTTTATTGAGCAGGGACAGGGAAGATGGTTAAAATTGATAGGAAGATGGATGGAGCCAAATACAGGACCATTCTGGAAGAAAACTTGATGGAGTCTGCAAAAGACCTGAGACTGGGACGGAGATTTGTCTTCCAACAAGACAATGATCCAAAACATAAAGCAAAATCTACAATGGAATGGTTCACAAATAAACATATCCAGGTGTTAGAATGGCCAAGTCAAAGTCCAGACCTGAATCCAATCGAGAATCTGTGGAAAGAACTGAAAACTGCTGTTCACAAACGCTCTCCATCCAACCTCACTGAGCTTGAGCTGTTTTGCAAGGAGGAATGGGCAAAAATTTCAGTCTCTCGATGTGCAAAACTGATAGAGACATACCCCAAGCTAATTACAGCTGTAATCGCAGCAAAAGGTGGCGCTACAAAGGATTAACTTAAGGGGGCTGAATAATTTTGCACGCCCAATTTTTCAGTTTTTTATTTGTTAAAAAAGTTTGAAATATCCAATACATTTCATACCACTTCATGATTGTGTCCCACTTGTTGTTGATTCTTCAAAAAAATTACTGTCTTATATCTTTATGTTTGAAGCCTGAAATGTGGCAAAAGGTCGAAAAGTTCAAGGGGGCCGAATACTTTCGCAAGGCACTGTATCTCACTGGAGTTAAACAATTGCACAAGTTCGGAGGACACCTGAGTTCATCTCTACTGGCCAACAGGAGGAACCACAGACAAGGGAGACCAGATGTCTGTTGTTTCAAGAAGTGAGCTGGGACACTATACTGTACATCCATCAGCATGCTTAGCTCTGGAACAGAGATGGGCATCACTGATGGCAGGATGACTGGTGGTGGTCTGGAGGAAAGAAGGGAAAGGGAAGACATGATTGAAACCTTTAAATACAGCAAGGAGATGAATAAAGCTCAGGAGGGCAGTATTTTTATTGTGAAGCAAAGATCAAGACCACAGGGGCATGACCTCAAACTAGCAGGAGGAAAAGTCCGAACTAATCTTAGTAATATTTTACAGAAAGAGTAGTCAATGATTGGAACTTCCAGCAGAGGTAGTGAGTCAAACAACAATACGTGTATTTAACCACTTTCCACCCTGCTTCTGCAGATATTAGTGATGGGCAGAACACCCCCCTGTTCAATACGCACCAGAACATCTCGAACAGGGAAAAAGTTCTAGCGAACATGCAAACTCTATTAAAGTTTATGGGACACGAACATGAAAAATCAAAAGTTCTCATTTTAAAGGCTTATATGCAAGTTATTGCCACAAAAAGTGTATGGGGACCTGGGTACTGCCCTGGGGAACATGTATCAATACAAAATATTTTTTTTAAACAATCGTTTTTAAAGGAGCAGTGATTTTAATGATGCTTAAAGTGAAAAAATAAAAATGAAGAATTCCTTTAAATATCGTGCCTGGGGGTGTCCCCTTATTGCGCCTATAAAGTGGCACATCTGTACGAGGTATGGAGCCTGCTACAGCAATACTGGCATTTCTAAAGGAAAAAATGTTGTTTAAACTTGCTCACGGCTGTAGTGTATTGCTGGCTCACGGCAATACAGATAGCCAGTCCATACCAAGCCCTTCGGGTCTGGTATGGATTTTAAGTGGAACCCCTTGCCAAAATAAAATAAAAAATAAAAAAACGGCATGGGGTCCCCCTCAAAATCCATACCAGACCCTTATCCGAGCACGCAGCCTGGCAGTCCAGGGAAGAGCGAGCACCCCCCTCCTGAACTATACCAGACCGCTTGCCCTCAACATGGGAAAGGTGCTTTGGGGTGCCCTGGGCTGTGGTTTTGGGGGTCTGCAGGTGGGGGGCTTATCGGAAACTGGAAGCCCCCTTTAACAAGGGGGCCCCCAGATTCTGCCCCCCTACCCCTATTCATTCACCAAAAAAAGTGTAAAAAGGAAAAAAAACACAGAACACAGTTTTTGCTAAGGCCTTTATTAAAAAGCAAAAAAAAAAAAAAATAGTGTTTTTTCGATGTAAATCCATCGTCAATCACGACGGCCGCCGGAAACAAAAAATAGAAAAAAATTCAAAAACGCTTCCATATGCTGCTCTTCAATTCTTTTATAGGCAAGGGGTGGGGCCACCCAGGTACGTCACCCGGTGGTGCAGCCCCTTCTGGCATCACGTTGGGAGCGGGCATTGGACCTATAGATCACAGCGTATCAAGGTTACCAGTATCTAGTAACCGGGTATCGTGTGATAGATTGGTCACATGATAACAATGTAGACAATCTGTCATTAATGGCTTTCCCTTCATAAACAACTTGCTTTGCTTACTTTTGCAAGCAATTACATGGACCTGGCTACCTGTACTATGTGATTAGCTTATCCAATCACATATCACAACAATAAGCAAGCTGTTCATTAAATGATTAACCCATTCATGGCAGCCAAAACTATTGCTTATACAGTGATCATCACTGTATAATAAGCAATAACAGAGTAAAAAAAGTCCTGATCACCCCCTCCCAGAGTAGTACAGTTTTGAACAAACATAAACATAAAACATGTAAAAACATGTAAACAAATAGTAACAAAAGAAGGAAAGAAAAAAATGGTTAATAAATTGAATTCAAATTATTTAATCATTTTTCTTTTTCTTTTTTTTTTTACATACTGTCACCAGTCAGTATACCTGATCACCGCCACGCCAGTCAAATGACGATGCTGTACTCCACTATTGACAGTATGTTAAAAGAAAACAAAAAAAAAAAAAACAC
The DNA here is from genome assembly GCF_965119305.1 of Pelophylax lessonae. Classification (NCBI taxonomy): domain Eukaryota; kingdom Metazoa; phylum Chordata; class Amphibia; order Anura; family Ranidae; genus Pelophylax; species Pelophylax lessonae. The sequence goes on from NC_138769.1 coordinate 328,878,753, forward strand.
ATTTTATTTAATTTCTTAATTATCCAAAGCATTTTGACAAAACATTTACAACTTCAAAAAAACTCACCATGCCTATTACTAAATGCCCCAGATGGTCTACTTTCCAAAAAGAGGGAATTTGCACTGCCCTGGCATTTTGGGCCTCGACCTCACGAAATTAGATAGGCTTATGGACTTCAAAAAGACCATGCGATTTCCCATCGGCTGCGTTTTTGAAAAGGTGCATGCACCTTTTTTTTTGTGGAAATGCAGGCATGGCAGCCATACCTCACAATTTTTTGAGATGGGAATGAGGGACACCCATTAGCAAAATTAGGCATAGGGAACCCCCCCTTGCCAAGGAGAATTATACAAACAAATTATTAGTTAAACCCACAAATGCTATTTTTACCACTACTATTCCTTTATACTGACTTTTGACATGTACAAATGCAGCAATTTAGAAACTGGATAAAAGGTTTAGCATTGTGAAACACTTTTTGAAAGATAAATAGTGCATTTTATATACAGCTATATAGATCCGACCAAAATAAGGGACAAATGAGGAGGAAAGACGGACAGAGGGACTTCAAATCAGGGACAGTTCCTCGAAATCAGGGACAGTTGGGAGCTATGATGGCAGCCCATCATTTTGAATTGGCCGCCGTGCCCATGCAAACACAGCATGCAAAAACACATAGGTGTGGACCTAGCGGAAAGATGGGTTTGAGGAGGTGACATAGTACCTCCTTGTCACCTGCTGAATGGCTCTGAAAATGAATCCATCATGGATCGCTTTCTGGTGGGGTGAAAGCATAGCCACCTTATGTGAACATTCACTTTCACATACTAAACAGTACAGATGGGCTCGGGTGTGTTCAAGTTCCCATGTGCCCGATCCCATCAGGAAGCTGACACTACACTCTGCTAATCACAGGCAGTGAGACATTTCCTGATCCACAGCTGCACAGATCAGGAAATGTCTCACTGAGGGCCGATTCACACTGGTGCGATGGAAGACATTGCATGTGATTCACACCGCACTGCTATGCAAATCACATGCAATGTCTTTGCGATGCAAATTCAGCCATACAGATTGTGTGGCTGAATTCGCTTGCATTCGAACCAAAGTCATGCAGGACCCTTTTTTTGATCCGCAACAGAATTGGATCGCATGGGTGTTCACAACCATGCAATCCAATTACTGTCCTAATTGACAGTTTGCACTGCGATATGCAAACTAATCTGGAGTAGGGTTGCCAGCTCATCCCTTTAAACTAGGACACATAATAATTACACAGGTTCTGGGGCTAATATAATGCCCATAAGGCACTAAGTGAGTTTAATTACCACCTTAACCACTTTAGCCCCGGAAGATTTGGCTGCTCAATGACCAGGCCACTTTTTTCAACTTGGCACTGCGCGACTTTAACTGACATTTGCGCGGTCATGCAATGCTGTACCCAAATAAAATTTACGTCCTTTTTTTTCCCACAAACAGAGATTTCTTTTGGTGGTGTTTGATCACCTCTGCGCTTTTTATTTTTTGCGATATTAATAAAAATAAAGAGAAAAAATTTTGCGACAAATTGGCATTTTCTACTATTGACTGTTAAAAAACATCCAATATTTTCAAATTTTGTCATATATTTAGGCCAAAATGTATTTAGCTACATTTCTTTGACAAAAAATTTTTTAATGAGCGTATTTTTATCCACTTTAACCACTTAGGCCCCGTTCACATAGGGGCGATCCAACTTGGGGGGGCTCGCACCGCGACCTCGGAGCGGCCGCCACGGACTTCATAACATTGAAGTCGCCTCACAGGTCGCCTTAGTGTGAACGGGGACTTAAGCCCCGGAAGATTTTACTCCCTTCCTGACCAGGGGGTTTTTTGCGATTTTTTACTGCGTGACTTTAACGGACAATTGCGCGGTCGTGCGACGCTGTACCTAAACGAATTTCACGTCCTTTTTTTCCCCACAAACAGAGCTTTCTTTTGGTGGTATTTGATTACCTGTGCGATTTTTTGATCATGCGCTATAAACAAAAAAAGAGCGTAATTTTGCAAAAATAACAATATTTTCCACTTTTTTTTATATGAAATTCCCCCCCAAAAAAATGTAAAAATCTAAATTTTTTAAAATTTTCGGCCAATTTGTTTTATGCTACATATGTTTGGTAAAAAAAAAATTGCAAAAAGCGTATTTTGATTGGTTTGCGCAAAAGTTATCGCGTTTACTAACAAAGGGAAAGATTTTTGTCATTTTTGGTGGTTTTTTTTTTAACGAGTAATGGCGGCGATCTGCGATTTTTTTTGCGGTACTGCGACATTGCGGCGGACAGATCGGACCCTTGACTGACATTTTTGACACTTTTGGGGGTACCAGTGACATTACTACACACGTACCGATCGTCGGCCGAACGATCGGCCGTCTTTTGTCCCCGGGCTGTCGTGTCTGTTGAAAACTGCAAAAGACTGCACACGAATCTTGTCGGCCAACAACAGCCGACTGCAGAAGTGATATCATGTGATGGTTAACTTTCCTTGTCTTTTTTCTTTTCTGAGCATGCCCAGTCTTGCTAATCTGCTGTCTGTTGGCCGAATTCTGTACTGACTGGCGAACAATCGGCCGTTCTGGTGTTGGCCAACAAAAATTTTAATGCCTGCACGACAGATTCTGTTCGGCCGAAAATGCGCTGTCGGCTGTTGGAAGCATCATACTAACAAGCCTACAATCGGCCGATCGGTCGCCGGCCGAATATTTACGGCCGACAATCGGTACGTGTGTACGGGGCTTAAGTCTACGTCGCTGGACCCAGGGCTGCCACTGTGCCGCAGTAGCAGCACAGTGAGCAGTCCTAAAGTGGTTAATCAGCCACAGAACCTGTGTAATTAACCACTTGCCGACCAGCCGCCATACATATACTGCGGCAGGTCACCTCTGTCCCTCGAAAATACGTACCTGTACGTCACTTCAAGGGCCGCTAGCGGAGGCATGCGTGCCCATTCGCCACAGGGGAAGCCAATTTGCGGGCCCAGCGGCCGCAATTGCTGCCAGGCACCCGCAATCACTCCCAATGGAGACAGAACACCGTTGTAAACATGGCGGGCCGCTGTTCTGTAAGTTATGAACACAGGGATCCTGTGTTCCTCTTATTTAGGAACACAGTTTTCTGTGTTCATGCAGCAAGCCCCCCCCCACCCCCCACATTTAGAAAGCACCCCCTAGGGACACATTTAACCCTTTGATCGCCCCTGGTGTTAACCCCTTCCCTGCCAGTGTCATTATTACAGTAACAGTGCATATTTGTTAGCACTGATTACTGTAGTGATGTCACTGGTCCCCCAAAAAGAGTCAAAAATGTCAGTTAGGGGTCTGATCTTGCCGCCACAATGTCGCAGTCTCGCTAAAAATTGCAGATCGCTGCCATTTCTAATAAAAAAATAAAATAAATAAAAATTACATAAATCTTTCCCCTAGTTTCTTGACGCAATAACTTTTGCGCAAGCCAATCAACATACACTTATTGAGATTTTTTTTTAACCAAAAATATGTAGCAGAATACAAAAAGTGTCCTAAAATGATGAAAAAATTAGATTTTTAATTGGGAATATTATATAGCAGAAAGTAAAAAAAAGTTTGTTTTTTTTTTTGTTTTTTTTTTTAGAATTGTCGCTCTTTTTTTGTTTATAGTGCAAAAAAATAAAAATCGCAGAGGTGATCAAATACCACCAAAAAAAGTTCTATTAGTGGGAAAAAAAGACATCAGTTTTATTTGAGTACAGTGTTGCACAACCGCGCAATTGTCAGCTAAATTAACGCAGTGCCATATTGCAAAAATGGCCAGGTCATTAAGGGGGTAAATCCTTCCAGTCCAGAAGTGGTTAATGTTTGTCCTGGTTTAACCACTTGTTTACTGCCCGCCGCAGATATACTGCGGCAGGCTGGCTCGGCTGCGCGAACCGACGTATAGGTATGTCAGTTCGCACGCGCCCCCATTAGGCAGCAGGTAAGCCAATCCACGGGGCCAGCGGCCGCGATTGCCGCCGGGCAACCGCAATCACTCCCCATGTGGGTATGGGAATTTTATATAGCAGAATGTGAAAAATATTGTTTTTATTTTCAGAATTGTCGCTCTTTTTTGTTCATAGCGCAAAATATAATCGCACAGGTGATCAAATACGACCAAAAGAAAGCTCTATTTGTGGGGAAAAAAGGACATAAATATTATTTAGGCACAGTGTTGCTCAACCACGCAATTATCAGTTAAATTAACGCAGTGCCGTATCGCAAAAAATTAAGGGAGTTTATCTTTCCGGTCCAGAAGTGATTAATGTGTGTCCTGGTTTAAAAGGATGAGGTGGCAACCCTAATCTGGAGGTGTCATTAACTTTGTGTTGACACTCCCATCAGTTCGCATATGGCAGTGTGAACTGTCTGGGAGTCGGGAACCCGCAGTGGATTCGCAGGGTTTCAGCTTTGTACCAGTGTGAACCGTGTTCAGTGAAAAAACCATACCCGTGAGAAAACCATACCCTCGTCACTTACGGTGCACCTACGGAGGGTATGGATTTCTCACAGTAGTGTGTGTAATGTTATACTTGCCGCGATTACATTAAGTCCCCGTTCACACTAAGGCGACCTGTGAGGCGACCTGGTCGCCTCACAGGTCGCCTTCCATAGGGAAGCTGCGGACCCATTCTAATAGGAGCGACACAAGTCGCTCCGACTTAGAAAAAGGGTCCGGAGCTTCTTTGGGGCGACCCGGAGGTGACCGCCATAGACTTCAATGTTATGAAGTCCGTGGCGGCCGCTCCGAGGTCCCGGCGCGCTGCTCGCACCGCGACCTCGGAGCTCGCCCCCCCAAGTCGGATCGTGGCAATGTGAACGGGGCCTAAAACAGCTCCTCTGCAACATCAGTCATCTCCGCTGCTATCCCTGTCACTTCCTTCATCTCGGCTAATAAATATAAAAGCGGATCACGGAGCCGAGATCGTCGTCACTTGCATTTCATACACCCGCCGCCGCTTTTATATTTATTAGCCGAGATCAGGGAAGTGAGAGGGATAGGAGCGGAGAGGACTCATGTTGCAGCCGAACTGTTTTAATGTAACCGCCGCAAGTATAACATTACACACAGTCTCGTGATAATTTCATTCCCTTCGAGCATGCGTACTTGTGAACTTCTCTGCTGTGCAATTACGTATCCGGGGCTCTGAGCATGCGCACTGCTACGCTGCTCAGCTGTTTCAGACAGGAAGTGGCGAGGGTATGGAATTCTAACGAGGTATGGTTTTCTAACGTTACACCGGCCCTGACTGTGATTAGCGGTGTCTGCTTCCTGGCAGGATCGGCGCGTGAGAACTCGAACACGCCTGAGCCCATCTCTACTAAACAGCCTGCATGGAGGAAATTTCCAGGGATTGCAGTCACCAACAATTAATCACTTCGGCTCCTTTCACACGGGCGCACCGCCCGACGGCGACGGAGTCCGTTCTGCTCAGCGGGGGATCAATCCACTGATCCCCCGCTGAGCAGGCGGATGACAGCTCCGTCTCCGCTCTGCGTGCTGAGAATGAGCTGTCAGATCCCCGCTTTCCTCTTTGGGGAGATCAGATGAGAACAGACCGCCTGTCCATTCTCATCCGATCTGATCCTCCAAACGGATGGCAAAGAGGGTTTCCATGCGTCCGGATTTCACGGACAGGATCGGATAGCAGAGGGTGTCAGCGGAGATGTCTCCGCTGACACCTGCTGCCCCATAGGGATGCATGGAGCATCCGATCAGATCCGCCTAAAAAACTGATAGGCGGATCAGATCGGATCGCCTGTGTGAACGGGGCCTTATACAAAAGTTGAATAAAAGAAAAAAAAATGGACTTCTGTTGAAGTGGAAGGTATTGACTTGGCTATCCACACTTTGATTTCCAGCTGATTCAGGATAATTCTGCTGAAAATGGAGCAAACTAGGGTCAGCTTTAGACATAGGTGCCTGAGGGCAATAGAATAGTGACACTTCTTTTATTACACGCCTATAAATATCTAATTGTTTTTTTTTTTACTACTCCAATGACTACACAAACACACTTTCACTTCCTTTATGTAGTGTCATTGAGAGCCACCGCCTACAACATGCTCTCTATACTTTGCTACTAGTGCGCAGCTGCGCTGACTAAACCTGGGCGATGCGTGATTGGTGCATTCCCTTGTCAGTCACAGAAGGTGACCATTCCCCGGCACAGAGCGATCACGTGGTTGTTTATGTGATTTGCCCGGCAGATATGCGGAGGAGAAGATACACCGGAGAGACGTGTGAAGGATTCATATCACAGCGTGTAATCGGAGGCTGCACTAAGGAGGTGAACAGACCGCATACATAGCCGCACTGCCTGCTATTCCCATCATCTACAGATTCCTTTGTGTGCTCAGGGCAACCGTCACATCTCTTTATATTGGATGGAGTGTTAAAGGGTGAAACCCTGTCCCCGGTTCTCCCACTGGGGAGTGACCTCTTCCCTCCTATACAGAACCTCAATGAGATCCGACACATATGTGCAGCAGCAAAAGAAGGGGCGTTAATGCCCCCATGTCGCCTGTATGATTTGCTGAACACGTGCTCTCGGCACCAAGCAGCGGCAAACGGCTATGGCAGCATTGCCATCTGAGCGTTTTTTTTTTTTAGCTATTGTGTACAACTTATTTAAAGCAGGACTCCATCCTATCATAGGAGGAATCTACTGACCTAGGCATGAGATCAATTCCACTTGGTAAAGGTATCAAAAAACGTATTCATTAGAAAATATTTAATCACGTCACATGACATGAATTGATCATCTATGCATTAAAAACATTGTAACAGTAGGGGAGGTTGCGAGGATTGGCCTCCTTTTTTGGAAGTTATATGTTATGTGCTATGGTTGTTACAATGTTTTTTATGCATGAATGCTCACTTCATGTCATGTGACATAATTTTAATGTTTTCTAATAAATACATTTTGTGATACCTTTAACAATTGGAATTGGTCTCATGCCTAAGCCAGTAGAGTCCTATGACCGGATGGGGTCCTGTTTTTGTGCCATTCACATAAATGCAATGCGGGAACCCTGCAAATCCACTGTGGGTTCCCGAATCGGATTCCAAATTGCAGGCAACTCACACTGCCATATGTGAATTGCTGGGGGTGTCAATATAAACTTGACACCCCCAGATCACTTCGCATATTTCAATGCGAACTGTCAGTTCGGACAGGAATCAGATCGAATAGTGTGAACCACCATGCGATTTGATTCTGCTGTGGTCCTGTGTGAGTTGTGTCCGAATGTGATGCAAATTCATCCATACAATCTGTATGGCTGAATTTGCATTGCACAGACATCGCATGTGGTTTTCAGAGCAGTGCGCTCCGAATCATATGCAATATCTGTCATCGCACTAATGTGAACCGGTGTTCCGTTAAAAAACCCTACCCATGAAAACTCCCTACCCTTGTCACTTCCGGTGCAGGTACGTCATTCATTAGCTGAGCTGCTTCCCAGTGTGCATGCTCAGCCAGCAAATGTTTTCGGCTTCCCGTGAAAATACCCTACCCTCGTACCTCTCGGCTTCCCGTGAAAATACCCTACCCTCGTTCCTCTCGGCTTCCCGTGAAAATACCCTACCCTCGTTCCTCTCGGCTTCCCTTGAAAATGCCCTACCCTCGTTCCTCTCGGCTTCCCGTGAAAATGCCCTTCCCTCGTTCCTCTCGGCTTCCCGTGAAAATGCCCTACCCTCGTTCCTCTCGGCTTCCCGTGAAAATGCCCTACCCTCGTTCCTCTCGGCTTCCCGTGAAAATACCCTACCCTTGTTCCTCTCGGCTTCCCGTGAAAATACCCTACCCTTGTTCCTCTCGGCTTCCCGTGAAAATACCCTACCCTTGTTCCTCTCGGCTTCCCGTGAAAATACCCTACCCTTGTTCCTCTCGGCTTCCCGTGAAAATACCCTACCCTTGTTCCTCTCGGCTTCCCGTGAAAATACCCTACCCTCGTTCCTCTCGGCTTCCCGTGAAAATACCCTACCCTCGTTCCTCTCGGCTTCCCGTGAAAATACCCTACCCTCGTTCCTCTCGGCTTCCCGTGAAAATACCCTACCCTCGTTCCTCTCGGCTTCCCGTGAAAATACCCTACCCTCGTTCCTCTCGGCTTCCCGTGAAAATACCCTACCCTCGTTCCTCTCGGCTTCCCGTGAAAATACCCTACCCTCGTTCCCAGTGCTTAAAGCGGCGGCTTTCCGCGAAAACACCCTACCCTCGTTCCCCAACGGGGCGAAAAAAATTTAAAAGTCGCTCCTAATGAAGGAAAAATTAAAAGTGTCTCTTAATGAACTATATATATATATATATATATATATATATATATATATATATATATATATATATATATATATATATATATATATATATATATTATGTATGTAATATAAATGGAATAATAATAAAAAAAATGGAGGTCTGCTCGCTCTCTCCTATCTATCTATCTATCTATCTATTGCACACAGCTGCAAGAAAAAGTATGTGAACCCTTTGGAATGATATTGATTTCTGCACAAATTGTTCATAAAATGTGATCTGATCATTGAAGTCACAACAATAAACAATCACAGTCTGCTTAAACTAATAACACACAAAGAATGAAATGTTGCCATGTTTTTATTGAACACACCATGTAAACATTCACAGTGCAGGTGGAAAAAGTATGTGAACCCTTGGATTTAATAACTGGTTGAACCTCCTTTGGCAGCAATAACTTTAACCAAATGTTTCCTGTAGTTGCAGATCAGACGTGCACAACGGTCAGGAGTAATTCTTGACCATTCCTCTTTACAGAACTGTTTCAGTTCAGCAATATTCTTGGGATGTCTGGTGTGAATCACTTTCTTGAATTCATGCCACATCTCAATCTGGTTGAGGTCAGCACTCTGACTGGGGCACTTCAGAAGGCGTATTTTCTTCTGTTTAAGCCATTCTGTTGTTGATTTACTTCTATGCTTTGGGTCATTGTCCTGTTGCAACACCCATCTTCTGTTGAGCTTCAGCTGGTAGACAGATGGCCTTAAATTCTCCTGCAAAATGTCTTGATAAACTTGGGAATTCATTTTTCCTTCGGTGATGACAATCCATCCAGGCCCTGAAGCAGCAAAGTAGCCCCAAACCATGATGCCACCACCACCATACTTCACAGTTGGGATGAGGTTTTGATGTTGGTGTGCTGTGCCTCTTTTTCGCCACACATAGTGTTGTGTGTTTCTTCCAAACAACTCAAATTTTGGTTTCATCTGTCCACAGAATATTTTGCCAGTACTGCTGTGGAACATCCAGGTGCTCTTGTGCAAACTGTAAACATACAGCAATGTTTTGTTTGGACAGCAGTGGCTTCCTCTGTGGTATCCTCCCATTAAAAATCCATTCTTGTTTAGTGTTTTACGTATTGTAGATTCGCTAACAGGGATGTTAGCATTTGCCAGTGACTTTTGCAAGTCTTTAGCTGACACTCTAGGATTCTTCTTCACTTCATTGAGCAGTCTGCGCTGTGCTCTTGCAGTCATCTTTACAGGACAGCCACTCCTAGGGAGAGTAGCAGCAGTGCTGAACTTTCTCCATTTATAGACAATTTGGCTTACCGTGGACTGATGAACAGCAAGGCTTTTGGAGATACTTTTATAACCCTTTCCAGCTATATGCAAGTCAACAATTCTTAATCGTAGGTCTTCTGAGAGCTCTTTTGTGCGAGGCATCATTCACATCAGGCAATGCTTGTGAAAAGCAAACCCAGAACTGGTGTGTGTTTTTTATAGGGCAGGGCAGCTGTAACCAACACCTCCAATCTCATCTCATTGATTGGACTCCAGTTGGCTGACATCTCACTCCAATTAGCTCTTGGAGATGTCATTAGTCTAGGGGTTCACATACTTTTTCCACCTGCACTGTGAATGTTTACATGGTGTGTTCAATAAAAACATGGCAACATTTCATTCTTTGTGTGTTATTAGTTTAAGCAGGCTGTGATTGTCTATTGTTGTGACTTAGATGATGATCACATCACATTTTATGACCAATTTGTGCAGAAGTTCCCAGGAAGGAAGGCAAAGTGCGTCCAATCCTGGACCTCAAGGCGCTAAACTGCTTTGTACAGGTACAGAACTTCCGTGTCCATTCGAACGGTGCTGGCATCCCTGCGTCAGGGGGATTTCCTTGTCTCTATCGATCTCAAGGATGCCTACCTTCACATTCCAATATGTGCCAGTCACCAGCGTTTTCTCTGCTTTGCTGTGGGAGAGGATCATTTTTCGTTTGTGGTATTACCCTTTTGGTCTCGCATCTGCTCCTCGGGTCTTCATAAAAGTGTTAGCCCTGGTGCTAGCTTTGTTATGCCAACAGGGGATTGCGGTACTGGGCTACTTGGACGATCTCCTTCTGCGAGCGGAGTCTCCTGCTCTGGTGGAGAACCTTGAGATCACAATATGAACTCTGCGGGAGTTCGGCTGGATTCTGAATTTTCATAAGTCTGCTCTGGTTCTGCCCTCAAAGCTGGACTATCTGGACCTGACTCTGGACTTGGTCTTAGCCAGAGTCCTCCGTCCCTCTGGAGAAACTCCAGAAATTGCAGGCTGCAATTCACCTCTTGCTGTCCCAACAAATGGCCATCCCTCCGGACTTGCATGCGGGTGCTGGGCCTGATGCTGTCTATCTTTTTGAGGCGGTTCCGTTTGCACAGTTCCATTTTTGAGGTCCCTGCAAAGGGAAATTTTGACCAAATGGGACAAGACGCCGCAGTCTCTGGACAATCTGATCCGGCTGAGTTGGGGCACCAAAGAGACCCCCTAATGTGGCTTCATTCTCTGCTGCTTTGGCTGGGAAATTCCTTCCTCCCCTTGTATTGGACCGTGGTCACTACGGATACCAGCTGTCCGGCTGGGGAGGTGTCCCCGGCAAGCATTCTGTTCAAGGCATCTGGACGCTGGAAAAGTCCAGACTCCCGATCAATGTCTTGGAACTTCAAGCAATCGGACTGTGTCTGGATCATTGGATGGATTATCTTCAGGGTTGTCCAGTGCGTATTCAGTCGGACTGTGCCACGGCTGTGGCTTATGTCAATCACCACAGGGAAAAAAGAAGTATCCTGGCGGCACTGGGGGGTAGCTGGCATTCTAAGGTGGGCAGAATGGTTCGTTCCAGCCCTCGCCGCTGTATACATTCCCGGGTGTAAAATTGGCAGGCGGATTACCTCAGTTGGACCAGGGGAAGTGGTCCCTTCATCCAGAGGTGTTTCAACCGCTGTCTCTCTGATGGGCACCCCCGAGGTGGATCAACAGAAAGGTGCGGAGGTTTGCGGCTCAGTCAAGGGATCCTTTGGCGGGTGCCACAGACGTGCTAGTGGCCCTGTGGGGTCAAAATCGTCTGATTTACAACTTTCCTCTCAAGCTTCTGCCAAGACTTCTACGCATGATCGAGGCAGAAGACATTCCAGTCATCTTGGTGGCTCTGGACTGGTGTGGCTGGTGGCTGACGTTCCTTTGACGCTTCCTCTCAGGGAGGATCTGCTGTCCCAAGGACTGATCTTCCACCCTGCTTTGCAGTCACTGGCTTTGATGGCTTGGCTATTGAACGCCAGGTGCTGAAGAATAGGGGTTTATCCGAGTCGGCGAATCCTACACTGTTGAAAGCTAAGAAATCTACCATCGTACGTGGAAGATGTACATTGCATGGTGTGAATCCCTCGGGGTTCTTTTGGGGTTCTTCCTCGCTCCTAGGTGGCTCAGATCTTTACTTTCCTTCAACGGTGTGTTGAACAGGAATTGGCCTTGAGTACCATCAAAGGCCAGGTGTCTGCTTTGGCGGTCTTCTTCCAATGACCTTTGGCCACACTCCCTGGTGTGTACCTTTTTTGTCAGGGTGTCCGACATTTGATTCCTCTAGTGCGGGCTCCGTTGCCGCCTTGGGATCTCAATATGGTGCTTTCAGCTCTACAGAAGCCTCCCTTTGAAAATATTCGGGAGATTCCCCTGCTGCCGCTGTCCCAGAAGGTGGCCTTTTTAGCAGCTATCACCTCTGCTTGCAGGGTGTCGGAACTGGCGGCATTATCCTGTCCATGTCACCTGGTGATTCACAGGGATAAGGCGGTTCTTCACCCCTGTCAGTTGTTCCTTCAAAGGTTGTCTCTGATTTCCATTTGAATGAAGACATTCTGTTGCCTTCCCCGTGTCCCAGGCCTAAACATCTAAAGGAAATTGCCTTGCATGCTTTGGATGTGGTCCAGGCAATTAGGGTGTATCTGGCAGCTACAGAGTCATTCAGGAAGTCACTCTTTGTGCTCATGGATGGACCTCAAAAGGTTGTTTGTTTCCTCTGTGACTATTTCCAGATGGATCAGACAGATGGTGGTTCAGGCCTATTCCAATCACGGGGTACAAGTTCCTCCTTTCCCTGTGAAGGCACACTCTACTAGGGCGCTTAGTGTCTCCTGGGCTTTCCGTCATCGAGCGTTGGTGACACAGGTTTGCAAGGTCGCCACTTGGTCGTTGGTGCACACTTATAAAGTGGCTGTGTTGGCATCTGCAGATGCTTCTTTTGGCCTCCAAGGTTTTGCAGGCTGCTGTTTTAAGATCTGTTCCTGGTTGAGCTCCTGTTGCCTGGTTAGCTAATGTTTTAGCCTTGGGAATTTTGTTGTTGCCCCCCCCCCCCCCCAATGTTTAACACTGCTTTGGGACGTCCCAATGGTTATGAATATTGGGAGCTGTTTGTCAATGAGCGAAAGAGAAAATATGATTTTTGATTCACCGTAAAAAATCTATTTCTCTGAATGTTCATTGATGAACACGGCACCCACCCCTCTGTGGAGTTGGCTTTCTTCGGACACTGCTTGTATACCCCCTGGGACTGCCCATGGGTGTAGCCAGAATTATTTTCTGCCTAGTGTCATACTGCCCCCTACAGGAGTAAAACAAGGGTTATGAATATCACAAGTTGTGTCCGTCAATGAACATCAGAGAAATGGATTTTACTGGAAGTAAAACATCCCATTTTTTTCCCAGGTGACCAGGGAGGAAAACAAACGAAAAGCACATTATGCATTGAATTTTAACGCAACACAAACTTGTTAAAAATTCTGTATTTGTTTTAAAAAAAATGCATATTGTGTTTTATAATGCACAAATGTGAACGACCCTTATTGGATTACCAGGTGACAATAAAAGCCTAAAGAAAAGGAATGCAGCCATCTCATCTAAAAATTGGTAGATTGCAATAGGTTTGCTTTTGGGTTTAACTTTTTTAGCTTTTGGGTAGTTTCTCCAGACACTGCTGATCAGACTGCGTTTTAAAGATTTAAAGAGCCAAGCAGCGGCTCTTTACTACGTGATCAGCTGTGCTCACTCAGTTTCTCATGGAGGTAAACAGATGCTGGTTATCGGCACTCCTTTCCTCATGCTGACCGGATTAGGAGAGAAGAGCGCCGATAACCGGGTTAGAGGAGGGAGACTGCAGCATTGCTCATCCATGCCAACGCGTGCCTCTTCCGTGCCCCACACGTGCATAATGGGTAGTCAGGAAATTTTAGATTTGTAAATGTATGTCCCTAGATAGAGCACCTGACGGTGCTCCCTGAATGTTGGGCTTCTGTATGTGGCTAGGCTGTGTAAAAGTACCACACGTGGTATCGCTGTACTCGGGAGGAGTAGCAGAATGTATTTTGGGGTGTAGTTGGAAGTATGACTATACAGTGTGTGAGAAAGAAATTGGTAATTTTGTGGGGAAAAAAATCTTCATTTTGCAAAGAATTTTTTCAAAAAACTCACCATGCCTCTTACTAAATACCCTGGAATGTCTACTTCCAAAAAAGGGGTAATTTGGGGGGGGCTATTTGTACTTCCTGGCTTGTTTAGTGTGTCAAATGACAGGCCATCAGTACATGAGGTGTGATCAATTTTTCAATGATTGTGAAGGTTATGGAGTCTTACAAGCTATGGTACCAAAGACCAAATAATATGGGAAGTGTGCTCTCACTGTGTCCCTAAATATGAGTGCCACATCCCGATATGAGAAGCCCAAAGACCAAATAATAAATACTTTTTTTTTTTTTTTTTATCAAAGATGTAGCAGTATAACTTTTGGCCAAAATTTCTAAAGAAAAAGTACTAATTTGCAAAATTTTCTAACCGAAACATAATAAAACTTTTTTTTTTTTTTTTACAAAATGTTTGGTCTTTTTTTTTTTTCCATAGTGCAAAAAATAAAAAACCCATTGATTAAATGGCTTTGTGGGGGGGGAGGACAAACATTTTATATGGATACAGCTTTACATGACTGAGTAATTGTAATTAAAAGCTGAAAATTTGCCTTCTTAGGAAGGGGGTATAAGTGCCCAGTGGGTAAGGGGTTAATGAGTGACACAAATGTGATTTATGCAATGTACTCCCTTCACTGTGTGATATGAGCAATATGTTTTCATTTAATTTTATTTTTATTATTGCATCTTACTTTTTCAGGTGTCATCATGGAAGTAAGCCACTCAATAAAGGAGAGGACTATTTCAGAAAATAGCCTAGTCATCCTTTTACAAGGACTGCATGGACATATCACTACTGTCGAACTTCGAGATGAAAGTTCCGCTAAAGGTTCAGTTATAAATGTAGATGCTTTTATGAACATACGCTTAGAAAAGGTCACATATACAGACCGTCAGGGCAAGGAATCCAAGCTGGATGACTTGTTTATCAATGGACGTAATGTGCGCTACATCCATATTCCAGAGGAGGTGAATATAATTCATACTATTGAAGAGCGGCTAAAGAAAATACAGGGTATCCGTGGATTTGGTGGAAAGGGAAGAAAAGAATTTGCTTCAAAGAAGTACAAATGATGCCTACTTTACCCTGCTGTTGAACAAAACAATGCTGCTGAATAAGATTTAGCTGTTTTATTAAGAGTGTATGGAAAAAAAATACACAAATACCTGGCTACTGATCATAAAGATCCTCCTGTATATTAAAGGAAACATTTCTTTAACTCACTTTGGTAAAACTATGCAGTTATTGTGTAAATAAGATTCCTTTTGCTACATGGCAGCCTGCGATTGTATGATGTGGGAAATTTGAATAAATAGAATACGTTTTTTTTTTGTGTAGGTGTCTTGATGGCAAGAGAGTAGAGCAGTGGTGGTCAATCTGGTAACTAAAGGGGGCCTCGTGTGGCACCTGACATGTCCAAAGGACTGCACAACAGAACTTTATAACACACAGGTGTGCACTGCGATGCTTTGTTGACTTTTTCTTTACAAACATTTATTCTTGTGTTGCAGCGCTTTTTTTGAGTGCACACCAACGTGGTGTGTTGGTGTGAACTGAAGCCAAAAAATGTTTGTGCTCACTTCTGCAACTTGGGATCCAACTTGAGACCCCCAAGCCTAAGGACATGTGAAAATCTTCTTTTTTCTAGGAGAGCCGTTCCTTCTGACATTACAGAAGTCGCGGTGACTTCAGAAAAGGTTCATGCACTACTTTGGTCTGACCTTTTGATATGACTTTGGTCTAGAGAATGTAAAGTCAGATCAAAGTAGCGCTGTAAATCGTGCGACTTTGGAGATGCTCTAAGGTAAAAGGAGCCCATGGCACACTGCAATTGAGGCAGTTATAGCCAATCCTATCACATTAGTTGCAGAAATGTTGCCCCCCCCCAATTTTGTCTTTAAGCAATTGGTCAAGACCAGGACCAGTCGAGACTTATGTATACCGGAGTGTCTGACACAGAGGGCACACAGAGACTGTGTTAGGAACCAGGGAAGTAAAGTATGAGATTTTGAGCACCTGTTAATACTAGATGTACCCCATACATAATCACATCTTTGCACAGTGGCTATGGAATAGTTTGTTAAAAATACCCAAGCCACCTATAAAAGTAGACAGTCATAGGCTTAAGTGTATTGCATGTGAATTTTTTACTGGCTATTTTATTTTGGTTGGGGGAAGGGTGAATCTGTTGAGAGTTTGACTGCTTCTACTGTATAAGGCCAGGTCATTGGAAGTCCCCAAAGAACTCGTAAAAGAACACAATGTGCAACAGAACACTGTTTGTAAACACAGATTTTCGTAATAGCCAGTTGAAACCTTTGACTTCACCCTTGTATTTTATTGTGGGCACAGATTTTTGGCACGCATGCATTCTTGCGTAATGTTTTCTGTGTGCCAGCAATCGCTCCTGGTGTAGACCAAACCACTGTGCCTAATTTGTAGATGTTATCACTACTGCTGACATTGGATAAAGTTTCATCAGATACAGTTTCAGAACTATTTCTATTCCAGTTTTGGTAGTTTCCATGTTAAAGTGGAGTGATTATCTCCCCACGTCTATTACTGCACAGCTCACAACTGATTGATTGCCTCCTCCTACAGTCAATAAAGCTGCCCATACACATAGAAAGATTTTTGTTGAGGCTGTGAACAAAATGAAAATCATATTCCTCTATCCACACTAAGTGCCGATTCACGCTCGTGTGATGTGGACAACCATGCATTTCAGTGCCAGTTCTGAATCCCACACTGGTTCACACTGACATCTGCGAACTGCTGGGGGTGTCAATGTAAAGGTAATGATACCCCCTGATCAGTTTGCAGATCGAAGTGCACCCATACGATCCAATTCCAGTGCAGACAAAAAAGGGTCCTGCACCATTTTGGTGTGCATGTGATGCAATATGGCTGAATTTGCATTACACATACATTACAGGTGACCCGCACAGCCATTCGGTGCGAATCACATGCAATCTCTGTGATCGCAGAAGTGTGAACCCAGCCTTAATGGTGCAGATATATGAATTTCCTGCTGTGGCTATTTTATTCTGACTCCGTTCCAGGTATTTTTAACAGCTAACTGGTTAAATACTAATGCTGTTTGACAATTTCTTACCTGGCTCCCTGATTTTTTTCAATTGAGGGAGGTTGGGCAGAAGAATGCCTCTCAGGAGTGAACGTCAGATGAAATTCACTCTTCTGTATGGCCATCATAAAGTGATACTTAACCACTTGCCGACCGCCGCACGACTATTTACGTCGGCAGTCAGCCCCTCACAGGCAAAGTGACGTAGATCTACGTCGCTAGCCTGTGAGGGTCTAGGGAGCGCGCCCCCCCCCCCGCGTGATCACGGACCCCCCCCCCGCGCGTGTGACCGGCGGACCCGATGATCGTCGCTGCAGAGGGAGAAAGTCAGGCGGTTGATGTAAACAAGCCGCCTGTCATTCTCCCCTGTGTAGAAACAGTGATCATACGGTTCTACTATATAGGACCGTTGATCACTGTTCCTACAGCTCAAGCCACAGCCAATCACAGTTAGAATCACGCCCCTAGGGACACACACAGCCCCTCCCTCTCAAAAATAGTTAACCCATTCACTGCCAGTGTAATTTTACAGTAACAGTGCATATGTCTAGCACTGATTACTGTAGAAATGTCACTGGTAACCCCAAAGTGTAAAAAATGTCAGTCAAGGGTACGATCTGTCCGCCGCAATTTTGCAGTACCGCAAAAAAAAAATGCAGATCGCCGCCATTACGCGTTAAAAAAAAAAAACAACAAAAATGACAAAAATCTTTCCCTTTCTTAGTAAACGTGATAACTTTTGCTCAAACCAATCAAAATACGCTTTTTGCAATTTTTTTTTGTTGTTTTTACCAAAAATATGTAGCATAAAACAAATTGGCCGAAAATGTTAAATTTAGATTTTTACAATTTTTTTTTGGGGAATTTCATATAAAAAAATGTGAAAAATATTGCTATTTTTGCAAAATTGACGCTCTTTTTTTTGTTTATAGCGCATGATCAAAAATCGCACAGGTGATCAAATACCACCAAAAGAAAGAAAGCTCTGTGGGATAAAAAGGACGTCAAATTTGTTTAGGTACAGCGTCGCACGACCGCGCAATTGTTAAAATTGTAAAATCCGTTAAAGTCACGCAGTGCCGAATCGCAAAATAGGCCCTGGTCAGGAAGGGGGTAAAATCTTCCGGGGCTTAAGTGGTTAAAGAAGAAAACTCTCTTTCCCTTTTTCTAACCCTTACTACCCCAACCTTCTTCACCCTACCTTCTACCTACCTGGCTTTCCTCTTGTTTGGATCTAGCAAAAGGAGGCATTACGTTAGCATCCTGGAAATCAATCTCCTATTGGTAACCATTGGCATTATACAGTATCTCACAAAAGTGAATACACCTCTTACATTTTTGTAAATATTTTATGATATCTTTTCATGTTACAACGCTGAAGAAATGACACTGCTACAATGTAAAGTAGTGCGTGTACATCTTGTATAACTGTAAATTTGCTGTCCCCTCAAAATAACAACACACAGACATTAATTTCTAAGCTGCTGGCAACAAAAGTGAGTACACCCCTAAGTGAAAATGTCCAAATTGGGCCCAATTATCCATTTTCCCTATCTGGTGTAATGTGGTTCATTCGTGTTACAAGGTCTCAGGTGTGAATGGGAAGCAGGTGTGTTAAATTTGGTGTTATCGTTCTCACTCTCATACTGGTAACTGGAAGTTCAACATGGTACCTCATGGCAAAGAACTCTGAGGATCATAAAAAAAAAAAAGCATTGTTGCTTTACATAAAGATGACCTAGGCTATAAGAAGATTGCCAAGACTCTGAAACTGAGCTGCAGCACGGTGGCCAAGACCATACAGCGGTTTAGCAGGAAAGGTTCCACTCGGCACAGGCCATGCAATGGTCGACCAGAGAGGTTGAGTGCACGTGCTCAGCGTCGTACCCAGAGGTTGTCTTTGGGAAATAGACAAATGAGTGCTGCCAGCATTACTGCAGAGGTTGGGGGGGGTCAGTCTGTCAGTGCTCAGACCATACGCTGTACACTGCATTAAACTGGTCTACATGGCTGTCGTCCCAGAAGGAAGCCTCTTTTAAGGATGATGCACAAGAAAGTCCGCAAACAGTTTGCTGAAGACAAGCAGACTAATGCCCCATACACACGTGCAGATTATCTGCAGACTTACCAAAACCATATAATATGAGGTCAAACCTAAACACTTTCAATTTGTATGCAATCCGGCAGGCCCTTGCACTACATAGAAAAAGTAAGTCTGCAGACAAAAGTCTGCAGATAATCTGCACGTGTGTATGGGGCATTAGGATATGGATTACTGGAACCATGTCATGTGGTCTGATGAGACCAAGATAAACTTATTTGATTCAGATGGTGTCAAGTGTGTGCGGCAGCAACGAGGTGAAGAGTACAAAGACAAGTGTGTCTTGCTTACAGTCAAGCATGGTGATGGGAGTGTCACGGTCTGGGGCTGCATGAGTGCTGCCGGCAGTGGGGAGCTACAGTTCATTGAGGGAACCATGAATGCCAACATGTACTGTGAAATACTGAAGCAGAGCATGATCCCCTCCCTTTGGAGACTGGGCCGCAGGGCAGTAGTCCAACATGATAATGACCCCAAACACACCTGCAAGATGATCACTGCCTTACTAAAGAAGCTGAGATTAAACATGATGGCGTGGCCAAGCATGTCTCCAGACCTAAACCCTATTGAGCATCTGTGGGGCATCCTCAAACGGAAGGTGGAGGAGGGCAAGGTCTCTAACATCTGCCAGCTCTGTGATGTCATCTTGGAGGAGTGGAAGAGGACTTCAGTGGCAATCTGTGAAGCTCTGGTGAACTCCATGCCCAAGAGGGTTAAGGCAGTGCTGGAAAAAAATGGTGTACACTCACTACTTTACATTGTAGCGAAGTGTAATTTCTTCAGTATTGTCACATGAAAAGATATAATAAAATATTTACACAAATGTGAGGGGTGTACTAACTTTTGTGAGATACTGTATTTACAGAGCTTTGTCTTTTCTACTGTTACTGTCCAAAAAAATATTTGCATAATGCAAAAAAAAAAAAAAACCCTCTTCAAGTATGTATTCCTAAAGTGGGGCTCTACCCAAACGGGAACGCTCCGCTTGTGTGCCTCCCCCTGCCCATTGCCACACTTGACACCTTTCAGGGAAGAAGTGGTGCCTGGTTTTGACAGGTATCCGCTCCCACTTCTGGCTCAGTTTGCTGTGGCAAACTGACCTGGACATTTGGCCCCCCCTTTTTTCCCTGAAGCCTTCTGGGACACACTGCACAGGTCCCAGAAGACTATGGCTCATTCACAAACTGCAGTGCGCTTTGCGCATGCACAGTAGGAAACCGGCTATGAAGCTGCAGGGCCAGGACCAGATAGAAGAAGAATCAGCTTGGGTGAGGACACTGCTGGATGCCTGGACAGGTAAGTGCCCTAATATTAAAAGTAAGCAGCTACAGTATTTGTAGCTGCTGACTTTTAATTTATTTGGGGGGGAAGCCTTGGGCTCCTCTTTAGCTCAAACAGTACCATCTATAGCCCTAGCCTCATCCAAATCCCTTTTCCCTTTTTTTTTTTTTTTGTGCTGCTTACTTTCTGTTAGAAGGTGCGTACATTCATTTTCCATAGCTCACTGTATGTATGAATGTAGCCACCTTCTCTTCTCACCCCCAAAATGAATCAGAGGCTATGTACTGTGGGATTTTTAGTGTGCAAAAAGCAGTGCACATAACTGTATGCTGCTTGTTCTTTTTTGAACACCGGAAGTGAGAAAGAAAATGAGAGATTCTGGAGCTCAAAAGGGACATTTCAAGGTGGCAGAAATGATTTAATAAAAAATTGTTTACAGAACCATTAGGTAGATCTTGTTCACTGTCACTTTATGTTCGGTGCAGGCCTAGAAAATACACATGGCAGTTGTAAGAAAATAGGCTAAATACATATACAGTAGCCTCATCCCTTTCATGAAGGAGGATTAGATCTCCATGGCCATTGTGGAGTTCTATTAAAATATTAAAGACCTGAAAGTTCGTTTTAATTTCTTAGCCAGTTTGTCTAGCTCTGGTAAATATGTATATATTGTTTTTATATAGGTGAGGGGGAAAATGAGTAGGAAATACTGATGGTCTGTTTATCCTTATATTAATGGTAATGGTTAGCTGGTTTATCTCTGGTCCAAGTTTGTTTATAGTGTGTGTGTGTGTGTGTGTATATACTGTATATGTATATACATATTAGTTCAGTAGGTAACTAATGTTCAGACCTTGATGAGTAATCTTATGTTTAGCAAATGAGTCATCCTGCTGACTTGCAATCCAAGCCACGTCAGCTCTTGCAAATACCACACTGAAAAAACATCTGTGACACATCAACTTCTTTATCCGTGGGAACCTATTTGCTTTGTTGGGTGGAATAACTTTTCTCTAATAAACAAGATTGTCCAATTAGTATTCATTATTTCAGGGTAAATTGATAGTTTTTTAAGGAAGGCCTATATGGATGACAATTGATCATGAGTCATTGATTCTGATTGCAGTTATCAGGCTTAAAAATATAGAATTAGGAAGATTTCAGATAATGAGGGTAACACGCAAACCACCCTTTTTGAATGGAAACTAATGGTTAAATGCCCTTGTTGCATGGTAGGTCTTTAAAATGTAAATCAGATTCACAGATATTTTGAAGTTTATTTGTCATAAAAGTAATATGGAGGCTGCCATTGATAAACTCTTAGGCAAGGTTCACACTGCCACACGGAGCGGCTCACAGTAGGGATCCGGTGAATCCCTGTTTACCGTTCCAGGCCCGATTTCAGTCCGAATTTTTGGCTAAATTTGAAATGGAGCAGAAGACGCGCAGGACGCCTATGCAATTCGCACCGGAGCCGCTCTGGAGATATGTGAGCTGGCTCCATAGAGACCCGGTCAGAATCTCCTAACATGCGAATTGGATGTAGGGAAACCTGCAACCAATTCACAATAGTGTGAACCCAGCCTAAAAGAGGAACTCAAGTCTCCATACTTACCTGTCCTGCGCCCTCATCTTCTTTTGAGTGCCAGTCTTCAGGTCCTTTTGTTTATTGCAGGAGGCTGTCATCCCGGCACTTGGCGTATGTGCAGCTCAGTTTACAGTGCCAGATAAGACTGCAACCAGCCAGGTAGGGGGATTTTATTGCAGAAGAGACAGTGCATGTTTCTTTTGCACTAAAAGCCTGCCTACTCGCAGTTTTTTACAGTTTTAGTTTCCTCTTTGAAATAAAGATACATATTGCCTGGCTGTTATACTGACCCTTTAACTTCAAGCGTAACTATACTTCACCGCTGCAGTGTCCCAGAGCTCCCTCATTGGCCGCTGACATCTATGGCTGGTCTTCTTCCAGGTTCCATTCATATTTATTGGCTGGGCTGAAATGACGTCACTTCTGTGCATGCAAATGCTAAAGTAAACACTGTGCAGCTTTGTGTACAGTCTGGACAGGCAGATAATAAACTTTAGGGAAGGCATGGTAGACCCGTAGCCCCGAACTGCAGGAAATGCGGCCCACCGCCGGCGGCTCACGGACCCCCGCAAGTGCCGTGCGATCTCCTGGCTGCCGTGGGAGACTTAGGATGTCAGCAGTCAGTGACAAAGCCACAGCTTCCTGTATAGTTCCGGCTCTGTCACAGGCGGAGTAATATGAAGTGCACTCCGCCTGTGACAGAAGCCATGCAGGAAGCAGCAACTCTGCTCCCTACTGCAGCCGCTGCTTCCTCCAGCAGTACCCAATGTCATGACCAGCATTACCCACCAACACTACCCGCCAGCAGTAATTGCCAGAATTACCCACCAGCAGTAACCGCCAGCACTACCCGCCAGCAGTAACCACTAGCATTACCCACCAGCAGTACCCACTAGCAGTAACTGCCAGCAGTACCCGCCAGCAGTTTGCAAAATAAGTAGAAAAGTTATGTGCATTTGCGTGTGTAAAGTGTTATAATATGTTTTTTAATAACTAGTTGTGTTTTGTCAAAATATGTCATGTCCTTGTTCATACATGTATGAATAAGGACATGACATTTTCTGACTGCCTAAGTCACATGTGATAGGGGTGCAACTAGGCCCCAGCACATAACTGTAAATATCCCAGCATGTGCAGTGTTTCTGACTCCTACCACCATGATCACTGAATTCAGAGAAAATTACTTTACCCCAATCCTCAGCAGTCCTATCCCTGTACCTTTTGCAGAATATCAGTCTGTCCTTGATGTTTTTTTTTTCCTGGAGAGAAGTGGCTTCTTTGCTGCCCTTCTTTACACTAATGCCTCTTACACACGTTCAGATAATTGTACAATAAAACTCGCTTTCGACCTGATCGCACGATAATCTGATCATTAGTACACAGCCGATCACGACAGTTCGTCCAACAAAATCCGAAGGGACAAACAGGAAAACTTCTGTTGTACGATAGCCTAGCGAACGACAATCGTTTAATCAGTACACTATGCGACCGCTAAAAATCGATCGACAACGACTGCGCATGATCAGAAACACTAAAATAGCACGGAAAAAGCCTGGCTGTCGTTGTTTTTGTTTTGCACCATCTGATACATAGCTACGCAACCAGGAAGCTTTTCCAGAATCGTACGAAAAAAATCCTACGTTTATATGCATTGTTGAATTCGATATTGGTATCATGCAACAAAATGCAAACAATAAGTCGTCTGATTATCTGAATGTGTGTACGAGGGATTAGCCATCCCCCAAAAGTCTTCACCTCACTGTGCATGCAGATGCACTCACAGCTGCCAGCTGCCATTCCTGAGCAAGCTCTGCACTGGTGGTGCCCCGATCCTGCAGCTGAATCAACTGTAGGAGACTGTTCTGATGCTTAGTGGACTTTCTTGGGTGCCCTAAAGCTTTTTTCACAAATGCAGTGGAAATGTTTTTTTATGGGATTAAGTTAATTTTTACGGCAAAGAGGGACTTTGCAATTAATCTGATCACTCATCATAACATTCTGAAGAATATGTAAATTGTCATCAAAAACTCAGACAGCAGACTTTGTGAAAACTATTATTTGTTTAATAGGGTTGAGCGAACACCTAGATGTCCGTGTTCGACGGGTTCGGCCGAACTTTAAAAAAAAGTCCGGGTCCGTGTCCCGGACTTTTACCGAACTTTTCCCGGACACCGAACCCCATTGAAGTCAATGGGGACCCGAACTTTAAGGCACTAAAATGGCTCTAAAACACCAAAGGAAAGGGCTAGAGTGCTGCAAATGGCAGCAAAACGTAATTAAGAGCATGGCAAGTGCTCTGCAAACAAATGTGGATAGGGAAATAACTTAAAACAACAAAAAAAAAACAGAAAAATAAAACAATGTTCTTCTTCATCTCTGAAGGACGAGGCCCATATGGAGTAGGAGGGAGGTTGAGGTGGTGGTGGATGTGGCGGTGACATAGGCGTGCGCACAGGGTGTGCTGGGTGTGCCTGGGCACACCCTAATCACCTAGGGCACATAGCATTGCCAGTGAGGAGATGGGAAAGATCTCCCTGGGACCTGCTCTGCTCTATTTCTCCTTGCCTACAGGTACATGGCCCCGATACATTACTCTCCCTGCTGGCAAACACATGCATGTGTATTTCAACTTTGGGGTGCACACCTTAATGCAATAGGCTGCGCACACCTATGGGCGGTGTAGGTGGAAGCGGCGGTGGAGGAGGACCAGGGCCGGATTAACAGCATCATGGGCTTGGTGCTGAGGATTTTGAAGGGCCTTAAGGGCCGTGCCTTGCCATGCACCCAGAGGAGGAAGGGTGCAGCCATGCATGCCTAATTCAACATGGGATGCTGTCTCTGAAGCCCATAAACACATCCATGCATCGCCAACTGTCCCTCCTTGTCCGGCCTTCACGCTGTGTGGGGAGGTTCTGAGGGTGCTGCCTGGGGAAGCGAGCATAGAAGCCAGACTTCTGTGTTTACAAGTGACAGAAGAGCGGTAACAGTGAATATGGCCAACCCGGGGCCTATATAAAAGGTAGGGGCCTGGAGCTGCAGCTCCAATAGCCCCTACATTAATCTGGCCCTGAGGAGGAGGACGAGGTAGCCAACACTGCTTCTTTTCAAAAATTTTAAATGAGGGTACACCCCAAAAGAGTGAGAAAGAGCAAAAATGGAACAATGGGTGGGTAAGGTCGGTATCCATTGCTATTCTGCATAAGGTACGGAAAAGTCCCGTGGGATCCATGCCTGGTTCATTTTAATGAACGTGAGCTTGTCCACATTGTCTCTGGACAGGCGGCTGCGCTTGTCTGTTATAACGCCCCCAGCCGTGCTAAATACCCGTTCAGATAATACACTGGCTGCAGGGCACGCCAGCACCTCCAAGGCGTAAAGGGCAAGCTCAAGCCATGTGCCCAATTTGGAGACCCAGAAGTTGAAGGGGGCAGACCCGTCATTCACTACATGTAGGCGTGTGCACACATACTGCTCCACCATGTTGGTAAAATGCTGCCTCCTGCTAAGACGTTCCATCTGAGCTGCTGGTGCTGCTGTTTGTTGTGGCGTGCTGACAAAGCTTTTCCACATTTCGGCCATGCTAACCCTGCCTTCTGAGGTGCTGGCGGTGCCCTGGTTGCGTTGGCGACCTCCTCCTCCTCCTCCTCTGCCTTGTGCTTCCACTGTGGCCCCGCTGTCAGATGGGAATGCCAGCAGCATGGCGTCTACCAGCGTGCGCTTGTACTCGCGCATCTTGCGATCGCGCTCCAGTGAGTGAATTAAGGACGGTACGTTGTCCTTGTAACGGGGATCCAGCAGCGTGGCCACCCAGTAATCAGCACAAGTTAGAATGTGGGCAACTCGGCGGTCGTTGTGGAGACACTGCAGCATGTAATCGCTCATGTGTGCCAGGCTGCCCAGAGGCAACGAAAGGCTGTCCTCTGTGGGAGGTGTATCGTCCGTGTCCTCTGTATCCCCCCAGCCACGCACCAGTGATGGCCATGAGCTGGCCTGGGTGCCACCCTGCTGTGAACATGGTTCCATCTCCTCCTCCAGCTCCTCCTCCTCCTCATCCTCCTCATCCTCCAGAACTGTGCCCCTGCTGGACAATTGCGTCCCTGGCGTTTGCGTGTGCAGGAACCCACCCTCGGAGCCCCTTGCGAATGACTGCCCTGAAAGCCTTGGAAATGTTACCTCTTCATCCTCCTCCTCCTCCTCATCCTGTGCCACATCCTCTTCCATCATCGCCCGAATTGTTTTTTCAAGGAGGCATAGAAGTGGGATAGTTAAGCTGAGAACGGCGTCATTGCCACTGGCCATGTTGGTGGAGTACTCAAAACAGCGCAACAAGGCACACAGGTCTCGCATGGAGGCCCAGTTAAATTAAATAGCGGAATAGAAAATATGATCCAAAAAAAGTGTATGTATATCACACGTACACAACCACACTGGGCCCCAATTACTATTGTTTGTACCCCTAAAAGGCTAGATGAGGAGTAGGGGGAGTATGGAACAGGCAGCACCCTCAAACCTTCAGAAGTATGAGATGAACCCCAACAACTTGGAAAGGTGGATCTCTCTCACACGTACCGACACAGACTATCCCGCAATTCAATTGATCCTCAAAGGTTTTTATTGAATAGCGGAATAGGAAATATGATCAAAAAAAGTGTATGTATCTCGCACGTACACAACCACACTAGGCCCCAATTACTATTGTTTGTACCCCTAAAAGGCTAGATGAGGAGTAGGGGGGGTATGGAACAGGCAGCACCCTCAAACCTTCAGAAGTATGAGATGAACCCCAACAACTTGGAAAGGTGGATCTCTCTCACACGTACCGACACAGACTATCCCCCAATTTAACTGATCCCCAAAGGTTTTTGATTAAATAGCGGAATAGAAAATATGATCCAAAAAAAGTGTATGTATATCACACGTACACAACCACACTAGGCCCCAATTACTATTGTTTGTACCCCTAAAAGGCTAGATGAGGAGTAGGGGGGGTATGGAACAGGCAGCACCCTCAAACCTTCAGAAGTATGAGATGAACCCCAACAACTTGGAAAGGTGGATCTCTCTCACACGTACCGACACAGACTATCCCCCAATTTAACTGATCCCCAAAGGTTTTTGATTAAATAGCGGAATAGAAAATATGATCCCAAAAAAGTGTATGTATATCACACGTACACAACCACACTGGGCCCCAATTACTATTGTTTGTACCCCTAAAAGGCTAGATGAGGAGTAGGGGGAGTATGGAACAGGCAGCACCCTCAAACCTTCAGAAGTATGAGATGAACCCCAACAACTTGGAAAGGTGGATCTCTCTCACACATACCAACACAGACTATCCCCCAATTTAACTGATCCCCAAAGGTTTTTGATTAAATAGCGGAATAGAAAATATGATCCAAAAAAAGTGTATGTATATCACACGTACACAACCACACTAGGCCCCAATTACTATTGTTTGTACCCCTAAAAGGCTAGGAGTAGGGGGAGTATGGAACAGGCAGCACCCTCAAACCTTCAGAAGTATGAGATGAACCCCAACAACTTGGAAAGGTGGATCTCTCTCACACGTACCAACACAGACTATCCCCCAATTTAACTGATCCCCAAAGGTTTTTGATTAAATAGCGGAATAGAAAATATGATCCCAAAAAAGTGTATGTATATCACACGTACACAACCACACTAGGCCCCAATTACTATTGTTTGTACCCCTAAAAGGCTAGGAGTAGGGGGAGTATGGAACAGGCAGCACCCTCAAACCTTCAGAAGTATGAGATGAACCCCAACAACTTGGAAAGGTGGATCTCTCTCACACGTACCAACACAGACTATCCCCCAATTTAACTGATCCCCAAAGGTTTTTGATTAAATAGCGGAATAGAAAATATGATCCCAAAAAAGTGTATGTATATCACACGTACACAACCACACTAGGCCCCAATTACTATTGTTTGTACCCCTAAAAGGCTAGGAGTAGGGGGAGTATGGAACAGGCAGCACCCTCAAACCTTCAGAAGTATGAGATGAACCCCAACAACTTGGAAAGGTGGATCTCTCTCACACGTACCAACACAGACTATCCCCCAATTTAACTGATCCCCAAAGGTTTTTGATTAAATAGCGGAATAGAAAATATGATCCCAAAAAAGTGTATGTATATCACACGTACACAACCACACTAGGCCCCAATTACTATTGTTTGTACCCCTAAAAGGCTAGGAGTAGGGGGAGTATGGAACAGGCAGCACCCTCAAACCTTCAGAAGTATGAGATGAACCCCAACAACTTGGAAAGGTGGATCTCTCTCACACGTACCAACACAGACTATCCCCCAATTTAACTGATCCCCAAAGGTTTTTGATTAAATAGCGGAATAGAAAATATGATCCCAAAAAAGTGTATGTATATCACACGTACACAACCACACTAGGCCCCAATTACTATTGTTTGTACCCCTAAAAGGCTAGGAGTAGGGGGAGTATGGAACAGGCAGCACCCTCAAACCTTCAGAAGTATGAGATGAACCCCAACAACTTGGAAAGGTGGATCTCTCTCACACGTACCAACACAGACTATCCCCCAATTTAACTGATCCCCAAAGGTTTTTGATTAAATAGCGGAATAGAAAATATGATCCCAAAAAAGTGTATGTATATCACACGTACACAACCACACTAGGCCCCAATTACTATTGTTTGTACCCCTAAAAGGCTAGGAGTAGGGGGAGTATGGAACAGGCAGCACCCTCAAACCTTCAGAAGTATGAGATGAACCCCAACAACTTGGAAAGGTGGATCTCTCTCACACGTACCAACACAGACTATCCCCCAATTTAACTGATCCCCAAAGGTTTTTGATTAAATAGCGGAATAGAAAATATGATCCCAAAAAAGTGTATGTATATCACACGTACACAACCACACTAGGCCCCAATTACTATTGTTTGTACCCCTAAAAGGCTAGGAGTAGGGGGAGTATGGAACAGGCAGCACCCTCAAACCTTCAGAAGTATGAGATGAACCCCAACAACTTGGAAAGGTGGATCTCTCTCACACGTACCAACACAGACTATCCCCCAATTTAACTGATCCCCAAAGGTTTTTGATTAAATAGCGGAATAGAAAATATGATCCCAAAAAAGTGTATGTATATCACACGTACACAACCACACTAGGCCCCAATTACTATTGTTTGTACCCCTAAAAGGCTAGGAGTAGGGGGAGTATGGAACAGGCAGCACCCTCAAACCTTCAGAAGTATGAGATGAACCCCAACAACTTGGAAAGGTGGATCTCTCTCACACGTACCAACACAGACTATCCCCCAATTTAACTGATCCCCAAAGGTTTTTGATTAAATAGCGGAATAGAAAATATGATCCCAAAAAAGTGTATGTATATCACACGTACACAACCACACTAGGCCCCAATTACTATTGTTTGTACCCCTAAAAGGCTAGGAGTAGGGGGGAGTATGGAACAGGCAGCACCCTCAAACCTTCAGAAGTATGAGATGAACCCCAACAACTTGGAAAGGTGGATCTCTCTCACACGTACCAACACAGACTATCCCCCAATTTAACTGATCCCCAAAGGTTTTTGATTAAATAGCGGAATAGAAAATATGATCCCAAAAAAGTGTATGTATATCACACGTACACAACCACACTAGGCCCCAATTACTATTGTTTGTACCCCTAAAAGGCTAGGAGTAGGGGGAGTATGGAACAGGCAGCACCCTCAAACCTTCAGAAGTATGAGATGAACCCCAACAACTTGGAAAGGTGGATCTCTCTCACACGTACCAACACAGACTATCCCCCAATTTAACTGATCCCCAAAGGTTTTTGATTAAATAGCGGAATAGAAAATATGATCCCAAAAAAGTGTATGTATATCACACGTACACAACCACACTAGGCCCCAATTACTATTGTTTGTACCCCTAAAAGGCTAGGAGTAGGGGGAGTATGGAACAGGCAGCACCCTCAAACCTTCAGAAGTATGAGATGAACCCCAACAACTTGGAAAGGTGGATCTCTCTCACACGTACCAACACAGACTATCCCCCAATTTAACTGATCCCCAAAGGTTTTTGATTAAATAGCGGAATAGAAAATATGATCCCAAAAAAGTGTATGTATATCACACGTACACAACCACACTAGGCCCCAATTACTATTGTTTGTACCCCTAAAAGGCTAGATGAGGAGTAGGGGGAGTATGGAACAGGCAGCACCCTCAAACCTTCAGAAGTATGAGATTGTGTTCACTGTACCCCACAAAGATTGAGTTCACTGCACCCCACAATGATTGTGTTCACTGCACCCCACAAAGATTGTGTTCACTGCACCTCACAAAGATTGTGTTCACTGTACCCCCCAAAGATTGTGTTCACTGCACCCCACAAAGATTCTGTTCACTGTACCCCACAAAGATTGTGTTCACTGCACCCCAAAAAGATTGTGTTCACTGCACCCCAAAAAGGATGTTGTTCACTGCACCCCAAAAAGGATGTTGTTCACTCCACCCCAAAAAGATTGTGTTCACTGCACCCCACAAAGATTGTGTTCACTGCACCCCAAAAATATTGTGTTCACTGCACCCCAAAAATGATTTTGTTCACTGCACCCCAAAAAGGATTTTGTTCACTGCACCCCAAAAAGGATGTTGTTCACTCCACCCCAAAAAGATTGTGTTCACTGCACCCCACAAAGGATTTTGTTCACTGCACCCCAAAAAGATTGTGTTCACTGCACCCCAAAAAGGATGTTGTTCACTGCACCCCAAAAAGGATTTTGTTCACTGCACCCCAAAAAGATTGTGTTCACTGCACCCCACAAAGGATTTTGTTCACTGCACCCCACAAAGATTGTGTTCACTGCACACCAAAAAGGATTGTGTTCACTGCACCCCAAAAAGATTTTGTTCACTGCACCCCAAAAAGATTGTGTTCACTGCAGCCCAAAAAGATTGTGTTCACTGCAGCCCAAAAAGATTGTGTTCACTGCAGCCCAAAAAGATTGTGTTCACTGCAGCTCACACACAGAAAAATGGATGTGGATCACTGACACCTGCCTATCTCCAATCCCACACCACACAGCAATATCGATTGTAGTTTGTAGAACACAGTTTCCCTAAAATTCAGCAGACTCTGTCCCTAACAGGATTGAGAAGAGATCGTAGATCAGTATTGAGTGCAGATTCACCCCACCCCCCACACAGCAATATCGATTGTAGTTTGTAGAAGACACTGACCCTATAATTCAGCAGACTCTATCCCTAAAATGCCTACAACTCGCCCTGCCTAAACACTCCGACCTGTCCCTCAATTCTATCCGGACACAAATGGTTTTTTCCTGCCTATCTTTCCCTAATCAGCAGCCAGCACGTTGATGTGTGCTCTGTCCCTGAATCTAAGCAGCATAATGACGCCGCTGCGGCTGCCTCGAACTTATAAAGACTTGGTCACATGCTTCAGACGGCCAATCACAGCTACTGAGACATTTGCAGGCATGGCTGGGATGGCTTAAGGCACACCAGTTAAACGATTGTTGATTGGCTGTTGAAAGCCCGCCATGAAAAGAGCGCCAAAGCATGCAAAACCCGGAAATAAAACGACCGAACACGGATTTTTACCCGAACATACAGTAAAGTGTCCGTGTCCGTGTTCGGGTACAAAAAATCCAATTATTCGGTACGAACACGAATAATACAGTCCGTGTTCGCTCAACACTATTGTTTAATTCTCAAAATTTTTGGCCACAGCTGAATATTATTTGGTCTGTGTGAACGTTATACAGTGGGAATTGAAAGTTTGGGCACCCCAGGTAAAAATTTGTATTAATGTGCATAAAGAAGCCAAGGAAAGATGGAAAAATCTCCAAAAGGCATCAAATTACAGATTGGACATTCTTATAATATGTCAACAAAAGTTAGATTTTATTTCCATCACTGACACTTTCAAAATGACAGAAAACAAAAAAATAACGTCTGCAAAAATTTGGGCACCCTGCAGCATTTATAGCATGCACTGCCCCCTTTGCAAGGCTGAGACCTGCCAGTGTCATGGATTGTTCTCAATCATCGTCTGGGAAGACCAGGTGATGTCAATCTCAAAGGTTTTAAATGCCCAGACTCATCTGACCTTGCCCCAACAATCAGCACCATGGGATCTTCTAAGCAGTTGTCTAGAAAACTGAAAATAGTTGACGCTCACAAAGCTGGAGAAGGCTATAAGAAGATAGCAAAGCATTTTCAGATGTCAATATCCTCTGTTCAGAATGTAATTAAGAAATGGCAGTCATCAGGAACAGTGGAAGTTAAAGCAAGATCTGGAAGACCAAGAAAAATATCAGACAGAACAGCTCGCAGGATTGTGAGAAAAACAATTCAAAACCCACGTTTGACTGCAAGATCCCTCCAGAAAGATCTGGCAGACACTGGAGTTGTGGTACACTATTCCACTATAAAGAGATACTTGTACAAATATGGTCTTCATGGAAGAGTCATCAGAAGAAAACCTCTTCTACGTCCTCACCACAAAAATCAGTGTTTGAACTTTGTAAATGAACATATAGACAAGCCTGATACATTTTGGAAACAAGTTCTGTGGACCGATGAGGTTTAAATTGAACTTTTTGGCTGGAATGAGCAAAGGTACGTTTGGAGAAGAAGGGGCACAGAATTTAATGAAAAGAACCTCTGTCCAACTGTTAAGCATGGAGGTGGATCAATCATGCTTTGGGGTTGTATTGCAGACAGTGGCACAGGGAACATCTCACGAGTAGACAGAAAAATGGATTCAATAAAATTTCAGCAAATTTTGGATGGTAACTTGATGCCATATGTGAAAAAGCTGAAGTTAAAGAGAGGATGGCTTCTACAAATGGATAATGATCCTAAACACACCTCAAAATCCATGGGGGATTACATCAAGAGGCGTAAACTGAAGGTTTTGCCATGGCCTTTACAATCTCCTGACCTTAACATAATTGAAGATCTATGGATAGACCTTAAAAGAGCAGTGCGTGACAGACAGCCCAGAAATCTCAAAGAACTGGAAGACTTTTGTAAGGAAGAATGGGCAAAAAAACCTGAAACAAGAATTGAAATACTCTTGGCTGGCTACAAAAAAGCGTTTACAAGCTGTGATACTTGCCAAAGGGGGCAGTACAAGATATTAACTCTGCAGGGTGCCCAAACTTTTGCAGACGCCATTTTTTGTTTTATGTTATTTTGAAAGTGTAAATGATGGAAATAAAATCTAACTTTTGTTAACGTATTATAAGAATGTCTAATCTGTAATTTGATGCCTTTTGGAAATTTTTCCATCTTTCCTTGGCTTCTTTATGCACATTAATACAAATTTATACCTGGGGTGCCCAAACTTTAGATCCCCACTGTAGAGTCTATAAACTATGGTGCCAATCAATGAAAATTGATCACACCTGACGGTCTCATTTCTTGAGACACTAATGCCTCGTACACACGTTCAGATAATCGTACAAAAAAAATTGCTTTTGACTTGATCGCACGATAATCTGATAGTTAGTACACAGCTTTCGACAGCCGATCACGACAGTTTGTCCAACAAATTCCAAAGGGACAAACACAAAAACTTATTTCGTACAATAGCCTAGCGAACGACAATCGTCTTAATCAGTACAGTATGCGTCCGCTAAAAATCGATAGACAAAGACCACGCATGATCACAAAAATAACTCAGAAAAAGCCTGGCTGCCATTTTTTTGCTTTGCACTATCTGATACGTAGCTACGCAACCAGGAAGCTTTTCCAGAATCGTACGAAAAAAATCAGGCTAAGTACGCATTGTTGAATTTGATATTAGCATCATGCAACAAAATGCGAACGATTATCCGAACGTGTGCAGCAGGCAAGAACATGGTCCATAAACAGTCTAGGGTCAGTTCTGGAGCAGGTAGATGTATGTACGTTTCAGACGACAGGCAGAAGCATGATCAAAAAACAGGCCAGGGCCAGTTCTGGAGCAGGCAGAGGTATGTACAGTTTAGACGACAGGCAGAGGTGTGGTCGCATAACAGGCCAGGGTCAGTTCAGGAGCAGGCAGTGGCATAAGGGGTGTGAAGGTAAATGGCGGGATTTGAGAATTATGTTTACCATACTTCACTAATAATTTAGAGAAGTATGGTAACGGCGGAAACAGATACCTATGCAGAGGCCTGGTTGGGAAGGACACCAATAGCCATCAACAAATATATATTAAACATTACAAAGGTTAGAACAAGATTAAAACATCAGAGAAAACAAGACATAATATATCCAATGTGAAAGAGAGATATAACATGTTACAAATCTGCCAGCCACAAGGGCTGCTAAGCCCAGTGGTGACCCCTACCTGTTTCAACTCATAGAGTCTTCTTCAGGGGGTTCTGGTGGACAGAGATAGTTGTAGGTTCTATAAAAAAATATCCATATATAAGAAACATAAATATTCAAAACATACATAGTCATAGGTAATTGCATATACAGTATCTCACAAAAGTGAGTACACCCCTCACCGTTTTTTAAATATTTTATTACGGTATATCTTTTCATGTGACAACACTGAAGAAATTACACTTTGTAGAGCTTGTATAACGGTGTACATTTCCTGTCCCCTCAAAATAACTCAACACACAGCCATCAATGTCCAAATTGCTGGCAACAAAAGTGAGTACACCCCTAAGTGGAAATGTCAAAATTGGACCCAAAGTGTCAATATTTTGTGTGGCTACCATTATTTTCCAGCACTGCCTTAACCCTCTTGGTCATGGAGTTCCCCAGAGCTTCACAGGTTGCCACTGGAGTCCTCTTCCACTCCTCCATGACAACACCAAGGAGCTGGTGGATGTTAGAGACCTTGCGTTCCTCCACCTTCTGTTTGAGGATGCCCCACAGATACTCAGTAGGGTTTAGGTCTGGGGATAATGCTCTGCTTCAGTATGTCAGAGTAGATGTTGGCATTCATGGTTCCCTCAATGAACTGTAGCTCCCCACTGCTGGCAGCACTCATACATCCCCAGACTATAACACTCCCACCACCATGCTTGACTGTAAGCAAGACACACTTGTCTTTGTACTCCTCATCTGGTTGCCGCCACACACGCTTGACACCATCTGAACCAAATAAGTTTATCTTGGTCTTATCAGACCACAGAACACTGTTCCAGTAAACCATGTCCTTAGTCTGCTTGTCTTTAGCAAACTGTTTGCAGGCTTTCTTGTGCATCATCCTCAGAAGAGGCTTCCTTCTAGGACGACATCCATGCAGATGAATTTGATGCAGTGTGCAGCGTATGGTCTGAGCACTGACAGGCTGACCCTCCCACCCCTTCAACCTCTGCAGCAATGCTGGCAGCACTTTTGTTGCCCAAAGACAACCACTGGATATGATGCTGAGCATGTGCACTCAACTTCTTTGGTCAACCATGACGAGGCCTGTTCTGAGTGGAACCTGTCCTGTTAAACAGCTGTTTGGTTTTGGCCACCATGCTGCAGCTAAGTTTTAGGGTCTTAGCAATCTTCTTATAGCCTAGGCCAGTGATGGCAAACCTTGGCATCCCAGATGTTTTGGAACTACATTTCCCATGATGCTCATGCACTCTGCAGTGTAGTTGAGCATCATGGGAAATGTAGTTCCAAAACATCTGGGGTGCCAAGGTTCACCATCACTGGCCTAGGCCATCTTTATGTAGAGCAACAATTCTTTTTTTCAGATCCTCAGAGAATTCTTTGCCATGAGGTGCCATGTTGAACTTCCAATGACCAGTATGAGAGAGTGATGACACCAAATTTACACTAATGAGTCACATGACACCGGGGAGGGAAAATGGCTAATTGGGCCCAGTTTGGAAATTTTTCCTGTTGCAAGCCGATTAGACATTAATGGCTGTGAGTTATTTTAAGGGGACAGCAAATTTACACTGTTATACAAGCTGTACACTCACTACTTTACATTGTAGCAAAGTGTAATTTTTTTCAGTGTTGTCACGTGAAAAGATATAATAAAATATTTACAAAAATGTGAGGGGGGTACTCCCTTTTGTGAGATACTGTATATATTTAAATTGTTAGTTTACAATTTCAACTTACAAAAGACCAGCAGAAGATTGAGCATCTTTTAACATCGCCAGTGGGTATCCAAATGACCGATCGAATAGCCTGTTTCTCTTGGAGGGACTTTCTCGGGAAAATGGCATTTGTGGAGTCTGCTTATTACATATGATCAAATGCTTTCTGGTGGGCCGTTCAGGTATATAAGGCCAGTGATGATTTTCTCATGATAGTCACGGAAGACCCTCTCAGTGGACTTGCGGTGTATTATATATTCATTGTACAAATTGCCAAAGTAAAAAGATAATTTTAAACTTTTTTTATACCAATGGGCAGTTCTACTTGTAGCAAGGTAGGTTTGGATCATTTGATCATTGAAGTTGACTCCCCCCCATAACAAATTGTAATCGTGGACACATGCTGGTTTTTGGATTGGGCGACTCCTTCCGAGGGTTTTCACGCAGGTGTTGCGGATTGAAGACAGTATAAATATATCATTTTTGTCCCTCGACTTCATAGCCAGAATTTCCTAGTTCCCCAAATTTGCCAACTCTTCTCTCTTTGTAGTAACAAGCCTCTGAGGAAAGCCCTTCCTATTCACTCTCATGGTGCCACATGCTGGAGTCTTTTTCTGGTGAAGGTTGTGGAGCAGGGGAAAACTGGTTTAGAAGTTATCCACATAGAGGTGATAACCTTTTTCAAGGAGTAGGAATATGAGGCCCCAAACAACTTTCCCACTTGTTCCTATGTAGTCTGGGCATTCAGGGGGACGCAGCTGGGTGTCCTTTTCTTCGTACACCCGGAAAGCATAGATGTGCCCCGGGGCTGAGTCGCATAATTTGTAAAGTTTCACCCCATATCGGGCCCTTTTGCTGGGGTTAAATTGCTTGAAGCCCAGCCTGCCAGTAAAGTGGATAAGCGACACATCCATGCAGATATTTTGGTCTGGGGTAAATAATTGGGCAAATTTTGCTGAGAAAAAATTTAGGCCGAATTTTTTACAACTTGTCATATGTTGGCAGGGCAGGACTGGCCTACCGGGATACTTGGAAATTTCCGGCAAATCCCCCTGCCCTGGAGCTGCCTGAACATCTGTGGCACCTTTAAGAAAAAATGGCTGCGGCCGGCCTGACATGTACACTGCGCATGTGCCACCGCTTGGAAAAGCCGTACACGCTCAGCCATTCTCAGGCAGACGCCGCATGCGCATAAAGGCCCGGCCAGCGCCATTTTGAAATGTAAGGCGCCTCACCGATGAGTAGGTAAGACCCCTCCACAGCCCTGCATTTCCTCAGGAGATTCTCCTGTACCATGCCTGCAGCACTGCATCTCCTGCACCATGCCCGCAGCCATGCATCTCCTGCACCATGCGCACAGCACTGCATCTCCTGCACCATGCCAGCAGCCCTGAACCTCCTGTACTATGCCCGCAGCACTGCATCTCCTGCACCATATCTGCAGCCCTGCATCTCCTGTACCATGCCCGCAGCCCTGCATCTCATGTACCATGCCCGCAGCCCTGCATCTCCTGCATCCTGCCCGCAGCCCTGCATCTCCTGTACCATACCCGCAGCCCCTGCATCTCCTGTACCATATCCGCAGCCCCTGCATCTTCTGTACCATGCCCGCAGCCCTGAATCTCCTGTACCATGCCCGCAGCCCCTGCATCTCCTGTACCATGCTCACAGCCCCTGCATCTCCTATACCATGTTGGCAGCCCCTGCATCTTCTATACCATGCCCGCAGCCCTGCATCTCCTGTACCATGCCCGCAGCCTCTGACAGCTCCTGTACCATGCCCGCAGCCTCTGACATCTCCTGTACCATGCCCGCAGCTGCTGCATCTCCAGCACTGTGCCCACAGCCCCTGCATCTCTTGCACCATGCCTGCAGCCCCTGCATCTCCTGCACCATGCCCACAGCCTCTGCATCTCCTGTACCATGCCTGCAGCCCCTGCATCTCCTGCACCATACCTGAAGCCCCTGCATCTCCTGCACCATGCCTGTAGCCCCTGCGTTTCTTGTACCATGCCCGCAGCCCCTGCACCATGCCCGCAGCCTCTGCATCTCCTGCACCATGCCCGCAGCCCCAGCATCTTCTGTACCATATCTGCAGCCCCTGCATCTCCTGTACCATGCCCACAGCCCTGAATCTCCTGTACTATGCCCGCAGCCCCTGCATCTCCTGTACTATGCCCACAGCCACTGCATCTCCTGTACCATGTCGGCAGCCCCTGCATCTCCGGTACCATGCCCGCAGCCCTGCATCCCCTGTACCATGCCTGCAGCCCTTGCATCTCCTGACCATGCCCGCAGCCCCTGCATCTCTTGCACCATGCCTGTAGCCTCTGCAACTCTTGCACCATGCCTGCAGCCCCTGCATCTCCTGCACTACGCCTGCATCCCCTGCATCTCCTGCAGCCCCTGCATCTCCTGCACCATACCTGCAGCCCCTGCATCTCCTGCACCATGCCCGCAGCCCCTGCGTTTCCTGTACCATGCCCGCAGCCCCTGCACCATGCCCGCAGCCTCTGCATCTCCTGCACCATGCCCGCAGCCCCTGCATCTCCTGTACAATATCTGCAGCCCCTGCATCTCCTGTACCATGCCCACAGCCCTGAATCTCCTGTACCATGCCCGCAGCCCCTGCATCTCCTGTACTATGCCCGCAGCCCCTGCACCATGCCCGCAGCCTATGCATCTCCTGCACCATGCCCGCAGCCCCTGCATCTCCTTTACCATATCTGCAGCCCCTGCATCTCCTGTACCATGCCCACAGCCCTGAATCTCCTGTACTATGCCCGCAGCCCCTGCATCTCCTGTACCATGTCGGCAGCCCCTGCATCTCCTGTACTATGCCCGCAGCCCTGCATCCCCTGTACCATGCCTGCAGCCCCTGCATCTCCTGACCATGCCCGCAGCCCCTGCATCTCCTGCACCATGCCCGCAGCCTCTGCATATCCTGTACCATGCCTGCAGCCCTGCATCTCCTGTACCATGTCTGCAGCCTCTGACATCTCCTGTAGCATGCCCGCAGCTGCTGCATCTCCAGCACTGTGCCCACAGCCCCTGCATCTCTTGCACCATGCCTGCATCCCCTGCATCTCTTGCACCATGCCTGCAGCCCCTGCCATCTCCTGCACCATGCCCACAGCCTCTGCATCTCCTGTACCATGCCCACAGCCCCTGCATCTCCTGTACCATGTCGGCAGCCCCTGCATCTCCTGTACCATGCCCGCAGCCCTGCATCCCCTGTACCATGCCTGCAGCCCCTGCATCTCCTGACCATGCCCACAGCCCCTGCATCTCCGGCACCATGCCCGCAGCCTCTGCATATCCTGTACCATGCCTGCAGCCCCTGCATCTCCTGCCCCATGCCCACAGCCCCTGCATCTCCTGCACCATGCCCGCAGCCCCTGCTCTATGCCCGCAGCCCCTGCATCTCCTGCACCATGCCCGCAGCCCCTGCATCTCCTGCACCATGCCCGCAGCCTCTGCATCTCCTGTATCATGCCTGCAGCCCCTGCTTCTCCTTCACCATGCCCGCAGCCCCTGCATCTCCTGTACCATGCCCGCAGCCTCTGCATCTCCTGTACCATGTCCGCAACCCCTGCATCTCCTGCACTATGCCCGCAGCTTCTGCATCTCATGCACCATGCCCGCAGCTTCTGCATCTCCTGCCCCATGCCCGCAGCCTCTGCATCTCCTGCACCATGCCCGCAGCCTCTGCATCTCCTGCACTATGCCC
Source organism: Pelophylax lessonae (assembly GCF_965119305.1). NCBI lineage: Eukaryota > Metazoa > Chordata > Amphibia > Anura > Ranidae > Pelophylax > Pelophylax lessonae. The sequence goes on from NC_138769.1 coordinate 328,918,436, forward strand.
GCAGCCTCTGCATCTCCTGCACCATGTCCGCAGCCTCTGCATATCCTGTACCATGCCTGCAGCCCCTGCATCTCCTGCCCCATGCCCGCAGCCCCTGCATCTCCTGCACCATGCCCGCAGCCCCTGCTCTATGCCCGCAGCCCCTGCATCTCCTGCACCATGCCCGCAGCCCCTGCATCTCCTGCACCATGCCCGCAGCCTCTGCATCTCCTGTATCATGCCTGCAGCCCCTGCTTCTCCTTCACCATGCCCGCAGCCCCTGCATCACCTGTACCATGTCCACAGCCCCTGCATCTCCTGTACCATGCCCACAGCCCCTGCATCTCCTGTACCATGCCCGCAGCCTCTGCATCTCCTGTACCATGTCCGCAACCCCTGCATCTCCTGCACCATGCCCGCAGCTTCTGCATCTCATGCACCATGCCCACAGCTTCTGCATCTCCTGCCCCATGCCCGCAGCCTCTGCATCTCCTGCACCATGCCTGCAGCCTCTGCATCTCCTGCACTATGCCCGCAGCCTCTGCATCTCCTGTACCATGTCCACAGCCTCTGCATCTCCTGCACTATGCCCACAGCCTCTGAATCTCCTGTACCATGTCGGTAGCCCCTACATCTCCTGTACCATGCCTGCAGCCCCTGCATTTTCTGTACCATGTCCACAGCCTCTGCATCTCCTGTACCATGCCTGCAGCCTCTGCATCTCCTGTACCATGTCTGCAGCCTCTCACATGTCCTCTTGAAGCATGCCTGCAGCCCCTACATCTCCTGTATCATGTCCAGAGTCCCTGCATCTCCTGTATCTCCTGTACTATGCCCACAGCCCCTGCATCTCCTGTACCATGTCCAGAGCCCCTGTACTATGCCCACAGCCCATGCATCTCCTGTACCATGCCCGCAGCCTCTGACATCTCCTGTATCATGCCCGTACAGCCTATAACCACCTCCTGTACCATGTCCGCACTTTTACCACTTTTAACCTGAATTTGCTCTTATATATACAGTATCTCTCTGAAAAAAAGAATTGTTGCTCTACATAAAGATGGCCTAGGCTAAAAGAAGATTGCCAGGACCCTGAAACTAAGCTGCAGCACAGTGCCCAAGACCATACTGCGGTTTAACAGGACAGGTTCCACTTGGAACAGGCCTCGCCATGGTCAACCAAAGGAGTTGAGTGCACGTGCTCAGCATATCCAGAGGTTGTCTTTGGGAAATAGACAATTGAGTGCTGCCAGCGTTGCTGCAGAGGTTGAAGGGGTGGGGGGGGGTCAGCCTGTCAGTTCTCAGACCATACACCACACGCTGCATCAAATTGGTCTGCATTGCTGTTTTCCCAGAAGGAAGCCTCTTCTAAGGATGATGCGCAAGAAAGCCTGCAAACGGTTTGCTGAAGACAAGCAGACTAAGGACATGGATTACTGGAGCCATGTCCTGGGGTCTGATGAGACCAAGATAAATTTATTTGGTTCAGATGGTGTCAAGCGTTTGTGGCAGCAACCAGGTGAGGAGTACAAAGACAAATGTTTCTTGTCTACAGTCAAGCATGGTGGTGGGAGTGTTATAGTCTGGGGCTGCACGAGTGCTGCCGGCACTGGGGAGCTACAGTTCATTGAGGGAACAATGAATGGCAACATGTACTGTGACATACTGAAGCAAAGCATGAGCCCCTCCCTTCGGAGACTGGGCCGCAGGGCAGTATTCCAGCGTAACGACCCCAACCACATCTCCAAGACGACCACTGCCTTGCTAAAGAAGCTGAGGGTAAAGGTGATGGACTGGCCAAGCATGTCTCCAGACCTAAACCCTATTGAGCATCTGTGGGGCATCCCTTTAAATGGAAAGTGGAGGAGGGTTAGGTCTCTAACATCCAACAGCTTTGTGATGTCATGGAGGAGTGGAAGAGGACTCCAGTGGCAACCTGTGAAGCTCTGGTGAACTCCATGCCCAAGAGGGTTAAGGCAGTGCTGGAAAATAATGGTGGCCACACAAAATATTGACACTTTGGGCCCAATTTGGACATTGTCACTTAGTGGTGTACTCACTTTTGTTGCCAGCAGTTTGGACATTAATGGCTGTGTGTTGAGTTATTTTGAGGGGACAGAAAATATACACTGTTATACAAGCTGTACACTCACTACTTTACATTGTAGTAAAGTGTAATTTCTTCACTGTTGTCACATGAAAAGATATAGTAAAATATTTACAAAAATGTGAGGGGTGTACTCACTTTTGTGAGATACTGTATAAAGCCCTATGTGCTTTCATATCTCTCTTACCTATATATAATACACTCTTCAAATGTGATTTAAAATGCATCGTTTTCCCTTTTATGAAGAAGAAAATAATGACGTTATGCTGTTGGGCTGGTATTAAAATATTTCCAGGGCTGAATTTTATTCCCGGCCCTGTATGCTGGGTCAATTCAGGGAGCGCAATGGGTATTGTCGTTATAATGGAGGAACCATATTATTATCAAATATCTTGTTCTGGGCATTACTGCTGAGTAGATCGGCATGTGGTGGATGGACCAGTATTGAATGTAAGGCCCAAAAAAATCTTGAACTCCTCCACTGTTAGTTCTCTCCACTCAAAGGGATGGGTGTAACTTGAACCTGGGTTGCTCATTATGAATTATTGTGCATAGAGGCTGAACTTGGCCTCAATTGAAGATAATAGGTCATCTGTAAAAACTAAATGAAAAAATCAATGGGGGCAAAATTCTTTATGTTCATCTGGACACCTGGCTGGGCAGTGAAAGGGGGATGAAGCCACAGAGGGGTTTAAAGGGCATATGCAAGGCAGACATGGGTCCTAACCCTTTGGGGCTGAGGTGACACCCCACTAGTACCTGGCCTTTCTTGCAGAGGTACTCCATTTCTGGTAAATGCCACTGTGCTACTAGTGGATGCTGCTGCACTAATGGTGAATGGCACTGCACTGCTGGTGGCTGCCACTGCTCTACTCTTCTTCACCAGAACACCATCGTTTGGCAGGCACACTATCCTCCTCCTCTGACTTTGTCAGTGTCCCGCTGCTTAGCACTGGCTCACAATCAGAATCCAAATTCAAATCAAAATCCAACACAGAGAGCTCCCGACTGCTCTGGTCAGTCACACTTAGAATTAGGTATACGTCCTCACTTGAAAATAATTATTTAGACATGGTGGTTGTCATGAGGCTGCACAGATGGGTGCTGATAAGCAGTACTGATCAGCTACACTGATGGGCACTAATGAGGTTCCACTGATGAGGCAGCACTGATTTGCGGAACTATGTGACACTGATGGCAGGATGGCACTGTGACACTGATGGCACTGTGACACTGATGACTCTGTGACATTGATGACACTGTGACACTGATGGGCACTGTGACAGTGTTTGGGCACTGTAACAAACTGTTACAACTCACTGCGGTCACAGAAGCTCTTCTTCCCTCACACTTGGTCCCTGTGTGAAGGAAGGAGAGCCATTAATGGGAGATGAGATCATGTGTTTACATTTATGATCGCTTGTCATTGGACTCAGCGATCACTTGGTAAAAGGCTGCTGTGATTGGCCATTTACCACGATCTGTGATTGGCTGTCTCTAAGGGACATGGCAATAACAGATTCTTCCTGCGTGCGGAAAGCGTGTTCCCGAGAGGTCACCCATAGACGCCCTCCTGGCATTGTAAGCCCACGCTATAGACGTTTTCGGTAAAGTTCCACTTTTAAGTACTTTTTGAATCACTGGCCAGGAATAATAAGTGTGAAAATAAGGACTTCTGACCCTGCATATTTATTCTTGTTTAGAAAGGACTGAAGCAGGAGGGTTAGTGGGGCAGCCAGGCATCTAGCATTGCAGGAGAAGGGGCCAACAATAAATCTGTGCTACATGCACATGTCTTTAGTTACACACCGATTTGCTTGTGTTTGCAGTTGAAGGGGCAGACTTTGCTAGGGGTTTCTATTTTTGTCTTGAATTTGTCAATATTCAATGGGAATACCTGGTCTTAGTGTATTGCTGATTCAACAGAACTCTGTATATGTATGTCCTTTGATGTGAAACAGAGCTGACATGTTACGTGAAAAGAAGTCATATTTAAACTGTCATTTCTGTACTAAACCTTCCATTCAGTCACATTTGGTACTTTCCAGCGAGCATTACAACAAGCATATGATTGGTTTTGCAGGGGGTAGACCTGATAAATAATAGCTCATGGTTAAATCGGGCCTGGCGCCAGCCCCCAGGCCCTCAATGGGATGTATTTGGTCTGCAGATGTTTGATGTGGGCTGACTCATATTGGGTGTAGTTTGTGGTAACAATATCATGCTCCAGCCCACACACATACAGCAAGCAAAACATTGTGCACATTATAAATTACTGCTTTTCTTTAGATAATGCTAACACCGTGTGCTCCAAATTAAAGTGGACTAAAGTACGCATTCACAACTCCATGGTTGGCCACAAAACATTGCCAGATTGTACAAAGTACAGAAAAGATAAATCTAAGAAACTCAACTTCCCAGCTCTTCCCAATCATGCATGTTAGGCAGGTAACTGCCTTCCAGTGCATTCAGGAAGATAAATGCCTGCATGCTAACCTGTGATTTCCTCTTTCTTTGCTTCAAAGGAAACCATCTTTCATAAAACTCTGATTTGTCAGGTCCGATTTTTCTTGCTTTTGGCCTTCTTAACCAGTTCTGGACCGGAAGCATTTGCCCCCTTAATGACCAGGTCTTTTTTTTTCAATTCGGCACTGCGTTATTTTAATGGAAAATTGCATGGTTGTGCGACGCTGTACCCAAATAAAATTGATGTCCTTTTTTTCCCACAAATAGAACTTTCTTTTGGTGGTATTTGATCACCTCTGCCATTTTTATCTTTTGTGCTATAAACTAAAAAAACAGCGACAATTCTGGAAAAAAAAAAAAAAAAAAAACAATATTTTTCACATTCTGCTAAATAATATTCCCAAAATAAATTTAAAAATCTAATGTTTTCATCATTTTAGGCCAATTTGTATTCTGGTAAATATTTTTGCTATATATGTAGTTATCGTGTCTACAAACTAGAGGAAAGATTTATGTCATTTTTGTTTTTTATACTAGTAATGGTGGTGATCTGCGATTTTTAGCGGGACTGCGACATTGCAGCGGACAGATCGGACCCCTAACTGACTTTTTTGACACTTTTGGGGGACCAGTGACATTATTACAGTACTAAAAATATGCAGTTACTGTAATAATGACATTGGCAGGGAAGGGTTTAACCTAGTGGGTGATCAAAGGGTAAATGTAAGCCTAGAGTAGTGTTTACTTACTGTGGGGGTTGGGCTTTTGAAATGACCATAGAGACCTGTGATACTATATAGAAGGATCACAGGCGCTCTGTGATCATTTCAGAGAGAAGAACGGTCAGCTGTGTTTACAACAGCTGTCCGTTCTTCTCTCTCAGCGGGGAGTGATCACAGGTGGCCGGTGGCAATTGCGGCCGTCGGCCCCATGTTTTGTCATCCCCGCTGCCTAGTGGGGGCAGGAGCACGCTGCCGGCGGCGTTTGCTCGCCCCCTAGCACCACGCGCGAGCCCGACGTAGTACTATGTCGGTTCGCGCAGCCAAGCCAGCCTGCCGCAGTAAAACTGTGGTGGGCAGTCGGCAAGTGGTTAAAATGGTTATGCAGAAAAGAGTTTGAATGTTGTCAGTAACAAATAAGGTAACAGAAAGTATGTTGTAAAACTTCAGGCCTCCCAGCGACCAATTTTACCACTTGCATCCCAGGCCAATTCTGACACTTCACTCCTACATGTAAAAATCTACTTTCTCCTTCGTTCATTGAAGGACACAGCTCCTGATCTTCATGACCATTGGGTTATACTGCCCCCTACAGGAGTAGGACACTAGGCAGGAAAAGAATCTGGCTATGCCTTTGGGCAGTCCCAGGGGGTATACTCCCTCTCTCTGCTATAGTTACTCAGTTTTTTCCTGCCTAGTCAGAAGTAAGGACCTAGTTCCTTGCTGGGATCTCTGGTCCTGGCAATTTTTTCTTTTTGGATAGAAATTTTTCTCCAGATTTTTTCCTGTGAGATCTGCAGTCAACTGCCGGACTGGGCGACGGGATGGATAATCTAGATCCAGTGGTCACCCCAGTCTGACCAGCAAGCGTGCGCAGACCTCCTGCGAAATAGCCCCACCGGAAGGGGTCTGGCCTGCGAGTTAAATGCCTTGCGAGGTTGCATGCGACCGGGTCTCAGCCCTATTCGCAGCATTCCTCCTGCCTGACAGACCCCCATTTCAATGGAGAGGAGGTTCTGTCTGAAACGGTGCCCTGCCTCGTTCCTGGTATGGTGAGTAGCCCCCCCCTTCATCTGGCCCCCCATCCTACAATTCCCCCTCCACTTATGCTGGTGCTGTGTGGGTGGTCTGGCCCACCTCTTGGGGTGGGGGCAGGGTGTTATGCTGGCGATGGGGGATGGTGGGGTGCGCTGCCAGCGACGGACGATCGGCTGTGCGGGGGGGGGTTGTACCTGGTGGGGGCTCCTGCCAGGGCTTCTGTCCTGCCTGAGCCTGTCCTTGAGGCCTAGGGAACCCTCCTGGTGCCATGCAGTAGCCTTTACACTTTGCTGTAGCCTATGTGTTTCTATGCACGGCGGCCATGTTTGTGTAGTCTGGGGTGGTTTGCTATTAGAAATAGCGGCGGCCATGGCAGTTGAGCCCTGTGGGCAGCGATTTCGGCAGTGGGAGCCCCTCCTTATCCCCTGTTGCTGACTCCTGGATCTTTTCACTTGCTGATCGCCACACATGGAGTGCAGATTATCCTGGTGGCTGCAGGTGCCTGTTTCGCCTGGGTGGTGAGTCTGGTGGGGTTCTCTCCCTCTCTGCTGAGGATCGCTTGGTGCTTTGTGCCTGGCGATCGGGTGGGGCTGCCTGCGCAACTGTCTCTTTGCAGTGTTTTACACTTTTTATGGGGTCCCCTGGTGACTCATGGAGTCTTTGGAGCACATCTTCCCACCTGATCTCCTCTCTGAGGCTGCGCGGCCTTCTGGGTCCCAACCATTCATCGATGCACTGACGGCAGTCCTGGAGTCCTTTGTGTCCTGGGTGGAGGTGGTTTTCGGGCGATGGGCTAGCAAAAAGCACCCCCCGCTTTCCCCTGCCTCATCTGTCTCATCAGATCCTGAAAATGATTAGTCTGCAGCAGACCTGGGTCACCCTGCTGGGTCTGTGACCACGTGCCCGGAGTCCTCAGATAGTGAGGATGATTCCTCCACATCTGCAACGAAACAAAAAGGCGCTGATGGAAGCACTAATTGTATCTGTGTGTAAGTCCTTGAAAATGAAGAAGGCAGCTGCAGCTGCGATGGAGGCGCGGGTTCCCTTTGGCACTCAGAAGCCATCTAGAGCGGCAAAGGTGTTTCCTCCCCCCCCCCCCCTATTTTGACAGAATTGTCGCTAAAGAGTGATGATGACCAAAGCGTCCCCTTGGGGTTCCCAAGCGATTTACTAAGCATTACCCCTATGAAGAGTCCCTTATTAAGAAGTAGTCTGTTCCACCGGTGGAACAAGGCAACCATGATTCCGGTTGAAGAGTCCCCAGCCTTTAAGAATCCAGCTGAAAGGAAGGCGGAGGCTGTGGTCCGCAATATGTACACTCTGGCTGGTTCGGCACTGAGGGTGGTATTCACCATTGCCCTGGTGTCGCAAACTTTGACCGAGTGGGATAAGCTTTTACGTCGTGAACTGGAGGGAGAACAGCTCCCCCCCTGCCTTTGCTGAGCTGGCGGACCAGCTGGTCCAGGGGCTGTAGTTTATTTGTGATGCCTCTTTAGATGCGGCTCCCCTAGTTGGTCGGCGGCTCTCTGTTTCGGTAATGGTCCTTCGGCGCATCTTTTGGCTTAATTGACATCATTAAAGGACTCACAGGAGGAAAGAGTACTTTTCCTCCGCAGGCTACTAAGGGCAAGGAACCTCGTCGTAGACGTGGGCCCTCCTCCTGGACTGATAAGGGCTCCAAGCCTTTCAGGGCCTCCTCTGGAGGATCCAAATGAACCTGGTCTGGCAAGCTGAGAGCAGGTTTCTCCAGACCCGCAGACAAGGCTCCTTCAGCATGAAGGTGCGCCCTGTCCTGTATCGGGGGTGGGGGGATGTCTTCGCTTGTTTCCGGACACGTGGACTTCCCTGGTACAAGACAAGTGGGTCCACGAAGTCATTCAGTCCGGCTACAAGATCAAGTTTCATCTTGTCCCCCAGCAAGGTTCTTTCCTTCCATTTTGCGCCTGTCCCAGGGTCTGTTTGGGGCGGTACAAGACCTGTTACTTCAAGGGGTGATTGTCCCAGTTCTGACTTCGGAACATTTTCAGGGTTTTTATTCAAACCTGTTTACAGTTCCCAGGAAGGAAGGCAAGGTGGGTCCAATCCTGGACCTCAAAGTGCTGAACTGCTTTGTGCGGGTGCAGAAGTTAAGGATGGAGTCCATTCACACAGTGGTGGCATCCCTGCAAAAGGGGGATTTTATTGCCTCTATTGATATAAAAGATGCCCTCCTTCACATTCCAATATGTGTGGGTCACCAGCGCTTTCTCCGCTTTGCCGTGGGAGAGGAGCATTATCAGTTTGTGGCGTTACGCTTTGGTCTCTCCTCTGCTCCTCGGGTCTTCACAAAAGTGTTAGCCCTGGTGTCTGAGGGAGTTCAGCTGGATTCTGAATTTTCAGAAGTCTGCTCTGGTTCCATCCACAAAGCTGGACTATCTGGGTCTGACTCTGTACTCGGCCTTAGCCAGAGTGCTCCTTCCTCTGGACATACTCCAGAAATTGCAGGCTGCAGTTCATCTCCTGCTGTCCAGCAGATGGTCATCCCCCTGGACTTGCATGCGGGTGCTGGGCCTGATAGTGTCTACCTTTGAGGCGGTTCCGTTTGCACAGTTCCATACGAGGTCCCTGCAAAGGGAGATCATAGCCAAATGGGACAAGACTCCGCAATCTCTGGAAAACTGGCAGGCGGATTACCTCAGTTGTTGCAGGACCAAGGGGAGTGATCCCTTCATCCGGAGGTATTTCATCAGTTGTGTCTCCGGTGGGGCATCCCCGAGGTGGCTCTGGTGGCGTCTTGGCTCAACAGAAAGGTGCAGAGGTTTGTGGCTCAGTCACAGAATGCTGCAGATGTGCTGGTGGCCCCATGGGGTCAGTATCATCTGATTTACACCTTCCCTCCTCTCGAACTTCTGCCAAGACTTCTATGCAGGATCGAGGCAGAAGGAGTTCCGGTCATTTTAGTGGCTCCGGACTGGCCTCGCCGGGCTTGGTACATTGATCCGGTGCGGATGGTCACCGACGTTCTTTAGAAGCTTCCTCTCAGGGAGGATCTGTTGTCCCAAGGACCAAGCTTTCATCCTGCTTTACAGTTGCTGGCTTTGATGGCTTGGCTGTTAAACGCCAGGTGCTGATGGATAGAGGTTTATCTGAGTCGGTGATTCCAACGCTGTTACTTCTAGGAAGATCTACCATCTTACGTGGAAGACGTACATTGTGTGGTGTGAGTCTCTTGAGGTTCATCCTCGCTCCTTCTCGGTATCTCGGATCTTGACCTTCCTTCAATGGACAGAAATTGGCCTTGAGTACCATCAAGGGCCAGGTGTTGGCCTTTGGCGGTCTTCTTCCAAGGACCCTTGGCCATACACTCCCTGGTGCGTACTCTTCTTCAGGGGGTCCGACATTTGGTTCCTACAGGCGGTCTCTGTTGCCGCCTTGCGACCTTAATTTGGTGCTTTTGATCCCCCAGAAGCCTCCCTTTAGGAATCTTCGGGAGATTCCCTAGCTTACGCCATCTCAGAAGGTGGCTTTTTTGGTGGCTATCACCTCTGTATGCAGGCAAAGAATGGGGTTCCCCTTGTGGGACTTTGCAGGCACATAGAATATATGAAAAAAGTAGTTGAAAAAATAATAATTTTTATTATAAACATAGAAATATAATATAATGATTAAAAACAGTACAGGCAAGGAGGAGAGACAGGTAAATCAACCACAGTAGTCTGAACTGAAACCCAACATGTTTCGAAGCCAAAGGAAATTTGCTTCTTCTTCAGGGGATGGTTCAAACGGTACTCTAATGAATAAATAGATCAATATATAAGAAAATATATAAAAACCAAGAATTTTTAAAGGTTTTTTTAAAGAAAAAATTACAACATGACTCTTAGAGTTTTACATAGTAATTATGATGACATTAGCGAGTACTCACAGGGTTGAAAAATAGCTGTGCTTAGGTAGCCTGCACGGTTAAAAACATCTGGTGGGTGCGAGTGTCCTTGCGACCAAATGCAATAAGAAAGATGGTAGATGAATGTACTGGTCAGTAAACCAACAGCTGTTGAGATCAGGTGTGTAGCCCACAATCAATGGACGTCTGAAGTCCTTAATTTGGAGAAGCCAGGAGCAGCCTTTAAACATAGGTGAATAGCAAGGATATAGGTAGCGCCGGTCTGAAAAGTAGACAGATCAGGGCTAAATTGGTTGATATATGTAGTAAAATAGGCAAAAAAGGGAATTTGTATGTTAATGAATGTCGGCATGTAAGGTAGCCACATATCTATATATAGTAAATAGGTAGAGGAAAGGATTTATAGAACTATGACAAAAGGTGTGCCAAAAAGTAGCCCAACATAAAGAGGGCAATAGGGCCAAAATAAGATGTAAACTACATACAAAGAGCCGACCAGAAAAAAAAAAAAAGGGGTTTTGGAAAGAATAAGCAGAAAATTGCTATGTAATAAATCGGTCTAATAAAAGGTCAGTACCTGGATGTTAGTAGTAATGGAGCAAACGGCGTCCTCTCAGCACCACAGCCAGCAAACAAATGCGCTGGCTGTGTGTTGCGAGAGGTGCACTATAAGAGTGCTGGCCGATTAGTGAGAGGCATGTATCAGCTGGCTTCAAAGGGAAGGGCTTCCCAGAACGCCGGTGCCGAGCCCGCCCACAAACAACATGCGTCACACATGACGCAACGTGGGCGGGATCGGCATCTGCGCTCCACCGACACGGGGGTCAGGGCCGGAAGTGTGAATACACTACGGCTTCCGATTGGTCCAAGCTGAACCGCAAGGGGAACAGAAGGTGAAAAATAGGACCAAACTACCACGCGAGCGCGGTGTATGTCTCCCCGTGTCGGGACGCCCACCGAAGGAGGGGCACAACCTGGAGTCAACACAGATTGCTGAAGGGGATTTACAAAAGCCAAATTAATTGCCAAATTGATTTATAATGCAAGAAAAATATAAGGAATATACCATAATTGTATCAATCAAAAAAATAATTAAAGATTGTGATTATTGCATATACATGTCAGCAAGGACACGACCCGCAGATGTAGACAATTGCAGACACTGGAATACAAAAAATGACAGGGTCAACATACAGGGAAGAGAAATGTGCATACAATGTATGTCACTAACAATGAAGCAGACATCAAAAAGCATGCATATATAGTTATACATGACAATATCAAACATATAATTTTTGTATTAAAAAGAATTACATGTTATACAATATGATACAATATAGATATACTTGAGACCAAGGCAGTAGAACCATATAAGCATGTGGACACTGAAGTTAATGTAATGTTATATGAAAGCCCCGAGTATGCTAAGGGTGAATGGCCGTCTGGTTAGGAAGGAGAGAATTAGATCTCCATTCCTCCAGAGTTAAAACCCTCAAGAAAGGGCTTGAACGATAGGGATCCATTAAGTCCTGGGGGCTCAGTGGCCCTGAGCAAATAGATCCACCTTAGTTCAAGTTGGAGGAGGGACTTATTCCAGTCCCCTCCTCTAGGGGCGGGGTGAACTCGGTCAAGAATCAAGAACTTAACCTTAGGCATTTTACCGGCATGTACAGTAGTCACCTCTGTATGCAGGGTATCGGAACAGGCGGCGTTATTCTGTCATTCACCTTACTTGATTCACAGAGATAAGGTGGTTCTTCGCCCTTTTCCGTCGTTCCTCCCAAAAGTTGTCTCTGATTTTCATTTGAATGAAGACATTGCGTTGCCTTCCCTATGTCCCAGGCCAGAACATCCGAAGGAAATTGCCTTGCATGCCTTGGATGTGGTCAGGGCAATAAGGGTGTACCTGGCAGCTACGGAGTCTTTTAGGAAGTCAGACTCGCTATTTGTGCTCACGGATGGGCCTCGGGAAGGGTTGTCCGCTTCCTCTGAGACCATTTCTAGATGGATCAGACAGAGGGTTATTCAGGCCTATTCTATCAGGGGTCAGGTTGCTACTTTCCCTGTCAAGGTGCACTCTACTCGGGCACTTAGTATCTCCTGGGCCTTCTGTCAGTGACACAGGTTTGTCGGTGCACATTTTCACAAAGCTCTATAAAGTGGATGTGTTGGCATCTGTGGATGTTTCTTTTGGCAGCAAGGTTCTGTATTGTTTTTTTTCAGGTGGGCTCCAGTTGTTTTTGGTTGAGCTAGTTGGCTACTGTTTAGCCTTGGTATTTTTTTGCTGTTCCCATCCCTGATGATTAACACTGCTTTGGGAAGTCCCAATGGTCATGAAGATTAGGAGCTGTGTCCATCGATGAATGAAAGAGAAAATTGTATTTTTGACTTCCCGTAAAATCCATTTCTCTGATATTTATTGACGGACATAGCACCCACCCCTCTGTGGAGTTGTAATTTTTCTGACACTGCATGTAACAAAACTGAGTAACTATACCAGAGAGAGGGAGTATACCTCCTGGGACTGCCCATAGGCATAGCCAGATTCTTTTTCTGCCTAGCGACCTACTCCTGTAGGGGGCAGTATAACCCAATGGTCATGAAGATCAGGAGCTGTGTCCGTCAATGAACATCAGAAAAATGTATTTTACGGTAAGTGAAAAATCCCATTTTTTTTGCTAGAAACATTTTTTCTAAGCAGAGACCCTATAGAATAAAATGGTGGGTGTTGTATTTTTTTATGTCAAACAGTATTTGCGCAGCAGTTTTTCAAACGCAATTTAAAAAAAAAAAACACTTTCATGAACTAAAAAAAAAAAAAACAAAACCCTAGTTAGCCCATTTTTTTTGTAAAATGTAAAAGATGATGTAAATTGATGCCTAACACGTCAGGCTTTAAAATTGCGTCTGCCCGTGGAATGGCGGCAAACTAGGGTGCTTAAAATTCTCTGTAGGCGACGCTTTAAACGCCTTTACAGATTACCAGTTTAGAGTTGCACAAGAGGTCTGGTGCTAGAATTATTGCTCTCGTTCTGACGTTTGCGACAATACCTCACATGTGTGGTGCGAGCACTGTTTACATATGCGTGTGGGAGTAACGTATGCATTCGCATTTGCATGTAAGTACGGTGAGACGGTGGTGCTTCAAATATTTTTATTATTATTTATTTATTTTATACAAACTTTTTTTTTTTACACTTTTTTTTTATTTGTACTAACTTTATTGCTATCACAAGGGATGAACAACCTCCCTTGTGACAGCATGGGCCGTAAAAGGTCCTCTTTATTGAGAGGGCCCCTGCTGGCCAGGTAAACAAAAAGGCAGAAATTAGAAGTGAGGAACTATTCGTCGCTCCCGGTTTCCAGGGTTACAGTGAGAGGGGAACAATGTCAGTTCCTCTCTCTCTGTACAGGGCAACCATCGCCACCAGCCGAATCGCCACCACAATCGTACGGTAGAGCCCGGAAGAGGCAGGAGGGGGGTGGGACCCCCTTCCGCCACCTGCAGAAGTGATCAAGTAGCTAATTAGCCACTCAGATCACTTATGCCTTACTTAGAATCGCCAGCTGAAAAGAATGATACCAAGATGATGCCTATAGGCATCATCCCGGTATAACCACTGAAACCCAAGGATGTACTGGAACGTCCATTCGGGGGGAAGTGGTTAAAAAATCCTGTATCATCTGAGAAATTTGAGTGAGCTATACAGTAAAGTCTCATAAGCAGTGTTTTTTTCTGCCTTAGAGTACAGTACAAGAAATGTGTGTCTCTTCTTCTCCCACATTTGTTATCTTTGTATAATTCTGCTGTTCACAACGCAGTGGGGTTGATTAAGGCTGGGTTCACACTAGCTGCGGTCCGGTGCGCCCCTGTCCTCTGTTTCAAGTGCGAGTCAGGTCCAAATTTTTGCCTGAATTTAGACCTGAAATAGAGCCAAAGACACACGGGACCCACAGCCGCCACGGAGATGTGTGAATCGGCTTCATTGAGAGCCAGTCACGGTCACGCGAATTGGAAACTCGCAAGTGTTACCTTACTAAAGGGAGTGCAAAATCTGGTCCAGCTCTGCATCAGCTTCCAGGTTTTTTTTTTTTAAGTGAACAAGCTGAAGTTAGAAGCTGATTGGTTACCATGCACATCTTCACCAGATTTGGCACTCTCCAGTTTAATACATCAACCCCAGTGTGCCTGGAGGAATTTCTTCATGCGTATATTACTATTGCTCCCAAACAGAGGAAAGACCCCATTTTACAAGAAAACCTTCACCTGATTTAAGTTCTTAACCCACGCAAAATATGTTTTAAAATTAATTTAATGTCATTGATCACATTAGCTCGTCTTCCAAAGTCGCACGATTTACAGTGTGACTTTTGACTGAGACTTTTGACTGAGATTTTGATGTGACTTTTGGGGAAACTTTGAACCGACTTTATATTCTCTGGACCAAAGTTGCATCAAAAGTCACTTCAAAGTAGTGTAGGCATCTTTTCAAAGTCGCTGCAATTCTATGTCGCACCTGAACAGGTGCCATTAAAAAGAATGAGATGCGAGTTTGATGTCCAAAATCACATGACACAAGTGTAAATGGAGCCCATTTGATACAATTCAATGAAAATATGTGCATGCTATATTTTTGTGCAGTGAGCTCACTGCCCCTTTTCACAATGCTTTAATGGATATATATATATATATATATATATATATATATATTTATATATATATATATATATAGCAATATTTCCCGGCCTGTGGCCTGAGGTGGGTCTGCCATTGTTACCGGTTACCTCTCCAGCCCATGTGAGCTGCGACCCTGGGTGTGAGAACTGAGACATTGACAACTCCGGCATCTTTGTTTGGTTGTTTTATTGTAGTTTTAGGGGATGGGAGAAGGGAATGAGTGGGATACTCCTTTGGCTCGACTATGTACAATTCTGGGACTTTATAGCAAAAATGCCCGTTAGCGCTGTTTTGACGCCAGCCGACGCTAGCCAACACTTACTGGCGCTTTGAACACACTGTATCTCTGAAAGCTGTGCTGGAACTCTGACTTAAGTCCAAAAGATCCAGGACTGTAGAACATTGAACATCTGACACTGCAAAGTCACTGACTACTCCCTCCAGCCTTGCACTGGCTTGAGGTAGCTTGCTGTAGATTCCTGTATGGCTGCAACTCCTAACTGATGCACTACACACTGCTCTGACTCTTCAGGGCCCAAACTACAGGTACCCCCTTTATCACTTCAGGGTCCTCTGACCAGGCACCCCCTTTACAGCTAGCTGATACTTGGATCTCAGAACCTTCTCCGGAGTGGTCCCCTCTAACACTAGGCAGGCCCCCAGGGGCAATCCTCAGTACTCACGACCTGTGTAGGCTTTCCTGGAACTGGACCCCTCTCGCTCTCCGCTGGTTCTCGGCACACCGGATCCCCCTCAGCTCAACTCAGCACTCTGGATTCTCAGGCAGCACCCGAGGCATCCACTCCTCTGACAGGAGAGACAGCCGTCCTCTCCCTCCTGGGACTCTGCTTCCCACCAAAGACCACGAGTCACGCACGCCCCTCAGACTTATACCCACTCCCAGAATCCTTTGCAGCAGAATCTGCCTTCTTGGGTAGTTACAAGCCTAAATGTGTCCCTGATTGGGTTTCCTCCACTGCCCTATGAGAAGCCTCTCACAGAGCCAATGGGGAGACTCCCCTCTCAGCAGACACACCTGGAAGCCATGACATTAACCAAAAAGTAATCATGGCCCTGCTGTTAGGCAGACAAGGCCCACTATGCATTTGCCTAGCACCTACATGTAGGGTGCTATATATATATATATATATATATATATATATATATATATATATATATATATATATATATATGTATATATATATATATATATATATATATAAACAAAATTATGAACGCAACACTTTTGTTTTTGCCCCCATTTTTCATGAGCTGAACTCAAAGATCTAAGACTTTTTATATCTACACAAAAGGTCTATTTCTCTCAAATATTGTTCACAAATCTGTCTAAGGGCTCTTTCACACGGGCGATCCGATCAGATCCGCCTGTCAGTTTTTTAGGCGGATCTGATCGGATCCTCCATGCAGCTCTATGGGGCAGCGGGTGTCAGCGGAGACACCTCCGCTGACACCCGCTGCCATCCGCATCCGATCCTGTCCGTGAAATCTGGACGGATGGAAACCCTATTTTTCCATCCGTTCAGTAATCGGATCGGAACGGATGAGAGCGGACAGGCGGTCCGCTCTCATCCGATCCCCCATAGAGGGCAGCGGGGGCTGAGACACCTCCCTCTCCGCTCTGCTGTCATCCGCCGGCCCGCGATCCCCGCTGAGCAACACGGATCCGCCTACGGAGGCGGACCGTGTGAAAGAGGCCTAAATCTGTGTTAGTGAGCACTTCTCCTTTGCCGAGATAATCCATCCACCTCACAGGTGTGGCAAATCAAGTGCTGATAAGACAGCATGATTACAGATGTGCCTTAGGCTGCCCACAATAAAAGGCCATTCTAAAATGTGCAGTTTTATCACACAGCACAATGCCACAGATGTTGTACGTTTTGAGGGAGGGTGCAATTGGCATGCTGACTGCAGGAATGTCCACCAGGCTGAATTTGGCAGTACATCCAACCAGCCTCATAACCGCAGACCATGTGTAACGACACCAGCCCAGGACCTCCATATCCAGCATCTTCACCTCCAAGATCATCTGAGACCAGCCACCCGGACAGCTGCTGCAACAATCGATTGGCATAACCAAAGAATTTCTGCACAAACTGTCAGAAACCATCTCAGGTAAGCTCATCTGTGTCAGGAAATGCACAGCAAGGGCAGAAGCCAGGCCGAGGGTCAAACATGGGAGGTCAATCAGAAGCAGAGGCAGGTAGAGTGGTCGGGATCAAGCCAGGGTCAAACACGCGAAGGCAATCAGGAACAGGCAGGAGCAAGTCCGTAAAGCAAGCCGGGTTCAGAGCCAGGAGAGAAGCCAGAGCAGGTCAGGGATAGCCGGGTCGGTGACAGGTAATCAAGACGAAGTTCAAGGCACAGGATACTAGCTGAAGATAATCCAGCAATGAGTGATAGTCAGAGCTGTCTTTATATAAGCCAGTGGATGCTGGTAATTAGGATGCACAGCGGCGTACGCCAATGCGCCTTTGCGTTCACCGATTCGCCATTGCGTACCTTTCGCTAACGCGCATTCACGCGTTAGCGCTGCCATCTTGGGCATTGGCGTATCTGCCAGTTCTCCTCAAACCTCTTTTCCTGACAATCTGCATGCTTGTTGTCCTCATCAGGGTCTGGACCTGACTGCAGTTCGTCATCGTAACCGACTTGAGTGGGTAAATGCTCACATTCAATGGTGTCTGGCACTTTGGAGAGGTGTTCTTTTCACGGATAAATCACGTTTTTTTTTAGATCTTTGAGTTCAGCTAATGAAAAATGGGGGCAAAAACAAGTGTTGCATTTATAATTTTGTTCAGTATACTGTATATAACTCTCTAATGACTGGAGTCACCTTTTTTTTCTATTAATTCTTTCATCCTTTAGTTAACTTAAAGTTGACACATTTCAAACTGAGGAGGGGGCTGATTATGGAGTTTAAAACAGAACAAGAACACACTTATGTGTTGGCTGCATTCGTGTTTACCCATTTTACTTTCTTCTGGTGGGCCTATCAGTAACAATTTCTGTCCTAGGGCGATAACACTTCACTGTAGTGCAGGGATCCTCAAACTATGGCCCTCCAGCTGTTGCAGAACTACACATCCCATGAGGCATTGTAAAATCCTGATATTCACAGACATGACTAGGCATGATGGGAATTGTAGTTCCTGAACAACTGGAGGGCCATAGTTTGAAGAATCCTGCTGTAGTGTATCTGGAGGAGCAGTGTTATCCCTCAAAAAAAAGGATGACCCCCCCTCCCCTCCTCTTTTCTGTAACATGAAGGGGAGGAGTTTTGTAGGTCATAGAGCTGGAAACAAGAGCTCATAAGGCAAAGAGCACAAGAAGTTATTAGTTCAAAAGATTTCTGGCAGGATCAACAGGAAATGATGGGTGTAGCCAAAGTCTTAATAGTGGGGGGGGGGGGGGGGGTGGCTTGAGAGGCATGGTTAAACAAAACCTAGCTCTCTCATAAATCCTCCCTCAGCTCTCTCTCAACTCTCACCAATGCCCCCCCAGCTCTCTCTCACCAATGCCCCCCAGCTCTCTGTCCAATGCCCCCCCCAGCTTTCTCACCAAAGCCCCCAAGCTCTCTTACCAATTCCCCCTCTCCTACTAATGCCCCGAGCTCTCTCACCAATCCCCCCTCCTCTCTTACTAATGCCCCCCAGCTCTCTCACCAATGCCCCCCCTCTCTTGCTAATGCCCCCCCAGCTCTCTCACCAATGCCCCCCAAGCTTTCTTACTAATACCCCCGCAGCTTTCTCACCAATGCTCCCCCACCTCTCTTACTAATGTTTCCCCCAGCTCTTCCACCAATGCCCCCCCCAGCTCTCTCACCAATGCCCTCCTCCTCTCTTACTAATGCCCCCCTAGCTCTCTCACCATTGCCCCCTCTCTTACTAATGTCCTCGGCTCTCTCACCAATGCCCCCCTCTCTTACCAATGCCCCCCAGCTCTCTCACCAATGCTCCTCAGCTCTCTCGCCAATGCCCCCAGCTCTCTTACCAATCTCCCCTCCTCTCCTACTAATGCCCCCCAGCTCTCTCACCAATGCCCCCTCCTCTCTTGCTAGTGCCCCCAGCTCTCTCACCAATGCCCCCCAACTCTCTCATCAATTCCCCCTACTCTTTTACTGATGCCCCCCAGCTTTCTCACCAGTGCCCCACCTCCTCTCTCACTAATGCCCCCCTAGCTCTATCACCAATGCCCCCCACTCTTACTAATGCTCCAGCTCTCTCGCTAATGTCCCCCTCTCTTACTAATGCCCCCCAGCTCTCTCACCAATGCCCCACTAGCTCTCTCACCAATCCCTCCCCTCTCTTACTAATGCCCCCCAGCTCTCTCACCAATGCCCCCTCCTCTTTTTCTAATGCCCCCCACCTCTCTCACTGATGCCCCCCCAATTCTTTCACTAATGTATGCCCCCCTCCTCTCTTACTAATGTCCCCCTAGCTCTCTCATCACTGCCCCCATCCTCTCTTAATAATGCCTCCCCTCCTCTCTTACAAATGTGGGGGATGTTCCCCCTGGGTGTCTGGCGCTAACACACAGAAGCTGGTGTGTGACAAGAGTGCTTTTGTGTAACAAGGTGTCAAAAGTAAAGGGCTGCAGAACGCCTCTTACCATTCGCGAGCCACTGAGAGGCAGGAATCAGGAGCCGAAAGCGGGGGGCAGAGCAAATTATGTCATCGGTGTGTAGAATGCCGACAGTCCTAACAACCAATCACTGCATTAAGGGGGAAGCAGAGATTGCCGGCCAGATCTTCAGCCTGGAATCCTCACTTGGTGCTGTGTGTGAGAGCACACATTGCACCCATTGAGGATACCAATATTTAGTGGAGCCCAGTGCTGGAACTTGTTCCGGCACTGGGCTCCAGGGCCCCAGGACTTACTTGAAATCGGTCCAGCAGAATTCGGGTGCATGGTGGTGGCTGGCCCACCTGCAGAAGCATTTTTCTATCATGTTCCACTTTTGTTGACTGCACTGGAACGCACTGCACTGGTGTGAACTAGGGCCATTGGTATACATGGAAAACACTGTGCATGCGTTTTTTTACGCAGATTAAAAATGCACTGGACTGAATCTGGTGTGAACCAGCCCTCAATAGGCCCTAAATACTGTTAAGTATCTAGAAATAGATACATGTCATGGTAGGGTACACCTTTATGGTTTAGCAGCATGCAAAATAAAAAAAATAAAAAAAGTTTACACCACCAGTCTGTGAGGCCCACACGACATGACAGATGCAATGGATGCTAGGATGTGGAAACCATTGTTTTTTTGTTCTGTGGTTTTTCACGTCACAACAACAAGTCAGGATTTGGGGGTTGCTAACTAGGAGTTTATTAGCCAGGCTTCTGAGGGGACCCAAATGTCCCACAGGTAGAACAATAAAATGAATGATCATTTTGCAAATCTGCACAGATTGTTAACATCTACAGGGGCCACTTGACTGCATTGGCTATTTTCTTAGCCTTTAATCTACTTACAGTATGTCAGCCATTCAGAGGTCACCCTTCAAATTTACAATAACAAAATTAAAAAGAGCCTGACAAATGTGAGCACAACGAGGATTTTCAAAGACCTTGTGAGCCCTGAAATGGAGACAAGTCCTGTACTCCAGCAAACAGTGGTCATGGTAAGATTGCAATGGGAGTGGCTTAAAGAGGGATGATTAAACTGAACCTAAGCCTAGTCGCTATTTACATTGCTGGTCTTTGCCACGATCCTTGTACTCACAAAATACTTCTAACTACTGTCCCACAAGTCTCACAGACACACATAAACCTCAGAACAAAGGGTAATTCTTTTAAAAAAATGTAATTTATCAATTACATATGCTCTTAGGCACACAGAAAGATATCACTTTGTTTGACTTAGCCAACCGTAAAGGGATAGAGGGAGGGAAGATGGAAGTGGGGAGGGAGGGAAGTAGGAAAAGAGGGGAGAGGGGGGGGGGGTAAGAAGGAAAAGAGATAATGAGGGGGAAGAGAGATAGGAGAGGGGGAAGGGAGAGAGGGGAGGGAGATAGGAGAGTGGGGAGGAGAGTGAGATTTAGAAGGGAGAGAGAGAGGGGAGGGAGAGATAAAGGGGAAGGGAGAGAGGGAAGTCAGAGAGGGGGGAGAGGGAGAACAAAAAAGTGAAAGTCCATAAGTCCAAAATGGTGCATGAATCCCACCACCTTTCAAGCTGTTCCCTTACCAGACGGATATAATAAGAGTGCAAACCAAACTCTTCCCACATCTCTCCTGTGCGGTGCAGGTAGGTGCTTCAATATACACTGTGTGAACACCCAGCAAATAAAGCCTCTTACCAAATAGCACACAGTATTGGGCATAGATTCATCATCCCCTGAATGATATCTCTCTCACAGCGTGAATGGATAGATCCGGGATGACTCGATGGAAAATCCTGCTGCCTCATACACTCCCTTATGATGGCATTCTCATGATGATACCCATGGAAAATAAATTGGCGAGCAATAATGCATTAACTCAAATCAACTTTAATAAATAAAAGAAGTGCACTTACATAGTCCAAATTATTCAGAGCAGTCTGCAATAGCTTGATGAGAGCCGCGGCCGCCTGCAGCGCGGACCGCGGACGTGGTATGTGACGGCGCGGCGCCTCCTCTATGAAGCGTTTCCTTTAAAAGAGCTTAGATTGAAACAGGAGGGTGCCGGCACCGTCACTTCTGTCAATTATATACACAATGAAAACCTAACGCCTCCATACTACTTATGGCAGTGATCAACGACTTATAATGGGACTGTGATATTGTGGAGGACAATCTGACACTTATCACAGCTGGGGGGGGGGGGGACTGACTAACTGCCACTTACATCACCAGTGACATTAATACAGTGATCAGTGCTATACACTGTCACTGTACTAATGTTACTAGTTGAGAAGGGGTTAACATCTAGAGTAAATAAGGGGTTAAATATGTGCCTACCTATGTGTAATGTGTATACAGTGTGCTGCTTTTTCAAACTTTTTATTCAGTTTCTCATTCCTGCTTAGCAGGGATGAGAAACTGACAGATCCTCTCTTCGTATAGAGCTCTGTGTTGTTTACCAGCACAAGAGCTCTGGGTTGTGATTGCACAAAGCCGATCAGCAGGTCTCAGCAATTAATCATTGGCCGGGACTTGCTGACAGGCTCTGACTGTGTCAATCTCAGCGGGAGCCATGTGGGGGGTGCGCATGCGTGTGTCCTATACCCAGAAGTAGGCAGCAATGTACAGGTACATCGCTTTACCTACCTACCTAACAGCCGCTTGCCCACAGTACATTGCGGGCAGGCAGTCCGCAAGTGGTTGAGCTGGGAATGCACTCCCAGCACAGAGACCAGACTGGGCTCTTAAATAAAGGAATAAATAGCTAAATCTAGGCTTCATCTGAGTCAGGGTTAGTTTTAGACTCAAAGGTCAGTGTAAAGGGGTCAAAGATCATGGTTACAGTTCGCCTGCATAGCCAAAAATCCTTTCACCTCGCTGTGTACAGGTAGATTAACTATGATATTTTGTTTGCGGGTGAGTTACAGCTAAATAGTCCAGATTTTTACAGGAATGGTACCAGCTGATAGGAGAAAAGCCCATGTGGTAGCAATATTCAAAAAAAGAGACATATACCTGGAAACTATAGGCTAGTCAGCCTAACATCAATAGTATGTAAACTATTGGAGGGGGTGATAAGGGACTATATCCAATAATTTGCTGATGAAAACAGTATCATTAGTAGTAATCAAAGTGGGTTTACGAAGGGTCGTTCCTGCCAGACCAATCTGCTAACATTCTATGAGGAAGCGAGTTGCCATCCAGATAAGGGAAGGCCTGTGGATGTGGTGTATTTGGATTTTGCAAAAGCATTTGATACAGTTTCCCATAAATGCTTAATCTACAAGCTGAGGTCTGTAGGGATAGACCATAAGGTTTGTCCTTGGATAGAAAACTGGTTACAGGTATGTCCAAAGGGTGGTGATAAATAGCGTGCATTTAAACTGGTCTGGAGTGGTAAGTGGGGTACCCCAAGGCTCTGTCTTGGGACCAATTCTGTTTAATTTATTCACAAATGATATAGAGAATGGGATAAATAGCTCAATCTCAGTTTTTGTGGACGACACAAAAATAAACAGGGCAATAACTTCCCATCAGGATATAGAAATTTAACAGGAATACCTGATTAAAAAAATAATGGGGTGGGCAACTACATGGCAAATCAGGTTTAATGTGGAGAAATGTAAGGTAATGCAATAGGGGGCTAAAAACATAAACACAAACTACTCACTAGAGTGGAAAACCTGTGGGGGAATCAAGGATGGAGAATGATCTAGGGGTCCTGGTAGAAAACTGACTGAGCAACAGCATGCAATGTCAAGCTAAAGCAAGCAAAGCTGGCAGAATATTAGCATGCATAAAAAAGGGGATTTACTACAGAACTAAAATCCTGCCACTTTATAAAATTCTGGTTTGGCCACATCTTGAGTATTACATCCAGTTCTGGTCACCAGTCCTCAGAAAGGATGTACTGGAGCAGAAGAGAGTCCAGAGAAGGGCAACACAAATAATAAAGGGACTGGAGGACATCAATTACGAGGAACGGCTAATTTTTTTCTCCCTGGAGCAGAGACGTGTGAGAGGAGATAAGATAGCGATATACAAATACCTCAATGGTGATCCCAGTTTAGGAGGAAATCTATGTCTCAGGGAGTGTAAGAGGACATGGGGCCACACAAAAAGACTGGAGGAGAAGCCATTCAACCTTAAGCTGCGTAGAGGTTTTTCAGTTTTAGGGAGATAGGGGTGTGGAACTCTCTTCCACAATTGGTTGTGTCAGCAAGGAGTATTGATAATTTTAAAGGACTCTAGGATATGCATCTCAGTGAACACAGTATACAGGGATATGGGAAATGATTATTGACACTGACACACATACACCTATACAGGCTGGATGGACCATTGTCTTTATTCCACCTTACCGTCTATGAAACTATTTTATTCTACATATCATGAAAACAAGGCCAGAAGTTGCCATGTGGACTATGGTTTCCATACCGTTGTACTGTAGAGTAATACCTGATACACACGATGAGATTATCGTACGAATAATCATCTTTTTGTTTGTTTTTTGCATGCTAATCTCCATATTGAAAGTGAAGAGTTTACTAAAGTTACGAAAATTCTCATGGACAGAATAAACATTCGAAAGTGATGTAGTGTTACATAGTGGGTGAGGTTGAAAAAAGACACAAGTCCATCCAGTTCAACCTGTGTGGTGTGTGCTTGTGTCTGTGTCGAGAGTACATTGTATACCCCTGTATGTTGGGATTATTAGAGCGGTTGTAAACCCAAAAACACAAACAAACAAAAAAAAAAAAAACCTGCAAGACAAAGGCATAATGAGCTAGTATGCATTGCATACTAGCTCATTATGTATTACTTACCTTAGAGTGAAGCCCCAACACGGACCCCCGGACATCGCTGCGGGCGCTGCCATGATCCCTCGCCGTCTCTTCCGGGTTCGGCGGCTCCGGCGCTGTGATTGGCCGGAGCCGTGATTACGTCACTCCCGCGCATGCAAGGGAAGCTGAAGGTACGCCGGACCTTCAGAGAGCATGCGCCGCTCTCGTGAGCGGCTTCATGCACCGCAAATATCTCCTAAACCGTGCCGGTTTAGGAGATATTAATTGTACCTACAGGTAAGCCTTATTATAGGCTTACCTGTAGGTAAAAGTCAAAAAAAGCGGGATACTACCGCTTTAAGATACCCATCTAATAGTTTTTTGAAACTATTGATGCTCCCCGCTGATACCACTGCTTGTGGAAGAGAATTCCACATCCTTACTACTCTGACGGTGAAGAACCCTTCACGCAGTTTAACCACTTGCCGACCGCTCACATTGAGCGTCCTGCGGCAAAGTGGTTCGTTATCGCCCAGCGACGTAGGTCTACGTTGCTGGACTCCTCCCCTTGTATTCAGTCACAGCGGGAGTTGGGCCAGGGGAGGAGCGGCGGTGATTACCGCCGCTCTTCCCCGATCATCGGGGATCGAGTGTGGAGATCTGCCCGCTGGTGTAAATAAAGCAGGCGGATCTCCTAAGTGACAGGCAGGGACAGATTGCAGGATTCAGCATAGCTGAACCTGCGATCTGTGCCTGTGTCACACAGTCCCCTCCCCCCACACACGTCAGTAAGCACCAGGCATACATTAACCCCTTGATCACCAATAAAAGTTAACCCCTTCCCTGCCAGTGTCATTTTTATAGTAACAGTGCATATTTATAGCACTGATTACTGTAGTAATGTCACTGGTACCCCCAAAAGTGTCAAAAATGTCAGTCAAGGTTCCGATCTGTCCGTCGCAATGTCGCAGTCCCGCAAAAAAATAGCAGATCGCCGCCATTACTAGTTAAAAAAAAAACAATAAAAATGACATAAATTTCCCATAGTTAGTAGCTGCGATAACTTTTGCGCAAACCAATCAAAATACGCTTATTGCGTTTTTTTTTACCAAAAATATGTAGCAGAAAACAAATTGGCCTAAAATGTTAAAAAATTTTGATTTTTACATTTTTTGGGGGGAATTTCAGATAAAAAAAAATGTGAAAAATATTGCTATTTTTTCAAAATTGTCGCTCTTTTTTTGTTTATAGTGCAAAAACTAAAAATCGCACAGGTGATCAAATACCACCAAAAGAAAGCTCTATTTGTGGGGAAAAAAAGGACATACATTTTGGGGAATGTTATACAGTGGGTACGGAAAGTATTCAGACCCCCTTAAATTTTTCACTCTTTGTTATATTGCAGCCATTTGCTAAAATCATTTAAGTTCATTCTTCTTCCTCATGAATGTACACATAGCACCCCATACTGACAGAAAAACACAGAATTGTTGACATTGTTGCAGATTTATTAAAAAAGAAAAACTGAAATATCACATGGTCCTAAGTATTCAGACCCTTTGCTCAGTATTTAGTAGAAGCCCCCTTTTGATCTAATACAGCCAGAAGTCTTTTTGGGAAAGATGCAACAAGTCTTTCACACCTGGATTTGGGGATCCTCTGCCATTCCTCCTTGCAGATCCTCTCCAGTTCTGTCAGGTTGGATGGTAAACGTTGGTGGACAGCCATTTTCAGGTCTCTCCAGAGATGCTCAATTGGGTTTAAGTCAGGGCTCTGGCTGGGCCATTCAAGAACAGTCACGGAGTTGTTGTGAAGCCACTCCTTCGTTATTTAAGCTGTGTGCTTAGGGTCATTGTCTTGTTGGAAGGTAAACCTTTGGCCCAGTCTGAGGTCCAGAGAACTCTGGAGAAGGTTTTTGTCCAGGATATCCCTGTACTTGGCCGCATTCATCTTTCCCTCGATTGCAACCAGTCGTCCTGTCCCTGCAGCTGAAAAACACCCCCACAGCATGATGCTGCCACCACCATGCTTCACTGTTGAGACTGTATTGGACAGGTGATGAGCAGTGCCTGGTTTTCTCCACACATACCGCTTAGAATTAAGGCCAAAAAGTTCTATTTTGGTCTCATCAGACCAGAGAATCTTATTTTCTTATTTCTCACCATCTTGGAGTCCTTCAGGTGTTTTTTTAGCAAACTCCATGCGGGCTTTCATGTGTCTTACACTGAGGAGAGGCTTCCGTCGGGCCACTCTGCCATAAAGCCCCGACTGGTGGAGGGCTGCAGTGATGGTTGACTTTCTACAACTTTCTCCCATCTCCTGACTGCATCTCTGGAGCTCAGCCACAGTGACTTTGGGTTCTTCTTTACCTCTCTCACCAAGGCTCTTCTCCCCCGATAGCTCAGTTTGGCCGGACGGCCAGCTCTAGGAAGGGTTCTGGTCGTCCCAAACGTCTTCCATTTGAGGATTATGGAGGCCACTGTGCTCTTAGGAACCTTAAGTGCAGCAGAAATCTTTTTGTAACCTTGGCCAGATCTGTGCCTTGCCACAATTCTGTCTCTGAGCTCTTCAGGCAGTTCCTTTGACCTCATGATTCTCATTTGCTCTGACATGCATTGTGATCTGGAAGGTCTTATATAGACAGGTGTGTGGCTTTCCTAATCAAGTCCAATCAGTATAATCAAACACAGCTGGACTCAAATGAAGGTGTAGAACCATCTCAAGGATGATCAGAAGAAATGGAAAGCACCTGAGTTAAATATATGAGTGTCACAGCAAAGGGTCTGAATACTTAGGACCATGTGATATTTCAGTTTTTCTTTTTTAATAAATCTGCAACAATGTCAACAATTCTGTGTTTTTCTGTCAGTATGGGGTGCTATGTGTACATTCATGAGGAAGAAGAATGAACCTAAATGATTTTAGCAAATGGCTGCAATATAACAAAGAGTGAAAAATTGAAGGGGGTCTGAATACTTTCCGTACCCACTGTATAGCAGAATGTGAATTTTTTTTCAAAATTGTCGCTCTTTTTTTCAAAAATTAAAAATCGCACAGGTGGTCAAAATGCACCAAAAGAAAGCTCTATTTGTGGGGGAAAAAAAGGGCATACATTTCATTTGGGTACAGCGTCGCACGACCGCGCAATTATCCATTAAATTAACGCAGTGCCGAATCGCAAAATATTGCCTAGTCAGGAATGGGGTAAAATCTTCCGGTCTTAAAGTGGTTAAAAATACGCTCATTAAGAATTTTTTTGTCAAAGACATGTAGCTAAATACATTTTGGCCTAAATATATGACAAAAATTTAATATATTGGATATTTTTTAACTGTCAAAGTAGAAAAATATTGTTATTTTTTCAAAATTGTCGCTTTTTTTTTAATATAGCAAAAAATAAAAAGCGCAGAGGTGATCAAATACCACCAAAAGAAAGCTCTGTTTGTGGAAAAAAAAAGGACGTACATTTAGTTTGGGTACAGCGTGGCATGACCGCGCAATTGTCAGTTAAAGTCGCACAGTACCGAATCGCAAAAAGTGGCCTGGACGTAAAGCAGGAAAATCCTCCGGTCCTAAAGTGATTAAAGCGGAGTTCCACCCAAAAGTGGAACTTCCGCTTTAAATAGTCCTAGCCCCCTGACATGCCACATTTGGCATGTCATTTTGGGGGGGGGGGGAGCGGGTACCTAGTTTTGAGAGGTACCCGCTCCCACTTCCGCTCGGAGCGCCGCGGCACCCTGAGCGATAGTTCTCCTCTCTCCCTCCCTCCCTGCAATCTTCTGGGACATGTCAGAGGTCCCAGAAGATTGCCGGTCAATCACGACGCATAGCGCAACTCGCGCATGCGCAGTGCGTACCCGGCTGTGAAGCTGCAAACTGTCACAGCCGGGTGCCCACATCAGTGATGCCGGCGCCGCAGAGCAGAGAGGGAGAAGACGGCGCATCGCTGGACCGTGGGACAGGTGAGTGTGCGGTTAGGCTGGAACTCTGCTTTAAGGTTTAACCGCTTCTCTTCCCGTTTCAGTGAATGGCTGTGTCTTTTTAAATTCCTTTTCACTGAAAAGTTTATTCTCTATGCTAGGGTCGCCAGAACGCTATTTGTACATTGAAATCATATCCCCTCTCAAGTGTCTCCTCTCTAGAGAGAATAAGTTCAATGCTTGTAGTCTATCCTCATAGCTGAGGTCATCCAGTCTCTTTATTAGCTTTTTCCCCTTCTCTGGACTCTCTCCAGTACCAGCACATCCTTCCTGAGGACCGGTGCCCAGAACTGGACGGCATACTCAAGATATGGCTGGACCAGAGTCTTGTAGAGTGGGAGAATTATCGTTTTATCTCTGAAGTGAATCCCCTTTTTTTAAAGAGGAAGTAAACCCTCCTCAGGAAGTTGTACCTATAGGTAAGCCTATGATAAGGCTTACCTATAGGTACTGTAAATATTTCCTAAACATGCACCGTTTAGGAGATATTTACCTTTAATGCAGCCAGTGACGTCACTGGCGCATGCGCTCTGAAGGAACGGCAGATCGTGCCGTTCCTTCAGAGCCCCGTGCCGTGACCGTCGGCTCCCGCGCGCATGCGCGGGAGTGACGTCACCGCGGCTCCGGCCAATCAGATGGCCGGATGCCGCGATCCCGGAAGACGGGCGACTATACATGTCGCCCGTCATACAGGTAAGCGGACGGCACGGCGGGGGCTCGTTCTAAGGTAAGTATTTCATAATGAGCTAGTATGCAATGCATACTAGCTCATTATGGGTTTCTCTTTCAGGATGTAAAGAAGAGAAAATTTTTTTTTTCTCGGTGTACAACCTCTTTAATACATGCCAATATTCTGTTGGCTTTGCTTGCAGCAGCTTGGCATTGCATGCCATAACTGAGCTTGTCATCTACTAGTATCCCCAGGTCCTTTTCCATCCTAGATTCCCCCAGAGGTCCCCCCCCGTGAGTAACTTGCGTTCAAATTTTTTGCACTCAAATGCATTACTTTACATTTTTCAACGGTAAGCCTCATTTGCCATGTGGTTGCCCACCCCATTATATTTTTAAGGTCTTCTTGTAAGGTTTCCACATCCTGTGTAGAAGTTATTGCTCTGCTTAACTTTGTATCATCTGCAAATACCGAGATTGTGCTGGTTATCCCATCCTCTATATCAGTGATGGTGAACCTTGGCACCCCAGATGTTTTGGGACTACATTTCCCATGATGCTCATGCACTCTGTAGTGTAGTTGGGCATCATGGGAAATTAAGTTCCAAAACACCTGGGGTGCCAAGGTTCGCCATCACTGCTCTATATCATTAATGAATAAATTAAACAGGATTGGTCCCAGGACAGATCCTTGGGGGTCCCCACTTACCACACCAGACCATTCCCAGTAATCCCCATTTATCACCACCCTCTGGATTCGCCCCTGCAGCTGGCTTTCAATCCAGGTACTTACCCTATGGTTCACAGACCTCAGTTTGTACTGTAAACGTACAACATAAATGTGTTGTATTGTATTTGTATTGTATTTTCACATGACAACGGTACTGATTAATTTAAAAATCATATGATTTGGTATCATACACATTTTTGTTCGTGTTTGTCCCATCAGATAATTTTGCACAAATTGTCGTGATCATCTCTTGAAAGCTGTATACTAACAACCAGCGAATTGGATGATTGCTACAAAAGCGTTTTTTTCTCCCCGTATGATTTTCTGATCGTGTGTATTGCCCTTTATAGAGTTTAAAGGTACAATGTATATGTAAAGCACTGCGTAAATTGACAGCGCTATATAAGTACCCAAAATAAATAAATAAATGTGTATTGTACCACATTGGCTGCACACAAGATTGCTCTAAGGGTACGCTTACACGAGCGTGCTGTACAGACCTTTCTGCACAATACAAAGCCTCTAATTCACACAACACTTTTGTTACCAAAGTGAGTACAATAAATTCCACTACTACTGGAACTTTAAATCATTATCTCCTTTATCCAATCACAGTAGCCTCCATTCACAGTCAGCGACCAATCACAGCGCCGCCTCTCGGACCGACGGCGTTACTCGTCTTATAGGAGGCGGAGCTACGCGCTACTGATACTTTCATGGGATAAGCCAATTGACAGCGGCTTTATTTCAAGCGGCTAGGGGGTCGGGCTTTGTTACGCGGACTGCGATTGGATGCCAGTGGTTTGCGTCATTTCCGTTGTCAAGTGCGCAGGGATGGAGAGCCGGGGTTGGTAGGCGAGAGAGGCCTCCCGGTGTATCGCGAACTACCCCGGGGCATGAGCTCGGCTTGAGGAGGTCGTGTACAGAGGTAGGGGGAGGTCTTGAGGCCGTGGCTTGGCTGTGTGTGTTGGAGTGCAGGCGAGGAGAGGGAGGGGGTGCTTGCTAATCTCTTTAGGTGGGGATTATGAGGGGGTCAGGTGAGCAGAGGACAATGGCTGGTGCCGGGATTTGTGCTGATCCTCCAGGACTGGTACGAGTAGTCCTAATAGCACACTAGGTGGCTTTGTCTGCACACCTCGGCTGGGTGCAGGTGTATTGGAGTGCAGGGGGATGCGGTCACCTTGGATCACACACACCTCTGAAGTATGCTGTATTAATAATCAGAGGGAATCCCAGCTTAATATAGGATTTCTCATAGACTCCTGCAGGATGGTACACCTGCTGTGCCAAGCCTAAAACTCAACTTCTCATTTGGAATCAATAGATTCCTCCTGATATGGATTTTACAGAGGTTTACAAATACTTTTCTAGTCAAATCCTTCTGAACACAGTGATGGGGTAGCGGGATGCCCCAATCTATGTCTAAGATTATCCGTGTGTATCCAATGTGCAGGACAAGAGACCCATTGAAGAACAGCATCACATCATCCTAGCCTGTCTGCACCCCTAATTAAGCTGGGTTAACATTAGGGATCAACCGTTATCACTTTTTCAGGACCGATACCAATTTTCAGGCTATTTGGTGCTGATATTCTGCACATTTAATGATTTTTTTTATATTGTCCTTTTAAAAAATAAAAAAATGATCACTTTTATTGCTGTCACAAGAGATGTTCACATCCCTTGTGACAGGTACTCTTTATGGAGGGATCTGGGGGTCTAAACGTGATGTCATGACATTGCGTTCAGGTTTCCGGCTTTGTTCGGGTCTTCGGACGAGCCGCGGGAGGGATGCATCCAGTTTGCATATATGTGAACTAGGGATCGACCGATTATCGACGAGAACGATATTCACTTTTTAAGTATTTGCTACAAATTTGCCAATATTGTTTCAAGTGGTTGTACCGGAGTAATGCCTGCGTCTAGAGGCATCACCTTTGTATCGTTGTTTACTGCTGACAGTAGGCTTTCTTGCAATGACAACTGATGCGGCTGAGTAGCCGCTCGATTGTCATTACAAGGAGTGAGAGGGGAATTTTCATTACAAGAAAGCTGACTGTCAGCTCTAAACGATACCAAGGTGATGCCCCTAGCTTCAGGCATCACTCCGGTACAACCACTTGAAACAATATTGGCAAGTTTGTGGCCGGTACTTAAAGCGGTAGTATACTGCTTTTTGACACTTTTTTAACCTACAGGTAAGCCTATAATAAGGCTTACCTGTAGGTACAATTAATATCTCCTAAACCGGCATGGTTTAGGAGATATTTGCAGTGCATGCCGCCGCTCACGCCCTCTAAAGGTCCGGGGGGACCTTCAGTCTTCCTTGCCGGGAGCTTGCCAGAAAATCACTCCCGCGCTCGTGTGCGGGAGTGACGTCATAGCGGCTCCGGCCAATCACAGCGCCGGAGCCGCCGAACCCGGAAGAGATGCCGAGGGATCATGGCAGGGTCCGTGTTGGGGCTTCGTTCTAAGGTAAGTAATACATAATGAGCTAGTATGCGATGCATACTAGCTCATTATGCCTTTATCTTGCAGGGTTTTTTTTTTTTTTTTTTTTTTTTTTTTAGTTTTCGTGTTTACAACTGCTTTAAAAAGTGAATATTGGTCTCATCGATATAATTGGTCAAACCCTAGTTCACATATATGCAAACTGGATGCATCCCGAAGGTTTACCCCCCCCCCCTTCATGACTAGCCAATTTTTCGCAATACGGCACTGCGTTACATTGACTGACAATTGTGTGAGCGTGTGATGCTGTAGCCAAAATACGTGTCCTTTTTTTTTTTTTTTTTTTTTCCCTGCAAATAGAGATTTATTTTGGTGGGATTTGATCACCTCTGCGGTTTTTATTTACGCCATAAACCAAAAAAAAAAAATACCGACAATTTTGAAAAAAAAAGTTTTGTTTTTTTTTTTTTATACCTTCTGCTATGAAACCTACCCAATAAAAAAAAAAAAAAAAATGTAAAATCAAATTTATTCCTCAATTTTACGCTAATATGTATTCTGCTACATATTTTTGGTAAAAAAAAAATCCCAAGAAGTATATTGATTGGTTTGCACAAAAGTTATATTGTCTACAAACTATGGGATATTTTTATGGAATTTTTTTACCAGTAATGTTGGCAATCGCAGATTTTTAGCAGGACTGTGACATTGTGGCGTACAAATTGGATGTCTAACTGACACATTTTTGGGGACCAGTGACACGAATGCATGATTATTGCTAAAAATTGCACTGTCACTGTACTAATGACACTGGCAGGGAAGGTGTTAACATCAGGGGCGATCAAAGGGTTAAGGGATTTTCCTAGGGAGTGCTTTATAGGCAGACCGGAGTTCTTCCTCTCCTGTGAACGATCGGTAGGTCCTGGCACTCATCTTGTCCGCTGGACACGCTGATTGGCTTCCGCTGTCTCACAGCGGGAGCAGGTCGCCCTTGGTGCGTATGCGCCCTAGACCCTAGACATAGAACCATGTACAGTTGCGTGATTTCGCACAGGAGGGCCGCCCTTCCGCAGTATATCTGCGTGGGGCGGTCCATAAGCGGATAAATTGCATCCAATTCAAATTACGTGAATGTGTCCAGCTCTCAAAAGAGTCGGTTAACGCATGTCTGGGGAGCGGTTTCAAAAAGGGTCCTATGTGTTTTTGGGCCCGGTTCAGGGGCGAATTCAGGCCAAAATTTGCAGGTGAACAGAAATGCACAAGACCCCAGACTGCAAACCGCAGCTGGACATATGTGAACCCTAAGTGTATAAAGCAGACTTTCTCAAGCTGTTAAACATGGAGGAACCCTTGCAATAACTTTCTCATCATAGTGAACCCCTGTTCATATTGACTGTAGTCGCCTTTCACTGTATTGTAAGGCCTTGTTCACACCATGGTGCAGAGTCAGTTTTACTGCAAGGGCTTTTTCTCTGTGCCCTGTTCACACCACAATGTGCGCTTTTTTTTTTTTTTTTTTTTCTCTGTGCAGGAATCTGCAATGTGTATGCAGTTTTCTGCCAGGAAAAAAAACTGACCTGAAATCAACATTGGACGGGGCGCATGAAAACGGATGTGAAACTGATGTCTCTGCAAGTGAAATCTGCGTGGTTTTCCTATCAGTTTTCATGCACGTATAGTGTGAATGACCCCTAACCCTTTCCTGCCTACCCCGGTGTCCCTATTTTAAAAGTTCGGAGTGTCGGCAGGGAGGGGAGAGATTGACTGACTGATCACATGACCACTTTGGCTGTCAGAGGACACGTTTGGGAGCTGGTCCTGCTGGCTACCAATCGATAGTGGGGACCAAGAGCTGTCTTTCCCAGCTCGGCTTCTGTGTTAGGAGTGCTCTTTCAGTAGAGAAACATTTTGCCGCACAGCGATGCATATGTGTGGGTGTTGCAGTGAGTGGTTGTAAACCTCAGACGTAGTTAAGGTTAAATAAAGACCATAGTTCATCCAGTTCAACCTGTGTATGTGTCAGTAATTTTCTATATCCCTGTATGTTGTGTTCTTTAAGATGCATGTCCAGTAATCTTCTAAAAATATCAATTTTCCCTGCTCCAGCCACCACCAATTGTGGAGGAGAGTTCCACATCCCTATCGCCCTGACAATGAAAAACCCCCTGCACAATTTAAAGTTAAACCGCTTCTCCTTCAAGCTAATTGTGTAGACCCATGTCCTCTTACACTCCCTGAGACTGAATAGTTTTTTTCCTATGTGGGAATCACCATTGAGGTTTTTGTTAAATGCTATCATTTCCCCTCTCAAGCGTCTCTTCTCCAGCAACAACACATTTTTAGTGCCTGTATTCATTCCTCAAAATTGGTCCTCCAGTCCTTATTCATTTCATTGCCCTTCTCTGGAGCTTCTCCAGATCCAGCACATCCCTTCTTAGGACTGGTGACCAGAACTGGACAGAATACTCCAGATGTGGCCTAACCAGAGTTTTGTAAAGTGGCAGGATTATAGTTTATCTCTGAAGTATATCCCCTTTTTTTATGCATGCTAAAATTCTGTTCGCTTTGGTAGCTGCGGGTTGACGTTGCGTTGAGTCTGTTATCTACTAGGACCCTCTTAATCTTTCTCAATCCTTGATTCCCCCAGATATTCTCCCCCTAGTGATTAGTTTGCGTTTTGTTTTTTAGCCGCCAAGTGCATTACTTTACATTTCTCCACTTTATTTGCTATGTAGTTGCCCATCCTATTATTTTGTTCAGTTCCTTTTATATAAAATTTTTATATCCTGATGTGAAGTTATTTCCCCACTTATCTTTTTGTCGTCCGCAAAAACAGATTGAGCTATTTATCCCATCTGCTTTATCGTTTATGAATAAATTAAACAGAATTTGTCCCAAGACAGAGCCCTGGGGTACCCTACTTAACACTCCAGACCAGTCTTGAGTACACTGTATTTATCACCACCCTTTGGATACGCCCCTGTAACCAGTTTTTTATCTAAGAACAGACCTTATGGTCAATGCCTACAGAACAAAGCTTATAACCGTGGACCAACAGATGACATGGCTCCCCAAATCATCACTGACTGTTGAAACTTCACTCTGAACCTCGTGCAACTTGGATTATGTGCCTCTCCATTCTTCTCCAGACTCTGGGACTTTGACTGCCAAATGAAATGCAAAATTTACTTTCATACAGAAAGAGGACTTTGGACCACTGAGCAACAGTTAAGTCCTTTTTCTCCTTAGCCCAGCTAAGACGCTTTTGACATTGTCTCTGGTTTAGGTGACACAAGAAATGCGACAGTAGCCCATGCCCTGGATAAGTCTGTGTGGTGGCTCTTGAAGCACCGACATCAGCCGTAGTCCACTGCTTGTGAATCTCCCCCAAATTCTTGAATGGCTTTTGCATCACAATCCTCTCAAGGCTGTGATTATCCCTATTGCTTGTGCACCTTTTTTCTACCACACTTTTTCTTTCACTCAACTCTCCATTAATGTGCTTGGATATAGCACTCTGAGTAGCCAGCTTCTTTAGCAATGATCTTTTGTGACTTGCCCTCCTTGTGGAGGATGTAGATGGCTGTCTTCTGGACCACTGTCAAGTCAGCAGTCTTTAATTTGTTTTTTTAACCTACTGAACCAGACTGAGAGACCATTTAAAGGCTCAAGAAACCTTTACAGGTGTTTTAAGTAAATTAGCTGGTTAGTGTAACACCAGGAGTCTACAATATTGAACTTTTTAACAATCCTATTTTCTGAGATACTAAATTTGGGGTTTTCACTAGCTGTAAGCCATAATCAGCATTAAAAGAGAAATGCTTGAAGTGTTCACTTTGTGTGTAAAGAATCTATATAGGAGTTTCACTTTTTGAATTGAATTACTGAAGTAAACTTTTGATATAAAACATTTTTGAGATGCACCGATATATACTGGATTCTTTTTTTTCTTTCCATATTCCACATCATTCAATGCCCTTCTCCAGGATTAAAATGACACTGCCCTCTACACCAGGGCTCGACAGATCTCAGGCGTCAGGTCGCTGTGGCGTCTAGAAATTGCACCCTGGCGCCAGGGCTTTTGTCAGCCCATTTACTGTTGCAAAGATATGCACAGGTTGTATCGCCCAGCACCCGGGACATGCAGGTAGTTATTTTTCTTTCTACATTTAGCCCTGCTGCAGGGCTCACTTGTCAGGTGGAAGCATTCAGGTGGCTTTGCTGTCACCCGATTGCTTCCACACACGTGGGTAAAGTGTGCCTCCCACGTATCCTAGGCTCGGCTTGCCCACCTATAAGCCCGGGACTGTCATAATGGGGTGGACACGCATGTATAATGTCACTTTCATGTTCCCTTTGACAGTTTACCTGGCCAGCATGATTGGGAAAGGATTAAACGCAGTGCGATCTGCGCTACATTACTTCAGTGTGGCACAGGCGAAATATGCAGGGTCTTTTAAACCCTGCATGTCTCATTTAAGAGAACCTGTCACCAAAAAATCATCAAATCATCACATAGGGTACTTTTTGTCCCCTATGTGATGGAGGGGCTTCTTTGATTGGGCAGCAGAAAGAAGGGGCAGGTTTGTGTGTGTCTCTCATCTCATAGCCCAGAGTGTAGGCTGAGGCCTACACTTGCCAGATATAAATAGAAATAAGTCCAGGAGATGTCATGCAACTTCTCATAGTGTGCGTTCATTTTTTGCAAAGTTGCTGAATTCCTGGAATTCAACTTTAAGGGAACCAGAAGCACTCCATTCACAGTGAAACAGTTCTTGAAGGAAGCATTGTGTGTAGCAGGTTTAAAACCAACTCCGTCACAAGAGCTGTCCCAAGGCTTACCACCTGTTACAATCTGAGTGTTTAGCTAGGTCCTCATTCTACAAAGTTTTGGCAGATCTAGGGTTAACTGTACAAATATTGTACAATCCATTTACAATCCTTCATTCTCTTGTACTACATACTTGTTGGTACAGAGATTGTTCAATTGGACTGTAAAGTGTATGGTGAGCTTACACCAAAAACTGATGTGTAATGTCCGACAGTTTAATGTTTACACAGTTATACCCCTTTCCCATGGAGCCGAGTCCACTCCGATCCTCATAGATCCCCTGCTGACGGGAGCCAAATGGGACAGACGTCAACTCTGCCCATTCAGTTTCTGCCCAACGGTCTCGGCTGACTCCTGAAAGCTCTATGGGCAACCAGGAGTAAACTGACTTCACTGTCCATTTTTACATTAGGCATTTGTCCGATCTTGGATGTGTGTAGGTGTTAACACACAAGTCCATTTACATCTGCTTGTCCATATGGACCTTCTGATCAGAATTGGAATGCCTGTGGTGTGAAATGGCTCTTATGCTACATTTACAGTTGCCTCCTACAAGCCTTTGCCTGATCACGTTGTGTGCATATGTTTAGACTCTGATCCTCGATGCATGTTCTATTTTCTCTATTAGCAGCTATATTAACTGTACCTAAAGGCTTCATTCACTGTCTGATGGACATCAAAGAAACTATGCCCATGCAGCCAGATTTGTACCCTGTACAAACCAATGGTCGGTGCAGTCACTGTTCCCATGTAACTGTTCATCTAAGTTGCCCTGGAAGCAGACTGTTTTTGTTCAAGGATGGCATTTCTGGCCACAGCTAATCAAGGCATAGAGTACTGCTGTATCCAGATCTGAACAGCTTCCTATTCACCAGTCTGAAGCCAAACTCCGGTAAACACGGGAGTGTGTGGCTTGTTTTTTTTTTTTTTTTTTTTTCTTTTTTTCTTTTTTTGTACCGTAAAAGTTATATGCATTTGTGACCTATAAATGCATAAAATTTCAAGTATGTTAATGCCAGTGGGAATGAGGCCTAACATAACTAATGTTCAAGTCTGCTTTAGGGCTCATTCACGTAGTCGCAGTGAAGAGTTCCGACTGGGTGCGGGCAGCCTACATAAGTCAATGGGGATTCCGTGGCCTTATGGACTTGCCCAGTTTAACAAGTATGCAGGGGCGGGTGCACTACCCCCGAAGTGGTGACTGTACATCTTTTTAAAATTAAAATGTCTCCTGTATGTAGTGGAATAATAGTTTTGGTGACGTTTCTGTACTTTTGTTAGTGTTTTAGACCTGTGGAGGACAGTAGGGACTTGTGGTTGCCTCCCCTTATTATCTTTATGCCTCGTACACACGATCAGATAATCGGGATGACTTATCGTTCGCATTTTGTTGCATGATACTAGTATCAAATTCATCAATGCATACTAAATGTATGTTTTTTTTTTTTCTTTTTTTTTTTTTTTTTTTTCTCGGTACGATTCTGGAAGTCCCCGTTCACACTAAGGCGACCTATGAGACGATCTGGTCGCCTCCCATAGGGAAGCTGCGGACCCGTTCTAATAGGAGCGACACAAGTCGCTCCGACTTAGAAAAAGGGTCCGGAGCTTCTTTGGGGCGACCAGGAGGCGACCGCCATAGACTTCAATGTTATGAAGTCCGTGGCGGCCGCTCCGAGGTCGCGGTGTGAAGTAGCGTCGCTTGTATGTGAACGGAGCCGAAAAGCTTCCTGGTTGCGGAACTACGTATCGGACAGTGCAAAACAAAAAACATTGACAGCCAGGCTTTTTCCGGGTTATTTTCGTGTTTCTGATCATGCGTGGTCTTTGTCTTTTGCTTTTTAACAGAGGCATATACCGTACCAATTAAACGATTGTCGTTTGCTAGGCTATCGTATGACAAAAGTTTTCATGTTTGTTTCTGCAGTTTTTGTTGGATGAAATGTCGTAATCGGCTGTCGAAAGCGGTGTACTAGCGACCAGATTATCGTGCGATCAATTATTTTTTTTTCTTTTCATACTATTATCTGATCGTGTGTACGAAGCAAAAGACCTGTACTAACCAGCAAATCCTATCCAAGTACAGTGTGCTGCATCCTTTAGTTTGGAAATATTGCAAGAAATTTTGTGCTGTATTCTGCCACCTCATGCACACGGGGAAAATGAGTGTATGTGTGTAAATGCGCGCAAGGCTGAGCATTTTTTTTAAGCTTGCTCCTGGCAGCAAGATTTGGCATAATTAGGATTCATTTATTACACTTGCACAGGGTGGATTCGATTTAAATAAAGTCGATTTAAACCACTAGTAAAAAGGCTTAATTTTAAATCTACTCGATTTAAATCCTAACTTTAAAGAGCAACTGTCATCTCTGTCCAGCAGCAGCTCCTCCTGACCTGCTGTTG
Organism: Pelophylax lessonae; assembly: GCF_965119305.1. NCBI lineage: Eukaryota > Metazoa > Chordata > Amphibia > Anura > Ranidae > Pelophylax > Pelophylax lessonae. The sequence goes on from NC_138769.1 coordinate 328,957,776, forward strand.
ACTCACCAACAGTCCCATTCACTTTAATAGGACAGCTGGTGATGTGGCAGTGACGCAACAAGGTGAATGATGTGAATGCCCGCTAACAGACCCTGCCATGATGTATCTGAAATGACAAATGCTCTTTAAAGCAGTGCTCTTTTGTACTAATTTTTGTGTTTAAAGCAAGCAGCTACAAAAAAGTGTAGCTGCTCACTTTTAATAAACACACACTTACCTGCCCGACAGTCCAGCGGCCGCCCGAAGCCTCGTTTCTCTCCCTCTCCTCCCCGTTGCGACGGCATTGCAAGTGTCTGCACCCAACTGTGACAGTTTGCAGCTTCACAGCCAGGTGTGTACTGCGCATGCTTGAGCAGCGCAGAGCCTTCCTATTGGTCAGGCAATTTTCTAGGACCTCTGATATGTCCCAGAAGATTGCAGGGAGGGAAGGGGTAGAGGAGATTTTCCGCTCTAAGGCTCCTTTCACATGGGCAGTGCGGCCGACGGAGTCCGTTCTGCTCAGCAGGGGATCAATCCGCTGATCCCCGCTGAGCAGGCGGATGACGGCTCCGTCTCCACTCTGTGTGCAGAGACGGACCTGTCAGATCCCCGCTCTCCTCTATTGGGAGATCGGATGTAAACGAACCGCCTTTCCATTCTCATCTGATCCTATCCAATCCTCCAGTTGGATGGAAAATAGGGTGTCCGTCCAGATTTCAGACAGGATCGGATAGCAGCAGGTGTCAGCAAATATGTCTCCGCTGACATCCGCTGCTCCATAGGGGTTCATGGAGCATCCGATCCGGTCCGCTTGAAAAACCGACAGGCGGATTGGATCTGAAAGCCCGTGTGAAAGAGACCTTACGTAGTTGTGTGATTGCATCAAAATTCATTGAATGAGTTTACCAAAAATGTAAATTTCTCTTATGTCCTCTGACAGATGCAGCCACTTCATAGTTTCCTCACAAATGGGTAATGCGCCACCTACAGGAGTAGACTAGGCAGTGAAACTATTTAGAAAAACTGTTCACTAGACACAGCCTTAGGGGCTGCCCCCTTAGACATTACCCCCAGACACATCCAGCTTACTAATCAGTTTCTTGCTGGCTATTTACTTCCAGCGTCCCTTGGCGACTAATTCCTTGATTCTCACCTTTGTTCATGGGGTGCGTCATTTGGCTCCTCCAAGGAGATCCCTGTTGCCTCCGTGGGATCTGAGTTTGGTTTTGGTCGCTTTGCAACAACCTCCCTTTGAAAATATCAGAGAAGTCTTTCTGCCGGTGTTAGCCACCAGAAAGGCAACCTTCTGGGACATCATCTCTGCTTGCAGGGTGTCTTGAGTTGACGGCGCTATCTTGCCATTCTCCTTATCTGGTCGTTCATCGGGATAAGGTTGTTCTGCGACCCAACCTATTTTTTCTTCCTAAGGTGATGTCTGCATGCCACCTCAATGAAGATATCGCATTGCGTTCGCTTTGTGTTAAGCCCAAGCATCCCAAGGAATTTGCTTTGCATACTCTGGACGTAGTCCAGGCATTCAGGGTTTACCTGTCGGCCACGGAATCCTTTCGGAAGTCTGATTCCCTGTTTGTCCTTCCTGAGGGACCTTGTAAGGGTTCGGCTGTGTCCCCTGCAACCATTTCCAAGTGGATCAGACAGGCTATTGTTCAGGCCTATTCACTGAATGGTCAGGTTCCTCCTTTCCCTGCAAGGGCAGATTCTACTAGAGCACTGAGTGCCTCTTGGGCTTTTTGCCATCAGGCTTCTGTGGCTCCGGTGTGTAAGGCGATGACCTGGTCGTTGGTATACACTTTTCCAAAATTCTACAAGATTGACTTATTAGCATCCTTGGATGCTTCCTTTGGCCGCATGGTTTTGCAGGCTGCTGTTTGCTGTAGACTTGTTTTTTCTCTTCCTGGGGTGAATTTTCATTTTGGGGTTACCTCCTGTTAGTTGAGCTTCTGTTGCCTTGTTGGCCACTTTTTTTTTTTTTTTTTTCTGGCCTTGATGGATCGTTACGGTTTAGTGGTTGCATTTCTTCCCACCCCTCATGCCTACACTGCTTTGGGACATCCCATTTGTGAGGAAACTATGAAGTGGCTGCGTCTGTCAGAGGACGTCAGAAAATAGAATGTTTGTAAGAACTTACCGTAAAAATTTTTTCTGAGTCTTCTGACAGACGCAGCCCCCGCCCCTCTATTTGGGGTTGGTTGTCTTTAATTTTTTTTTTTTTCCTTCACTGCTTGCTATGAAACTGATTAGTAAGCTGGATGTGTCTGGGGGTAATGTCTAAGGGGACAGCCCCTAAGGGTGTGTCTAGTGAAAAGTTTTTCTAGTCTACTCCTGTAGGTGACGCATTACCCATTTGTGAGTAAACTATGAAGTGGCTGCGTCTGTCATAGGACTCAGAGAAAATAATTTTATGGTAAGTTCTTACAAAAATTCTATTGCAGAATATACAGCCTCATGCTACATAACTAAGCCGCATTTCATGATTGAATATACTAAATTGATCTATCTTGTATAGAAATCCAGATATTTTTATTTTATTTATTTTCTCCAAAACAATTTTATTTAAAGTTTGATAAAAATTAAGAAAAAATTTGGTTTAAAAAAATAAAAACAAAATACATTTTTTGTAAATTTCTATCCACCCTGTGCCTGCATGCATTTAGTCTTAGGATAATATATGATGTTTTTATGTCAAGGATTTTGATTGGAAGTAACATTGTTTCCCATGCATTTTGTTATTCCTTATTGTCCAGGATTGTTTGCTGATTGGTCAGTCTTTTAAGTGTGTTTTCTTCCCTCTGGTAGCCTGTGACCAGACAAAGGTACTTCTTGCAGTTGCAATTATGTTTTTGTGCTGTATTGAACTTCGCAATAACTGTCCTAACTGTAATCCACCTCTTTCACTTTACAAATGTTTTCCTTGTAGAAGGTTTTACCTACATTTCTGAAATGCTTTACCCCTATTATAAGCAGTGTGCACATTACATGGTGTACCTTTGCACATTATCTGTAGGCATTTCCTTGTTTATTCTTTAAACAAAATTCAGAGTTTCTTCTATACAATATTAATGGACTCAAATTGCACTGCAAAGAATGTGATTTGAACAGGAATGCAATGCGATTCCTGTCTGAATCGCATGCAGTTTCCCCCTCTGCTCCTGTGTGAATCAGGGCTTGTCATAGTTACTTCAGCCTGGATTTACTCCGGAGCTGCGCAGCAAACTGCATGTGATTTGGACAGGAATCGCACCACATTGCGATTCTTTACAGTCCTATTTGAGCCCATTCATTTTGTATGGGCTCAAATTATACTACACAGGTATCGGCGAGTACTTGAGTACAAGTATCGGTTACTTGTACTCGCTAATTTAAAAAAAAATAAAAACTGTGCAACCCTAGTTTAGAGTGACATGAAATTATATCCTTATTCTCCAAAAACAATTCATACACATACCCCATCTCAGAAGTGAGCAACAGGGCGTGACTATTTTTCTGTATAAAGTGGGTACATAGGGAATGATCATAGCCCCCCCCTCCAATAAATGTTGGATCGCAGCAGCCAAAAAATAGGAATTTGGAGATTTGGCTGAGAGAAATGGAACGTCCCTTCCCTCATGCTTGTGCAGATGCATTGCCAGTCTGTTTTGGATTTGAGACCTGGCAGTGCATCCCTGCGTGTGGGGATTTCTGTGCATGCGCACATATGCCACCAGATTCTGGGATAAGGCCAATGTAGCAGTTGCAATATCTGCACAGAATCATGCAGTGCGCATATACTTTTTGAAATTAACTGCCTCCTGGGGTGGGGGTGACTGTGAGATGGCAATCCCAGGAGGCAACAGGGCCTGTAGGCCAAAAAACAGGAAATGCTGTTTGGCAGCACAAAAAGGTACTACAATATGAAAAAAAATTGTATGACTTTTTTTTTTCTTTTATTTTTGTAAGGAGGGGAGAGGAACAAAAAGTTTGTTTTAATTGGTTCAAATCGGCTTTAGGAATACATGCAGAGTAGAAGTTTTTGGTTTAACCACTTTACCACTAGAGGATTTTGCTGTCTTGAGTCTGGGCCACATTTTGCGATTCAGCGCTGTGCAACTTTAACTGACAATTGCGCGGTCATGTGACGCCGAACCCAAACCAAATTTACGTCCTTTTTTCCCCACAAACAGAGCTTTCTTTTGGTGGTATTTGATCACCTGTGCGATTTTTTTTTTTTTTTTTTTTTTTTTTTTTTTTTTTTTTTTTTTTTTTTTTTTGCGCTATAAACAAAAAAAGAGCGACAATTTTGAAAAAATAACAATATTTTTCACATTTTTTTTATATGAAGTTCCCCCCCAAAAAAATGTAAAAATCAAATTTATTTTAAATTTTTGGCCAATTTGTTTTATGCTACCTATGTTTGGTAAAAAAAAATCACAATAAGCGTATTTTGATTGGTTTGCGCAAAAGTTATTGCGTTTACTAACAAAGGGAAAGATTTCTGTCTTTTTTTTTTTTTTTGCGGGACTGCGACATTGCGGCGGACAGATCGGACCCTTGACTGACATTTTTGACACTTTTGGGGGTACCAGTGACATTACTACAGTAATCAGTGTTATATATGCACTGTTACTGTAAAAATAACACTGGCATGGAAGGGGTTAATTTTATTGGAGAGGGAGGGGTACATAATGTATGCCTGGTGCTTACTAACGTGTGTGGGGGGAGGTGACTGTGTGACACAAGGACAGATCGAGGGTTCAACTATGCTGAACCCTGCAATGTGACCCTGCCTGTCACTCAGGAGATCCGCCCGCTTGTGTTTACACAAGCAGGCGGATCTCCACACAAGATCCCCGACGATCGGGGAAGAGCAGCGGCGATCGCCGCTGCTCCTCCCCTGGCCCGACTCCCGCTGTGACTAAATACAGCGGGAGCAAGCCTCCGGCGGCGCGCGCCTCCAAGAAAGGGGAGTGTCTGACGACGTAGGTCTACGTCGTCGGACGATAACGAACCACTTTGCCGCAGTAGGCTCAACGTGAGCAGACGGCAAGTGGTTAAATAAAAGGTTTAGTGTCTCTAATGCTGGTTATACACTAGCTGAAATATCGAGAAAACTCAGCCGTGAGAGCAGATGATTGTGCCATCATGTAATGACCGAATTTCGAAAGATAAATTGTTCAATGGACGTTATTTTAGTTTGCCACATATTACACTTCATGCAAACAGGTCGGCCGAGAAACACATTAACCTTTCAGTTTATCGTTCGGCTGGCAGATTTTCAAAACTGTTCCTTCGATTTTTCGGCTCTGAAAAGTTAAACGATTTTCTATTTGTGCCCATTAACTGGATGAAAAACGGATGATCGGACCAAATGACAGTTTTTCGAACGATTCTTCAGCAGGTGTGTGGCCAGCATTAGTCCTGCCACCTTTGCCTCTAAGTAAACAACCCCAACTTTTGATCTGCATTTGTGTATTTGTTTAGTTTTGGTTCTTTCTATCCCTGGTGGCTGAACACATTTTTTTTTTTTTCTCCCATTTGCACATTCCCTTAGAGGTTGCCTTGCGGGGATCAGGTGTGAGGATGTGCTCAAAAGTAGAGAAATGTTGCACTATGATTTATCCAGATGCTTTAATAACCTTGGTGTGTTTACATCATTGTTATGCACCAGAGACTCTACTGTAAGAACACGTTAAATATTTCAGTTCTCGTACAGCAGATTGGCTGAAAATTTGGTGTGTTTGTGACTATGTAGGGATGCATCAATACCAGTATTGGGACCAATTTTCCCAATACAGAAACCGATGCTTTGCAGTGTGATTTGCATCAATACAAAATGAATTGGTGCAAATCACGCTGCAAGCAATCGCATGCGATTTTTGTAGAGCCGCATCGGCTGGAGACCCGAACAAAGCCGAAATCTGCTTTGATCAGGTCTCCGATATCGTAACCTGGAAGCGACGTCGCTTCCTGTTTACTCAGCACCCAACATTGACAGTTTTTGAAAAAAAAAAAAAAGAATCCAAAGTATTAAATGCCAATCTTGGCGTTTTTTTTTTTTGAATACCGTAAGTGCAGAGGAGGGGTTTGGGGTCTCAGACCTCAGATCCCTCCATGAAGAGTACCTGTCACTGCTTATTACTGTCACAAGAGATGTTTAAATACCGTAGTTTGTTGCCATTGTACGAGTGTGCAATTTTAAAGCGTGACATGTTGGGTATCTATTTACTAGAGTTAACATCTTTCACATTCTACAAAAAAAATTTTACTAATTTTTACAGTTTGTTTATTTTTTTTAAAATTCATTGAAGTGTATTTTTTCCAAAAAATTGTGTTTAAAAGACTGCTGTGCAAATACAGTGTGACATAAAATGTTGCAACGACCGCAATTTTATTCTCTAGGGTTTTTGCTTAAAAAAAAAAAAAAAAAAAAAAGTGATGTATGTGTTTTGGTGCAGTTTTTTTGGCCAAAAATGCAGCAAGCAGGATTTTTTAACACAACGGACCAGTGTGAAGACATACATAGAACTTTTAGGGATACATTTTTCTTGTGCCAATAGTGGCCAACGATATATTAATTTTAAATATCGTGAATCTAAATTAATGTCGAACATAAATAAATAAAAATATATATATATATATACATATATACATACATACATACATACATACATACATACATACATACATACATACATACATACATACATACATACGCGAGATGCAAGAAAAAGTATGTGAACCCTTTTGAAATGAAGTGGATTTCTGCACAAATTGGTCATAAAATGTGATCTGATTATCATCTAAGTCACAACAATAGACAATCAGTCTGCTTAAACTAATAACACACAAAGATTGAAATGTTGCCATGTTTTTATTGAACACACCATGTAAACATTCACAGTGCAGGTGGAAAAAGTATGTGAACCCTTGGATTTAATAACTGATTGAACCTCCTTTGGCAGCAATAACTTCAACCAAATGTTTCCTGTAGTTGCAGATTACACTTCTTCCTCCGTTCACAGAATGCAATGAATTTTGGGATAATAGTAATACAAGCAGTATGAGGTAGAGTGGATAGGCAGGCAGTGTAACTTTTCCCAGTAGTAGCGACTACAATTAAACCTGATACACACAATGAGATTATTATTTTTTATTTTTTTTCTTTAATGCTAATCTTCATATTGAAAATGAAGAGGTTATTAAAGATCTGAAAATTATTATACAACAGAAAAAAAATTCAGAACAGAAGTGATGAAATGTTTTTTTTTTTTTTTTTTTTTATTTATTTTGTGTTTTCGGACGAATACTGTACTGATTATTTGAAAATCGGACCATCTGGTATCGCATGAGAAATTTTTGTGCTTGTCCCATTGGATGATTTCGCAGGACCTGTCCTGAACTGCTCTCGAAAGCTTTTTTCAGATTATTGTACGATTGCTTCAAAAGCGGTATTTTCGTAAGATTTTCTCATCATGTGTACCTTAACATCTTTGGAAAACAGCCGCTCAGGGTGGTATCCAGCAGATGTGAAAAACACTGCAAGGAGAATTTTAGATGCATCAAACTGCAGTTAATGAGATACACACCATTAAACCTAACTAATATGTTGCTGTATATTAAACAAAAAACTAAACTTCAGCTTTGTGCTACCTGTCACTGGATTTTTCGGCCCTTCTATTTTTGAAGCTGGCTCCTAGATTTTGGTAAGAATTGACCAGAACTGCGTATTAAGTATAATGGACTAGCTGAATTGGGAAGATTTTGTTTTGCAGAATGAGCATAATCTGAATGGCTAGGTTTGTATCGAGTGGCTTATCATAATGTTCACCACGTGTTCTGAGGGGACTTTTGTGTAAAAAGCCATTTGAAATTGCAACTAAATCAGGGTCCCAATCTACTTGTTCCTCATGACAGTTTACTTGTGTGGTTTTTTTTTTTTTTTTTTGTGTTTTGTTTTTTTTTTCCCTTTGAAAGGGGCTTTATTGTGTTTTTTTTTTTTTAACTTTTTTTTTTAAACTTTTTTTTTTTTTTTTCTCCAATTTCTTTGAACCCGCAAACAGTATATAAGCAGAGGCTCATGGAGAATAACTTGGTGGCTGTTGCAAATTTTTGTTACTCTGTATTTCTGCAGCTGGTTTTTCAAATGCAATTTTTTTGGGGGAAGAAATGCACTTTTTTTTAATTTTAATGCAAAAAAACACACAGTATTTTGGTAAAATATATAAAAGGTTACGCTGGGTAAATAGTAATATTGATCTGAAGCATCACAGCAAAAACCTCCATCCCTAAAACTATGCAAAAAGGGGAATGAGGATAATGGGACTTTAAATGAGGTGAATGCTGTCTCAAAAAATCATACAAAGGCACATATATATTATAATATAATATATCTCAATTACACAATACATCATTAATATCCAAATGTCTGCATATCCAATAGGTCATCATTTTTTCATGGATAGTCCCTGATAAGTGTTCACATTCAATAGCTCTATGCGTTTTGTGGAGTTTGCACCCACTCTTTAGGAGCTTTGTAAAGGTAATCTGTAAATATGGACCGTTTGGCGTATACCCGCCTCAGCCCCGGATCAGTTGTTTACCCACATTGTGCATTCAATAACGGCGAACGACTTAATCTATTTAATTGAATCCCAGATTTATCTCTTATTCTAGATCTATTCTTCTGGGAATATTTGCATATAAAACAGATTTTTGATTTTTTTTTTTTTTTATTTTTTTTTTTTTTTTTTTTTTTAGAATTCATTGGTGTATTTTTCCTATTAATGAGATTTGTGTCTAGTTTGATAACTAGTCCATATTTGCAGATTACCTTTACAAAGCTCCTGAAGAATGGATGCAAACTCCACGAAACGCGTAGAGCTATTGAATGTGACCACTTATCGGGACACTGATCAGGGACTATCCATGAAAAAATGACCTATTGGCTATGCAGATGCTTTTATATCTTCAGGTTTATTTTTTGATTTGGATATTTAATCATGTATTGTGTAATTTGAGATATATATATTACAGTAACCCCCCCCCCCCCCCCCCCCCATCGCGGGAGTTGCGTTCTGGCAATAAGTGAAAATCCAAGAAATAGAAATGCCCTATTTAAATACACTGTAAGCATGTTTTTATAACTTTCACCATACTTTTAAAAGCATTTTAGGTCCGGTTCACACTTATGCAATGCGGGAAGGCTGCGAATTTGCAGCCTGTTCCCGCATCGCACACGCACCCCAGGCAGTTCACACTGCCATATGCGATACGCTGGGGGTGTCAATGTAATCTTAACGACACCCCCAGTTTGATCGCATATCGCAGTGCGATCGTGCAGTTCGCACAGGATCGGATCGCACAAGTGTGAACCGCTGTGCGATCCGATCCTGATGCGGCTGCAAAAATGCCTCCTGTGCGTGTTTGCTGCAGGTGCGATGTGAGTTTAGCCATACAAACTGTATGGCTAAACTCGCACCGCACAGCCGATCGCATGTAATGTCGGAGCAGTGCGCTCCGACATTACATGCGAACCCCGCACACGCAGAAGTGTGAACCGGGGCTTAAGGTCTTTAAATACTTTTTTTAAAACAATAGAAACGCATAAAAGATACTGAGGGACAGAGCAAGAGCAATGGAAAACACAAAAATACTTAACAAATGATTTAATTAGTAAAATAATATTAATAGGTCTTACAGAAAAAAAACACAAAATACCGGGACTGTGAAAACTGAACCGCGATAAAACGGGTTGTGTGTATGTATGTGTGTGTGGGAAGGTTGCTTTAAAAAAAAAAAAAAAAAAAAAAATGGTATATATGTAGCATTTTAACACTGTCGCTTTTTTTAATTTTTTTTTTTTTTTTATAATTACATTTATTGCTGTTCTATTGTGACAGTTACACTTAAAATCATTTAATCACACCAAGATCGGTGTGATCAAATGCTTTCCATTTTTGAAAGTGGCACTTGGGAAACCGTAAGTGATGAGAGTAGGTTCATCTGGTTGAAAAAAAAAAAGCGCTGTCTCTTAAAGTGGGTGTAAACCTGATTCATGAAATATTTTTACCGAAGCACATCTATCTGGATCTCTCCTCAAAGCCCTGAGTCCTGTGTCTTTCTGCTGTTTCCTTGCTCTGTTAGCATGATAACTTCTGAGATAAAACCAGGCTGAAATTTGTGTTGTTGGAGGTTGCTATAAGATAGATTTTATATATATATATATATATATATATATATATATAGTAGATTGCAATATGAAAACAGCGCTACCAGGTAGATAAAAAGATATAGATATATATAATATTAGCAGAGAGCTGGTCTTGTCACGGCACAAGTTCTGCAAGTCTCTGGAGTGGGGTGTGTGCCTTTCCTCCAATCAGCTGTCTTGGCTATATGCCAAGAATCCACTCCCAGTGCTGAATAGGAATAGGAAAATCTCTGAATGAGATGTGCACTCTAAAGCATGTATAAAGCAGTAGTCAGCAGATATACATGTAGAACGTATGTAGGGACCTTTGTTTCATCTGCATATCATCTGAGGCTGTTCACTTCACTTGGTTTATGTGAGGGTTTACATTTTTTTTTAATCAAAAAAAATCAAATCATAATATTTAATCTTAAATATTTAATATAAAATATAAATGTACAGTAACAAATAGTGCAAATCATGTAACAAATTACATAATAAACATTCCACATAAAGTGAATAAAAAATGCTGAACTGTTATTAAACAAGTAAATTTAAAATGCATATAAAGTCCATCCAAGTGCAAAGCATAGTGCTCTGTGCCTTTTTTAAATATATGAAAGTGCTTGTGTCACAACTGATCCTTGTAAACAGGCTGTTTTCAGGCCAAAAGGATCTCCCATAAGGAGATTGTCTGCTCTTAAGTCATCTGCTCTTAAAAGTATTTCCCTCTGGAGGACCGACACTTTCACTATCTTGACCAGTCACTACTCCCTTTGGTGTTTTCCACCAACCAGCTTCCACATATGCATGGATTGCAAGCAAGAAAGAGAATGCATTGTGCTATACTTAGTTTAAAATGATTATTTATAAAGTTTTGTACTTGCAAGCAAACCGCTCCGATAATCATGGCTGTCAACCCATCCATGTGTGCTGATGTCACACAGCTAGCTTCGCTCAAGGGATGTATGCTCATCGTCTCCGGTTTCTTACATCAGGGGCGGACAGAGCTCTTTCAATATTTGTCCGCCTCTGTGGCCAGCCGGGGAAAGCGTCCACTGTTCGATCTGGTGTCCCTGTGGGATGTGACAGCCCACAGGAGGTGGCGGGAGGGGGGCAATCCCTTCCAGCTGCTCATAAATGCTATTCAGTAGCTAGTTAGTGGCTTGGGTTGCTTTTAGAAGAACCCACTGTTGGCTCTAAACCCTGCTGCTAGCAGATCCAAATATTTTTTTCTAAAGAAAGTTTATTGAACAATATTTGAGAGGAATAGGCCTTTTGTGTACATAGAAAAAGTCTTTGAGTTCAGCTCATGAAAAACGAGGGCAAAAACAAGTGTTGTGTTTTTTTTTTTTTCTTTCTAATTTTGTTCAGTGTAGTTTGTGTGCCGTTGCGAAGCCTGTTTACGTTTTTCCTCAATGGGATATCATCCAGGATAAACAGGACTAAAAAAAAAAAAAAAAATCCTGCCAGGACCTGCATGTCATTTCACTTGCGTCGGGTAATAGGAATTGTTTTTTCTTTTCTTTTTTTCTTTTTTTTGGGGGGGGGAGGGGTTAAATCCATGACACATCTGTCTCTGAATTGTTGTGGTGAAGAATAGTGGTGGCGACAGTCCCATTTTCCTTTCTTAGTCATGTGCTCCCACCATAAATAGTGCTTTCAGTTTTGTTCTGCTGTCTGTGGGCATTATAACTCGGTTCCCTTGCATTAAAGGAAATGTGAAGGTAGAAATATGGGAGTTTCCTTTGTGTTGGGGCCTTTGTTCTCCTCTTTTTTTTTTTTTTTTTTTTTTCTTTTTTTTTTTTTAAAAAAAAAAAAAAAAAAAAAAAAATTTAGATGCAGGCTTAGTTTGTGTTCCTGTCCCTGGCTTCAATATCAAGTGAGTCTGGTAAAAAATATAAGGTTGGTTTTTAGATTCCTGGTTTTCTAGAGGAGCAAATACAATTCGCTTTGATATACGAGTGCTTTGGATTACAAGCATGTTTCCGGAACAAATTATGCTCTCAATCCAAGGTTTTACTGTATATTGATTTTCCTTCCTAAGCAGCACCAATACTCTAGGTCCCATCCAAACGGTCGTTTAAGATTAGATGCAGAAGATCCAGTTGGGGGCTCCCTGCGATCTTATCAGGTCTGCCTGTCCGTTTTTTCAGGGAGACCTGATCAGTTGGTCCATGCATTCCTATGGACCATCTGGTGTAAAAGGACTTGTCTGTTTTCACCTTCCTACCACCCAGATTGTTGCCTGCCGTTTGGGTAGACCGGATCGGAGGAAGCCGGGTTTAAATGTACAGTGGAGTCTGTTTTTACTCCCAGCCACTCATAGAGCACAGTGGAGTCTGTTCTACAAAAACCTGAGCGGACACTGACCTATCATCTGCCCCACTCTCCTTCAGTTGGCAGGGGATTAGCAGACATATCCCCAGCTGATTGGACTGTGGAAGGGTCCATGAAAGGGTTACGTGTAGTCTAAGTGGGGTACACACTATAAAAAAAAAAAATCGGGCAAACGATTGTCCGCTTTTTCCTCATTGATTCACAACAAATCTGAACCAATGAAAGAATTTTCTTACGAAAATACTCCTACGACAAAGGCTTTTTTTTTGTTTCTGATCATGCGCAGTCTTTTCTGATTTTTCTTGTACAAAAATCATACCAAAACGATGCACATTAACCACTTAATGACGGCGGAGCGGTGTAGCTATTATCCTGGGACGCCGTCATGACGGCACACCAGAACAGCCTCTCGCGCGTGCCCCCTGGGGCGAGTGGAGCGGCGATCAAGACCGCGCTGTGTTGCTAGGACACGGCGTGATCCCGATCTCGGTAAAGAGTCAATGACGTGAATCTTTACCCATGTGATCGGCTGTGTCCAATCGCAGCCGGTCACATGTAAATGAGGAAGTGCTGTTATTCGGCTCTCCTCGGCTCACACTGTCAGTGTGTGAGGCGAGGAGAGCCGATCAGCGGCTCCTCCTCATAGGGGACACAGGGAAATGTAATCGGGGCACTGATCACCAGTGCCCTTATTACACAAGAGTGAAATAAAATGCCATAACTGCCCACCATCAGTGCCCACAATCAATCAGTGCCCATAGTGCTGCCAGTCAGTGTCTGCTCATCTAGGCACTGATGGGCACTGATGTGGCTGTCCGTCAGTGCTGCCTATCAGTGCTCATCAGTGCGGCATATTAGTACCTCATCAGTGCCACCTCATCAGTGAAGGAGAATTTATTTATTTTCAAAATTTACTCACAGAAAATAAGAAACTTTTTTTTTTTTTTTTCTTTCAAGTGTCTTTCTTTTTTCTTAAGAAATAAAAAAAAAAAACCCAGAGATGATTAAATACCACCAAAAGAAAGCTCTATTTTGTGTGAAAAAAATAATTTCATATGGGTACAGTGTAGCATGACCACGCAATTGTCATTCAAAGTGTGAGAGTGCTGAAAGCTGAAAATTGGCCTGGGCAGGAAGGGGGTGAAAGTGCACTGTAGGCAAGTGGTTAAACAAAAATCGTTAAATTTTTCCTGTACGAGAAAAAATTTGGAGTTTGTCCCTTAGAGAATATTTGTACGAAAATTCTGAATCTGTAGAAAGTTCTGTACACACTATACAAAAATTGTACGAAAATTCTTTGGACAATGTTCGCCTGATTTTCTTATCGTGTATACGAGCCTTTAGTGCTCCTAATTGAGTGAAGTACACACTATATAGAGAGAGATGTTCATATTTCATGTCTGAGGTTTACAACTACTTTAAGCTTTAGGTAATCATTCCAAGTGGGAGTGTGAAGAATTTCAGAGAAAGTGAAACCAGTTTGTGTGCAGCTCACATAGCAGAAGAGGATTTTTAGGCTTTGTTTTTGGAAGGGTAGTATTTTCAGTAATATTCAGCATGTTGCTTTGAACCTGTCTAGATGTTGGCTTGAATGGAAATAATACACGTCTTAATATTCTTTCAGAGTGACTTTCTTCTTTAATGCTGCTGCTGTAACCAAGGCATACGGTTCTAATCTTTGTCATGTTGCTTTTACACAATGTCTTGTATGTGAAAGCCAGCAGGTTGTTTTTTCCATTGTATGCATACTTCAGGAAAAATGTAGGCCTAGTTATCAAGCCTTGTTCAATAATTGTTTTGCAGCTATTTTCGTGTGGTGTTTTTGTCTTCCTTTTTTTTTTTTTTTTTGGGGGGGGGGGAGCGGGTACCTAGTTTTGACAGGTACCTGCTCTAGGCGGCTCAAGTGGAAGTCCCCAAACCCCCTGCAATCAAGTCATAGGTGCCAGAAGATTGCCCGGCCACTAAGGAAGCGCAGCATGACTCGCGCATGCACAGTTCACACCTAGCTGTGAAGCCGCAAGCTGTCACAGCCGGGTGCCCACGCTTGTGATGCTGACACCGCAGGGAGAAGAGGGAGGGGACCGAGGCTCCCGTCAAACGCATAGCTGTATTGTGGGACAGGTGAATGTGTGTTAAGTCAGCAGCTACACCTTTTTAGCTGCTGACTTTTAATAAACACAAAAATGGCTGGAACTCCGCTTTAAGGCGCCACTTGCCCCAATACATTTTTTTCATGCTGGACCAGACCACCCAAACAGCCCCAGCATAAGTGGAGGGGAGGGGGGGAAGATGGGGGAAGGAGGAGCCCACGTCCGCCCAAAAAATTCTCCAGGGGGGAGGGAAAGCTACTCGCCATACCAGGAACCAGGTGGGCCTCTTATGTTTTTAGAAAGGGCCAGGGAATCTTTTAAACCAAAATGCTGCTTTCTCTTTCGTTTGGACACAGCTCCTGATATTCATAACCATTGGGTTATACTGCCCCCTACAGGAGTAGAGCATTAGGCAGAAAAAGAATCTGGCTATGCCTATGGGCAGTCCCAGGGGGTATACTCCCTCTCCCTGCTATAGGTACTCAGTTTTTTTTTTTTTTTTTTTTATAGAAATACAGTAAACCCCCCCCCCCCCCCTCCATTACATTCCAGACCCAGCCGCGAAAAGTGGAAATCCGCGAAATAGAAAAACCCTATTAAAATGCATTGTAGGCATGTTTTTTTTACTGTCACTGTACGTGTAAAAGCATTTTAAGGTCTTTAAACACACTTTTAAAACAATAGAAACTGATTTAAACACAAAAGATACTGGGAGACATAGCAAGAGCTATGGAAAACACAAATATTTCATTTTTAATGATTTATATAGTAAAATAACATTACAAAAAAAAAAAACGCGAAATACCGGGACCACAAAAACTGAACCGCGATGGAGCGGGGGTTTACTGTATTTTTTTTTTTTTTTATCTTCTGGATTTTTCCTGTGAGATCCACAATTAACTGCTAGACTAGGCGACGGGCTGGATAATGTAGATCCAGTGGTCACCGCAGACTTCAGCTCCGTGCTAGGTTGGCCACGACATAGCCCCACTGGACGGGGGCTGGCCTGCGAGTTAAATGCCTTGCGAGGTCGCAATGACCGGGTCTCAGCCCGATTCACAGCAATCCTCTTGGTGGACTGCCCCCCCCCCCCCCCCCATTTAGATGGCGAGGGGTTCTGTCTGGAGCGGTGCCCATCTGGTTCCTGGTATGGTGAGTAGCTGTCATCCCCCCCCCCCCCCCGCCCTGGAGAATTTTTTGGGTGCACGTGGGCTCCTTTCCTTAATGCACCCCCCTTTCATCTTTCCCCCATCTCCACCCCCCCCTCCCCTCCACAAATGCTGGTGCTGTTTGGGTGGTCTGGTCCACCTCCTGGGGTGGAGGCAGAACACTAAACCCAAGAGAATTCTGGTCATCTTAGTAGCTCCAGACTGACCTCCTGGAGCTTGGTACGCTGATCTGGTGCGGCTGGTCGCCAACCTTGAAAGCTTCCTCTCAGGATCTTCTGTCCCAAGGGCTAATCTTCATTCTGCTTTACATTTGCTGGCTTTGACAGCTTGGCTGTTAAATGCCAGGTGCTGAAAGCTAGGGGTTTTATGAGTCGGTGATTCCTACCCTGTTGAAAGCTAGGCAATCTACTTCTAGGAAGATCTAACATGGTACGTGGAAGATGTACATTGCGTGGTCTGAGTCTCCTGTGGATTCTCCTCGCTCCTTCTCGGTGGCTCGGATCTTAAACTTCCTTCAACGTGGGTGGGGGTTTGAACAGAAATTTGGCCTTGAGTACTATCAAGGGCCAAGTGTCGGCCTTGGCGGTCTTTTTCCAACGATCTTCGGCCACACACTCCCTGGTGTCCAACATTTGGTTCCTCCAGTGCAAGCTCTGTTACCGCCTTGGGATCTTAATTTGGTGCTTTCAGTTCTGCAGAAGCCTCCTTTTGAAAATATTCGAGAGATTCCCCTACTTGCATTGTCCCAGAAGGTTGTCTTTTTAGTGGCTGTCACTTCTGCGCGCAGGGTGTCAGAACTGGTGGCATTAGCCTGTCCACCTTACCTGGTGATTCATAGGGATAAGGTGGTTCTTCGCCCCAGTCCGTCGTTCCTTCCTAAGATTATCTCTGACTTTCATTTGAATGAAGACATTGTGTTGCCTTCCCTGTGTCCCAGGCCTAAACATCTGAAGAAAATTGCCTTGCATGCCTTGGATGTGTACCTGGCAGCTACGGAGTCTTTTAGGAAGTCACTCGCTATTTGTGCTCATGGATGGGCCTCGGAAAGGGTTGTCCGCTTCTTCTGCGACCATTTCCAGATGGATCAGACAGACGGTGATTCAGGCCTATTCCATAAAGGCTCAGGTTCCTCCTTTCCCTGTTAAGGCTCACTCTACTCAGGCACTTGGTGTCTCCTGGGCCTTCTGCCATCAGGCGTCAGTGACGCAGTTTTGCAAGTCGGCCACCTGGTCGTCTGTGCACACTTTCACAAAGTTTTATAAAGGGGGTGTGTTGGCATCTGCGGATGTTTCTTTTGGCAGCAAGGTTTTGCTGGGTACTGGACTGGATCCTCTTAAGAGGGTGTATTTTTATTTTTTTTTAATTTCAGGTTGGCTACTGTTTAGCCTTGGGAATTTTTTTTGCTGTTCCCACCCCTCATGATTAACACTGCTTTGGGACGTTCCAATGGTTATGAAAATCAGGATCTGTGTCTGTCAATGAACGAAAGAGAAAATGGGATTTTTGACTTCCCATAAAATCCATTTCTCTGATGTTCATTGACGGACACAGCACCCACCCCCTCTATGGAGTTGTAATTCTTCTGACACTGCTTGTAACAAAACTGAGTACCTATAGCAGGGAGAGGGAGTATACCCTCTGGGACTGCCCATAGGCATAGCCAGATTCTTTTTCTGCCTAATGTTCTACTCCTACTCCTGTCCCACACCTGTAGGGGGCAGTATAACCCAATGGTCATGAAGATCAGGAGCTGTCATCAACGAACATCAGAGAAATAGATTTTACGGGAAGTCAAAAATCCATATTTTTGGGTTCAATAGACTTAAATGGAGACGCTGCAGAAAAGCACGTAGCATGTGTTTAACGCATTTTGCATGGATCTGCCCAACAACAAATTTGGCCAAAAAAAGGTAACAAATCAAAAAAATGCAAAACTCATTAAAAACGTGTATCCAAAAAACAGAGTTCAGCAAAAAGCACTGCAGAAATGCTTAAAAGCAATGTGCATAGATGTGAATCGTGCCTTTCACACCTGAGCGTAGTGCTGCGTCAGAGCTTTTTAGGGGAGCGGCACCGTTCATCTAAATCTGCCTCTTTCCACTCCAAAAAGCGCTCCAAAGAAACTCCTGTACCAAATCTTGGCATAGAGCCAGGGGCGTTTGGCTTTTCGATGTTTGCCGCGATTTCATCACGTTTGGTCAATCGTGGCAAAATGGCATGGTGGCATTAAGAAATAATGGCGTTGAAAAGGCATCCAGCGTTTTTGCCATGTTGTTGGATTTGTGGGCAGAATTGCGGTGATTCAAATCGCCCGGGTGTGAACAGAGCCTAAGGCTTTATGTACACCACTACAGCTCCTAAACCTGGGTTTAGGAGCTTTTGCGTTGGGTTTTTTTTTTTTTTTTTTTCTTCTCACCAAAGCTCCTAAACTCAACTCTATAAAAGCCTTGTGGGGATGATTTTACTGAAGGCAAATCCACTCTGCCCTAAAAGAGCAGTTGCTGTAGATCTGATGGGAAGATCTGAAATGAGGAGAAGCTCTGATATCATCCAGTCCTGTGCAAGCAAAAATGCTGATTATTTTCCTTGCATGTCCCCTTCAGATCTACAGCAATTGCACTTGTAGTGCACAGTGGATTTGCCTTTTAGTAAATAAACCCATAAATGTGTCCGTGTACAAATAGACTTTTAGGATCATTTAGGAGCTGCTACAGTTAGGTGAGGTTCAACCTCCCTCTCCAGAATGTAGAAGAATCACGTTCAGGATAGGAACGTTTTTCATAATCTATGTGTACATGAAGCCGTATAGGCACAACGTGCACTTTTTTTCCCAGTGTACCTTTCATAAAACATGAATAGTAATGTGAAATACATACCTACACTTGGGCAAACCTTGTGCCCAGGAACTAGTGCAAAGTCAACCTTCTGAAATACTTTGATGCAATAATGTACATTATAGTGCACCCACTGCAGGAATCTGGGAACTCCAAAAGCTGAAGGTAACTGAATGCTTTCATAGACGCAGGAATACAGAAATACAACCTACCTATTTATACCTTTTTTTTTTTTTTTTTTTTTTTTTTTTTTTTTTTTTTTTAAATTTGTGAAATGTACATCTGCTGTTTTGTAAGAATGAGTTGTTTTCTTCAGGCTGTTATAGAGCATTTATCTTGCGTGTTAGCACAGCAGCTCTTGTGATGCAACGTATGTGAGTCAGCGTACACTGCAGGTTATCTTGTCCTCTATGGTAAATAAGCTCAATAGCAGCAGGTCACATTATCATTAATTTTAGTGTGTAATAAAACAAGTGTGGTTATGTAATCATGTCATCACTTTCTGTCAGGTATTAACTCCCATTTGAAGAAACTGTGATGTGCGGTTTGTAGTACAGTGTTTCTTTGACAGTTTGTACAGGGGTAGCTTTTTCGCTTTTGCCCAGTTAGGAGCTTTTCAGAAGAATTGCTGGGAATTTACTCTACTCTACATTTGTTGTGATGTTTCAATACAGCAGTATTTTGTGTACAATTTGCTTGTTTGTATACAGCACACTTCTATAGCTTGAGAAGTGTGTTTTTTTTTTTTTAAGGTGGTGATGATGGTGTCCTTGAACTAACATCTTGATAAACCTGCCATGACTCCTGTTATCATCAAAGAAAATTGAACTCTGATCCTATTTAACTGTATGATGGGCTGTTGCATTTTGCACCTATGTGGGGGGGACTTGTGGAGAGGCAGGGGCTACTGGACATTGTTCTTCTACTGAAAATATTTAATTTCATAATTTTACTTCAATATTTGAATTGTTTGAAGCAACGAGTTAAAAGCAGATGACCTATCCCTTTTTTTTTTTTTCTTGTACAGTATTCAGTGCATGTGCTGGTGAAAGCAGATGGAGAAGTGTCTGTTTAGGAACAGACTGTAAAATCTGTAGGAGGAGAAACCTATGTTGAAGGGGAAAAGGCACGCATGTGAGCAAATGAATAAGCAGCAGTTCACCCCATGCATCCGTCTTCTCTCACTTTCCTTTTCCAGATAGAGGATGAAGAGGAGAGCATCTGAAAGGGATTCTGGAGAGACCTCTTCCAGATCCAAGGCACTCTGCACCAGTATCTCGGGAAGTAATGCAAAGAGGGCAGGTCCTTTCATTCTAGGTAGGCTTCAGTCTTGCTTTGTTTTATACTTCTGAGTTGCATGTTTTAGCCAGGAAATGTGTATCTTGAGAAGATCTAACAAAATCACAAGATGTGGTAGTTAGTGGTAGTTAATGGTAATCTATCTGTGCTGACTTGGGAACATGTCCCTGACATGCCTATTGAATGTTGTGATATTTGTTAGCGATATATCTTGGGACTGCTACATACCTGGCCGTGCACATATTTATTAAATAATAAACATGTATATAAAATTATATACCTTTTTTTTTTTTTTTTTTTTTTTTTGATACACATGGAATGCATTGTTGATTTCAGGAGACTGTCCCCAGATCATGATCTCAAATCCCCCCCCCCCCCCCTCCACCTCCGCTCACTGTGCTGGGACGGACCTGTCAGATCCCCACTCTCCTCTATGGGGGAGATCGGATAAAAACTTTTTTTTTTTTTTTTTTTCATCCGGTCCTCCAGACGGATGGAAAATAGTGTTACCATCCATCTGGATTTCATGGACAGGATCAAATAGCAGCAGGTGTCAGCGGACATTTCACCTCTGAAATCCACTGCTCCATAGAGGTACATGGAGCGTCCAATCAGGTTCACCTGAAAAACTGACAGGTGGGCCTGATCGGAAGGCCCGCATGAAAGGGGCCTGAAGGCTGCATTTACACCTGTGCGTTTTCGAAATGCGTGACAAAACACACAAGTGCATTTTGGAAACTAGTTGCTGCTATTGGGGGTCGCTCATGTGGTGCCATTAATGAGCATCCCAAGTGAGGGTAGCAGATGTGTGTTTTTACCTGGCAAAAAATGTGCTGCAACAAGAGCTATTTTCGGCCATTAATCAGGTGAATGGGTTGCCGTACGCACGCATAACAGGTGGAAAATGTGTAAATAAAACAAAAAGAGCGGGAACATGCGTCCCTCCTTCACTTCACGTGTGAATGGGGCCTCTGTCCTCTAGACAGAAATTGCAAGTTAACACATACAAAACTTTGCCATCCCACTACAAGAGGTTTTCTGGATTTGGGCTTTAGGCTCCATGTACACGGGACGTTGCGTTTTTTTCAGAAGCCCCTGAACCCACCTACATGTTATCTTATCTGTCCATGTACACAGGGTCGTTTAGTCATTTGCAGGCAGTTGAGTTCAGGGACGTTTTTTGGAATGCAATTATTTGTGTTCGAGCGTGTGTTTCCCGGCATTTCAAACGCAGAAACGCAGCCGAACGTGATGAACATACGTTCAGCCACGTTTATAAGTTTTTTTTTTTTTTTTTTTTTTTTTTCTTCCATTCAAAATCAATGGTTCCTATGGGAGCCTATTGATTTGAATGGAAGTCGCACCGCAAGTCGGATCAGGATGATCCAACTTGCGGCGCGACTTGCACTGTGAGAATCTTGAGGGGGAACTCCACGATAAAAATGGGGGAAAAAAACTGCGTGGGGGTCCCCCCAGGTCCCAAACCAGGCCCTTCGGGTCTGGTATGGAATTTGAGGGTAGCCCCATGCTGAAACTGCGTGGGGTCCCCCCCAAAATCCATACCAGACCCTAATCCGAGCATGCAGCTTGGTAGGGCAGGAAGGGGGAGGGGACGAGCGAGCGGCCCCACCCCCCCTGGACCATACCAGGCCACATGCCCTCAACATGGGGGGGGGGGTGTTGGTGCTTTGGGGCAGGGGGAGCTCTGCACCCCCCACCCAAAGCACCTTGCCCCCATGTTGATGAGGACAAGGGCCTCATCCCCACAACCCTGGCTCGCTCGTCCCCTCCCCCTTCCTACCCTACCGGGCTGCATGCTCGGATAAGGGTTTGGTATGGATTTTGGGGGGGGGGGGGCCCACGCCCGTTTTTCGGGTGGGGCTACCCTCAAATTCCATACCAGGCCTGAAGGGCCTGGTTTGGAACCTGGGGGGGGGGGGACCCCCACGCAGTTATTTTTCCCCTTTTTGGCGTGGAGTTCCCCCCCTCATCCTGAACCGACTTGCAGTGCGACTTCCATTCAAATCAATAGGCTCCCATAGGGAACCATTGATTTTGAATGGAGGCAGAAAAAACGCTGCTAAAAGCAGTCGTGGCCAAACGTGCAATAACGCCAATGGAAAAAGCTACTGAAAGCACGTTAACAGCTGCTTTTTCCCGGCGTCAGAACTAGCTTTGCAGCACATTTTTTCTAACGTCCCGTGTACATGGAGCCTTATAGCTGCACAATTTTAATATCTGCAAGCCATTTGCTTACTTGTTCCAGAAAAGCTCTTCATTTCAAAATCAAGTTTTCTCAGTCTGAGCTCCTAAACTTGTCCCCCATGACTTCCTACTGGAGCCGTTTCTGCTTTGAATGACCTGGTGCTGCTTTTTTCTCTGACGCAATGGCTCCTGGTTGCATTTTCTCCACTGTGTGGTAAACCAGGAGCAATGAAGTGCTTACTGTGGGTGGGTACTACTGCATGGTTACATCATATACAGATAGAAAGTCCTACCTTTAACCGGAGTGCATACACAAGGAATAACTTTTATCTCTATCTCATGTCTGAACTTTTTATAAACAGTGGAGGGCCTCTGACAGCAGCAACACAGCTACTGTGTTTTCATTGAAACTCCTCACTATCATATTGAATATCAGGAATTGCTGGCATCTGCTGAATAGGTAGCAGCAGAAGGATGAGGTGCCTTATTCTTTGTGTGTGTGTGTGTGTGTGTGTGTGTATGTGTGTGTATATATGTATATATATATATATATATATATATATATATATATATATATATATATATATATATATATATATATATATATATATATATATAAAACTTTTTTTTTTTATTTTGCCAGATGTAGTGCACCCTCAACTGGTTAAAATGGGTTTTAATGAAAGCTGAATAATCTACTTTAAATGCAGTTTGCCTCCCTTTTTTTTTTTTTTTCTTCTTTTTCTATATTTTATTTTAAAGATTTTCTTTCTGCAGGGCCTCGTTTAGGAAACTCTCCTGTCCCGAGCATTGTACAGTGCTTGGCACGGAAAGATGGCACAGATGACTTTTATCAGCTTAAGGTGAGCTTGTGGAAGTTGCTCTCAAATACACTATACTGTGAGGCTGCGCATTCTTTTCCTAGTTAAAATACCAATAACTAAGATCCCTGCAAACCATTAAATTCTCACATCTGCTGTTGCCTGCACCACTAAATATAGCAAGCGGCACAGGAGGTGAATGCCACCATAAGTATTTGTTTCTGATACTACTGGATTGTAGCTGCGTTTGGTGCAGCAGGAAAGTTAGTAATATTTACTTTTTATGTGGGGAGTTCTAATTGGCACTTTATTTTTAGCGAGTTTAGAGTTGTTCTGAAGATGACTCCCATTTTATTGGTGTAGTCTATGCTCACTCGCAGTTCCTTTATAAAATGTTTGCATCTAAATTGAGGTCCCTTTTTATTTATGACAGTCCAGTGGTTATCAGATTTAATTTTATAAATAAGCCCATCCAAGAGTCCAGATATGTAGTAAAATGACAAAGTTGCAGCACTCAGTCGTTATATATATATATATATAACATTTTTGTATGTGTTTGTTTTTAATTTGATGTGTGATTTTCTATTTTCCTGTCAGATCCTGAGCCTGGAAGAAAGACCTGATAAATCAGGGGAGACACAGGAAGAGAGACAAGGCAAAATGCTGCTGCATACTGAATTTTCTTTATTATCTCTTCTGCACAATCAGGATGGAGTGGTCCATCACCATGGTCTTTTCCAGGTAAAGCAAAGCAATACGGTACATTTTTAGAGACTTTTGCCTCAAGGATTTTAAGTACACCCCTTCTTTTTTTATTTATTTTTTTTATTCTAACCATTTCTGGACCGGAAGCATTTGCCCCCTTAATGACCAAGCCATTTTTTGCGATTCGGCACTGCAAAACTTTAACGGAAAATTGCGCGGTCGTGTGACGCTGTACTGAAATACATTTTGATATCCTTTTTTCCCCACAAATAGAGCTTTCTTTTTATCACCTGTACAATTTTTTTTTTTTTTCCCTGGGATGAGAGGGGCTTGTAAAATGATCCTAGAGACCTTGGAATCCTATATAGAAGGATCACATGCGCTCTGTGATCATTTCAAAGAGAACGGTTGACTGTGTTTACAACAGCCCACCGTCCTTCTCTCAGCAGGGAGTGATCGAGGGTGCCCGGCGCCAATCGCAGCCGCTGGCCCCCATGCATCAGCATTCCTGCTGCCTACCGGCGACGGGAACCCCTAGCACCACGAGCGTGACCAATGTAGGGCTATGTTGGTTCGCCCAGAAGAGGCTGCCTGCAGCGGTAATACTGTGGCGGGCGGTCTTTAAGTTGTTAAGCTTCCCGATGTACCAATATGCTATTATTGTACCTCTGTTGCAGAAAACAGATTTCTCTTTATTCTAGAGCAGGTATTATCTCAACCCCCAGTGTCTGTGCCATTACTTCCTGGCATTTGTTATAGTATTTGTGACAGGAAAACTGTTAAAAGGAAGTACTTAAGCAGCTGACCACAACACACAGCCTGCACTTGACCTCCCCCTCCAGGAGATGTTCCCACCTGCCTCTTTAGTAAAATTTTCCAGTGCAGACCCCATTCCCTAAATACACAGCCAGTGTCATCCTCTGTTGAGCAATTATTTTGTGCCTTACCTTCTTGCATAGTTCGTTCATTTTGGCAGAGTATGCAGGAGCTGTGTGTTCCCATAACAGCCTTTGTGGAGAAGAGCTGTAGTATTGAAAACAGAAGTAGTACATCCCTGGAAGTCTCACCATACACTATACAATCTGATGGTACTCCTGTATATCTACCCCCCCCCCCCCCCCCACTATGTATTACAAGGGTCTGCCTGATTTGGATACAAAGCGATTGTATAGATAGGGGTGTCCTCCTGTTATATAGTATTTGAAAAATCTCTGTATGATCTGCTTTTAGATTTACTATCCAATTCTATAGTGTATGGTCCGATTTTATAAAAGTA
Source organism: Pelophylax lessonae (assembly GCF_965119305.1). NCBI lineage: Eukaryota > Metazoa > Chordata > Amphibia > Anura > Ranidae > Pelophylax > Pelophylax lessonae. The sequence continues at coordinate 328,982,680 of NC_138769.1, forward strand.
CATGGGAGAGACTGGGCAGAGACACTCAGGTCATTGTTTTTGTGTAAACACACCAATTATACTTTCAGGCCCCATTGACATCTAGTGGGCAAGTTTTTCCCCGGTGCGCAACAAATGGGACATTTTAGGGGTTTTGCGGTTTGAATTTTTTTAAACCCCCAATTTCGGCAAGTTTTGTGGGAAAACCTGTGCTTGCATCTGCATTTAGGGTGCCGTTAACAATGTTGTCATGTGGGGGTGGGACTGGGACTATTTAATGAAGATCAGTTGGGTATCTCTGGCCTATTCTAAAAGAGCCGCATTATAAACCATATTAAATGCAGCGCTTCATAAAGTTGCATTTAACTCAAACATCAATGGTTGTCGTGCTATGTAAGTAACATAGAACGCCCACATGTAGCCAGATCAAAAAACGGATATACCAGCACATTGGTATAGTGACACAGCTCTCAGATATAAATTCATAAAGTTCATATAGATTTAAATGAACTCCTCTTCATGAGTATTCAAACAAAAGTGCTCACCAGTAGATCTCCAAGGAGTGACGCCACCTTTTAATATGGATGTAAGCTTACCAAAAGCTGTGGACCCTCTTACTAAAGAGGTCAGATGTGCATATAGCCAAATACCAGGACTCTCCCACTACTCTTGATTTGAAACTGTAGGCTGTACTCCTTATCCCAATAATGCTCCAATGTGACTGCATTCATGACAGAGACCTCTCCACTGAGGTTTGTATAGTCAGATCCCAAGGGAGTGAGGACAAAGTATACCAGGTAATCAGTCCTTCATCAAAAGCTTAGGAGTTTACACTTCATCCTTCCCAGCTCTGCTCTAGTGGAAATGGAAGGTTTCTGTGAGATTATGATTAAGCACCATTTTCTTGTGTGAAACGCATCAACCATTTGAGGCCTGTCAGTGTCCTGTGTGTATCGCGTTGGGATATATTCAATAAAAGGACTCTGTACTAGCCGTGGTGTGTGGCCCTTCTATTGTATGGTCAGGCGGTCTGTTTTCATCCGATCTCCCATAGAGGAGAGTGGGGATCTGACAGGTCTGTCTCTGGAAATTGTTCCCCCGCTGAGCAAAACAGTCCGCCGGGCGGAAAGCCAGTGTGAAAGGCTGGCTTGTTTCTTACACTCCAATTAATGACACCAAATGCGTGACTAGGTTTTTAGTAGGGATGTAACGATATCAAAATCTCACGGTACGATACAATTTCGATATTGACCTCACGGTACGATATTTAATGCGATATTGTGGAAAAGCTCATGGTATTGTTAAATAGCTCATGATAGTGTTTGTGATGATAATAGCGAAAAAATACCGACATTTATTCTGCTTTTGTCAGTCAACAGGCAATTTATTGTTGTATTTATGGATCCATGACAACATAAAACACTGATCACATAGTGCTTTTAAAGTGCAAGTTGTAGTCAGGAACATCAATATTCTGTATAGTAATATTTGGTTGCATAACTGATTCTTCTGTGCAATGTTCAAGTTAAGAAGCAGCTAGAACAATTGTAAACAAACAATAGGCAATTCCCTTTTAAGTGCAAACAAAGATCAAGTTAAGTCAGGTTTAAATGTGCAAGGCAAATAAAGGCAGCCTTTTAGCCCCGGTTCACACTTCTGCGTGTGCGGGGTTCGCATGTAATGTCGGAGCGCACTGCTCCGACATTACATGCGATCGGCTGTGCGGTGCGAGTTTAGCCATACAGTTTGTATGGCTAAATTCGCATCGCACCCGCAGCAAACACGCACAGGAGGCATTTTTGCAGCAGCATCAGGATCGGATCGCACAGCGGTTCACACTTGTGCGATCCGATCCTGTGCGAACTGCACGATCGCACTGCGATATGCGATCAAACTGGGGGTGTCGTTAACATTACATTGACACCCCCACCGTATCGCATATGGCAGTGTGAACTGCCGGGGGTGCGTGTGCGATGCGGGAACAGGCTGCGAATTCGCAGCCTTCCCGCATCGCATAAGTGTAAACCGGCACTTAAAACTGGTATTTAGGAACATAACTTAAACTTAAATAAAATAGTCAGTCAAAAATCCTTTAAAAAAAACACTGACCTATCATTTAGCTTATGTTCACGTTTTTCATCAGAAAGATCAAAATATCTACATTGCAAGAAAAAAAAAACAGTAAAAAAAATCCTTAAACTCGTCTATGTAGTTAACAATGATTTGTTCCGCGGGACTGTGTTTATTCCTCTTGCTTTTTGACGGACACCTGTCCTTTTAATATTGTAACCCAACCACGACGATATCGAGACACGACCACGACGATACGATATCGCCATATCTTCGATATCGTTACATCCCTAGTTTTTAGGTGTATAAAGTTGGCCATACACTATATATTATCTGATTGTACAATTTTGAATAGGCTCAGTATGCACCAAAGGAGTAGGTGCACTTTTTTTTGGGTCCGCACGGAACTGGATTGGGTTGTCCTTTTGTACCGTGCAGGCAAACGCACTGTTTGTGGCTGATGTTTGGGGTGTCACTAAATATGTATTAAAACCACAGCAGCAAGGGCATTGCAATTGCAGTGTGATGCGGAAAACACGCACGGATTGCAGTGTTCACCACAGACTTTGAAATGTATAACTTTTTTTTTTTTTTTTTTCCCCCAATTTCAATTTGGAGTAGACTTAATCCATTCAAAGGGCTCCAAACAGCTCTTTCCCTATGTTAACCAGCTCTTGTTAACTAACTAGTGGTGTACCTGGAGGCTTGATTTAGTTGCCAGGCAGGTGACGGGCGTTTGATCCAAGTTGTTCACTTCAAATTTTTTTGCCTCTGGTTTCCTTCAAAGCAACTAGCCACTCCTTTATGCTCCAGTGTCCTAGACATGAATTATGAATTTGGTTAGTTTGACCTTTTATCCACCATTTTATACCTTATGGAGTTTTTCCCATTTGTCACACTATTGTAGTTTTTGGTGTATAGCTTATAGCATTGTGTTTCAATGATACCTCAAGTCAAATGTTCCCAGCCAAGAAATCTTCTAAAAATATCTGTTTGAAAGGCAATTGAAATGTTAATTTCCTCATGTTCTTCTGCATTCAGCCTACATGCATACTTTTATGCACTTAGAGCTGTTTACAATGCAGATGCAGTTTGCATATGTGAAAATAAGTACAAGCAAAATACACTGGTGTGACATTAGCATAACATGCATTTTTACAGCACATTTAAGTCCCGGTTCACACTATGCGATGCGGGAACAATGCGAAAATATACTACTTGTTCCAGCATAGAATCCACAGAACAGGCAGTTCACACTGCCATATGCGATACGCTGGGGGTGTCAATTCAAGGTTAACGACACCCCCAGATCAGATCGCATATCGCAGTGTGATCTGACAGTTCACACATGAATCGGATTGCACTGGTGTGAACCACCATGCGATCCGATTCTGCTGCAGACCAAAAAAAAAGGGTCCTGTGCGAGTTCACTGTGCTCGCGGTGCGATCTGTATGGCTGAATTTGCACCGCACAGACATCGCATGTGATTTTAGGAGCAGTGCGCTCCGATTCATATGCAATGTCTGTGATCGCTTTAGTGTGAACCTACACTTAAGAAGTTTTTTGGTTGTTTGTGTCTTCATGAAAAGTAAAACATAGTTTTCTCTTTGTTTTGCTTAATGTTGAAACTTTCTCACTGTCAAGCCATGATTTTCATATTCCCAGGACCGGACATGTGAAATTGCGGAAGATCTGGATGCCAACAAGTTAGTGAGGAAGATGCGGAAACGGATATGTCTGGTGCTGGATTGTCTTTGTGCCCATGATTTCAGTGACAAGACTGCAGACTTAATCAATTTACAGCATTATGTCATCAAAGAAAAGAGACTTGGGGAACGGGAAACAGTAGTTATCTTCTATGATGTTGTCCGAGTAGTAGAAGCCCTTCATAAGGTATTTCTCTAATGCTTGGCATTTAAAGGTCTGGTAACATTTTTATTTTAATGTTCATATGAGCTTGATCTGCAGTATAATCCTGTTCAAAAAAACAAAGTGAAAAAAACAAAACAAGGGCGCACCGACCTAGTGCAATACCGTAAGATATTTATTGACAAATTGTTAATAGCGTACTCACTAGTAGGCTATATAAAAGCGATAACCAAAAGATCTTTTGGTTATTGCTTTTATATAGCGTACTCTTGTGAGTAGAATAAATTGTGGTTTTAACAATTTTCAATAAATATCTTATGGTATTGGACTAGGTCGGTGCGCCCTTCTCTTGTTTTTATGCTTTCAGTTTGTGTGGCTACCTATCATCCTGAGACGGCAGCGAGACTTCAGAGGCCAGCAATATAACCAATGCCTTTTTGGCCTATATGTACTATTTGAGCGCAGGAGACATTTACTTGTCAAAAAACTAGAAGTAACTGACCTTGGATTGCAGTCATTGTAACAGACATGTACATAGTATTAACTTTAAAATATTGTAAAGTCGTGTGTGTTTTTTTTATTTTTATTTATTAAAATAACAAACCTATTAGTTGCCAGCTCTATGCAGTTGGTTTTGCACAGGGCAGCCCAGATCCTCCTCTTCTCGGGTCCCTGGCTGGAGCTCCTGGCCCTTCCCTTTTGTGGTGTTATCCCACAGAAGGCCGCTTGATGGTGGGGGCACTGGAGCCAAGGTGCAGCTCCATGTATCCATTAAGACACAAAGCTGCAAATGGGCCCCACCCCCCCCTCTACCCTTATTGCCTAACTGAGTTTAACAGCAGCAGGAGCCAGTGTTGCTGCTGCTGTGTCTTAGCGAATCAGGAGAGAGTCCCCGATGGCTGAGGCACTTGTGGATATGGCTGGATAGAGAGTGGTCTCAGGTAAGTATTAGGACGCTGCTGCACACAAGGCTTTTTATCTTGATGCATAGAAACAACCACTTTAAAAGGTGCCTTTTCAATTGCAAGATTTAACCACCTACATTAGAATGTACTATTTTTTAAAGATCTGTACAGGATGTATAGCAAGGTCAGCAACCCGTAGATCGCGATCTACCAGTGGATCACGGCCAGGTGACTGACAGGTCGCAGTCTAGGCTTTCTGACCCACCATCCCAGAGCATCAGAGTGCAATGCAGAGGAATGACTTGTAAAGTTGAAGCTGTAGTAGGGAGCCAGAGCCACATAAGCCAATGCCTTCTCTGTAGTGCTGGCTCCTGTCCAAAGCGGATGGCTACAATTGCACCCCACCTCCTATCCTGGCTAGCAGTCTGCAGAGTGGTGCCAGCAGCAGGAAAGAAGCTCTTAAGGTCAGTGTAAAGAAATACACGGAGCATAATAGTATAGGGCTGCTTTCACACTGATGCGCTGCAGTTTACCATGGGTGCAGTACAGCTTTCTTGCTGGTTTGCTGAACTTAGCCATAGACTTCTATTATATGCTGTGGGTTTGGTGCACTTTCAGAAAGTGCACCACACCTGTAGGATTTAATAGAAGTTTATGGAAAAACGCAGGGAAACTGCAGCACATCAGTGTGAGAGCAGCCTTATAGGGGGCCCAGACCAGTAAGGGTTAGTTTACATTTGCAGTTTGGGGGTGATAAAACCCCTAAGGTAGAATGTGTGTTTTTATCACCCCCTGCTCCAACCGCACCCCCTTTAGCTGCAGTGGTGAGGGGTGTACACATGCTGCAGCAGGAGTTCTTTGCCCTGTCATTGTTGGTGGGTTTGGGGGTAGTAAAACCTGACTCAACCGCAGGGTTTTAGCACCTCCCAACTTTACGTGTGGGAGGCACGATCTGGGTACCTTTTTGACAGGTGGTTAGGAGGCAACCTATTGCTTCCTCCCTACCTGTCAAACACCCTGCGGTTGATTTAAACCCATGATTGCCATGCAATGCATGCGATTGTGACATGGTAGTACGGCAATTGAAGGTTTTAAATTGGGTGTAAGGAGGTGACACTGTGCTCGGTGATCGTTAATTTCTCCCATGTTTTTCAGGTAGATCTCCACCTCTAAGTTTGTCTACCCCCTGATGTATAGCAATGATTTTTGTGAGTCAGTATGTTTGCACCACTGTAATAGAATCTTCCTTTCTATTTTTTTTTTTTTTTTTTTTTTTTTTATAGAAAAATATTGTTCATAGAGACTTGAAGCTGGGTAATATGGTGCTGAACAAGAGGTAAGAGATCAACCAGACCAAGTTAAGAAATGTCTCCCGTAGTAAAAATTGTAACGTGCATATTGTTGAACTGAATTGCTAAAGTGTGTGTGTGTATGTATGTATGTATGTATATCTATCGTTCGTATTTATCGGCTAATAACATGCACCTATATTTTAGGAGAGAAATTTCAAGAAAAAAGCTGAAATTTTTAAAATAGCTTTGAACTCAGAACATTTCTTTTTAATCGAATGCAGCCTCGCCAGCGCACTGCCCATATATGCAGCCTCGCCAGTGCCACTATCAATCACTTAAAGTCCAGGAAGCAGCGCCGAGAGGTAGAAGGGGCGGGCGGCGCCGAGGAGAAGGAAGGACGCGCTGTCATCGAAGTCCCGGCGCCTATGATAGACGTTGGCATAGGAGGCGGGACTTCCGATGACAGCGCCTCCTTCCTTCTCCTTGACCCGCCCCCTTCTACCTCTCGGCACTGCTTCCTAGCCTTTTTTTTTTTTTTATATAGGCGTATAACACGCACTGGTTTTCCTCCATTTTTAGGAGGAAAAAGTGCGTGTTATACGCTGATTAAATACGGTATGTGTGTATGTATATGGGATCGACCATCGGGAGGCTCAAACGACCAGCCGACGGCTGGCCGAGGACCTAAACAAAGCTGGAATCTGCTCTGATTGGGTCTCCGATGTAGTAACCCGGAAGCGCTGTCATGACAATCCCTTCCAATTACTGGCGACAGACATAGAAATTGCACTATTCAAAACAGCCAAACTTGGCGTTTTGAATGCTTTTAAGTGCAGAGGAGGGGTTTGGGGTCTTGTAGACCCCAGATCCCTCCATAAACAGTACCTGTTGCTGCCTATTACTCTGTTACAAGGGATGTTTACATTCCCTGTGACAGCAATAAAAGTAATGAAAAAATAATTAACATTTAAAAGGACAGTGTTAAAATAAAAACTTTAACTGTAAAGAATATCGGCACCTAATATTATACAAATTGGACCACGTAGTGTAATTTTGCACCATTGCAAGCAGAAGATAATGCTGAAAGGGTAGTGTTGGATGCAGTCCAGTCTATCAAAACCTTGTTTCCAGGGTTTGGACATCCGTATGCTTAGTTAGTACAGACTTCACATTTTCACAATGAATCAAATTAATTCAAGCTATGTCTTATGGATTTTGCATTCATTGCTATCAAGTTGAAATGTGTACATTTATTTACTAGTGACGGTAGAAGAAGAGCTATGCTGGAGTAGTTAGTTCTCTGTCCTGGGACTGCATAGGCATGCAAAGCTCTGAAGACTATACTAGAGCAGGATTTTTCAACTTTTTTTTTTTTTTTTTTTCTTTTCTCCAGGCAAGGCACCCTTTAGAACTGTGCACACAGTCCTGGGGCAGACCAGTCTGAAGGCTTGTTCACACTAGGAGCTGTGTCCGAGCACGTGCATGTTTTTTTTGTTCGCATAATCACTTTGTTTTTTCTTTTTTTTTTTTTTTTTTTTTTTTTTTTTATGGTCGTGAACATATGCACAGTTGCAAAATGCGTGGGGTGTCATTAAGCATGAATAGCACCCACACACAACTGCAAAGGGCAACACATTTTTGTGTGGTATGGGAAAACGTGCGGGAAAACGTTCATTGCAGCACTACACCTGGTGTAAACAAAGGCTAAAATGTAGCCTGTGAGTAAGTGATCTTAGATTGTACTACCTCCCCCCCCTTACATTAACATCCCCAAGTCTGCCCTCCAGAGCACAACCTCCCCCCCCCCCCCCAGCACAAACTGTGCCTCACTCATCAATACAGGAGTAGTGGTCGCAGAAGGTGGGGAGAGAGCTGTGAGGAAGTTCCTTCCCTCCCTCTCTCCTCACAGGGTAGCACCCTGGTTAAAAAAAAAAAAAGGCTGGTCTTATTTTTCATATCGAGCGGTTGCACATCTTTTAGCAATCTTACATTAGCACTGGACAAACATATGAGTAACTTACTGTATGCCATGAAAAAAAAACTGGCAATTATTTGTGAACCATTGTATATCCTATACAGTGAAGCGACTTGCTTCCTAAAGTGTCCCTTGGCTTTTAAATTTTACGAACCTGTTCCAGATTTCTGCAAAAACATGACTATATTTTTAAAGTATTTTGTTGAATTTGCATCCACTTTAAGTGATGCAGCTTCTTACAGTAACCTCATATAAACAGAAATCGCCCTTGAGTACCATCAAGGGCCAGGTGTTGGCTCTGGCGGTCTTCTTCTAATGACCTTTGGCCACACACTCCCTGGTGCGTACCTTTCTTCAGGGTGTCCGACATTTGGTTCCTCCAGTGCGGGCTCCGTTGCTGCCTTGGGATCTCAATTTGAGAATCTCCAGTAGATTCCCCTGCTTACGCTGTCCCAGAAAGTGGCCTTTTTGGTGGCTATCACCTCTGTGCGCAGGGTGTTGGAAAACTGGCGGCTTTATCCTGTTCACCTTACCTGGTAAATCACAGGGATATTGTGGTTCTTCAACCCTGTCCGTCCCTTCCAAAGGTTGTCTCTGATTTTCATTTGAATGAAGCCATTGTGTTGCCTTCCCTGTGCCCCAGGCCTAAACATCCAAAGGAAATTGCCTTGCATGCCTTAGATGTGGTCAGGGCAATTGGGGTGTACATGGCAGCTACGGAGTCTTACAGGCTGTCAGTCTCTCTCTATTTGTGCTCACAGATGGACCTCGCAAAGGGTTGTCCGCTTCCTCTGCGACCGTTTCCAGATGGATCAGACAGGCGATGATTAAGGCCTATTCCATCAGGGGTCAGGTTCCTTCTTTCCATGTCAAGGCGCACTCTACTAGGGCGCTTAGTGCCTCCTGGGCCTTCCGTCATCAGGCACCAGTGACACAGGTTTGCAGGGCAGCCAATATACCCCATAGGTAAGAATATCCGGAGTTGTCCGTCAATGAACATCTGAGAAATGGATTTTACGGTAAGTCAAAAATCCCATTTTTTTTTTCCAGTTATGTTAAATTGAAATAAGAGCTCTTTAGTGCACTGTTTTGTGCTACTGTGTGTTCCCCGTAGAGTAGCGTGGGCTTATGTTTGAAACGATTGGCTTAATCAGGATGATTCATCTCCAAGAGTACAGCTGGTTAAGTCTGGATAATAGTGCTTCCATTGTATGTCTATAATGCAGCCATGTATATCTCCCACGCATGTGTACGCAAAATGATTTACCGAAAGTACATTCAACAAAAATTTAAAAGCCAACTGACTTCAGTACCCAAAATCCACAAAAAAAAAAAAAAAAAAAAAAAAAAATTAAGCTCCTGTCTGGCTTCTACAACTTAGAGGAGCTCCAGACATTGTGTTTTTATAAAGTCATCCGCTACAAAAACTGTAGCAGCTGACTTTTAATAAACAAGACACTCACCTGCCGCAGGATCCAGCGATGTGCTCACCCAAACCGTTCCTTCCATTGATCTTCTGTCCTGGTGCCTGAATTTCAACTGGGCACCCGGCTGTGACGGCTTGCAACTTCACAGCCGGTTGCCCACTGCGCATGTGCGAGCTGCGCCTTGTGAATGGTCCTGTAGTCTTCTGGCACCTGTTGCGTGTCCCAGAAGATTGTGGGGAGGGAGGGGGAGAGGTAAACTTCAAAACTGAAAAACTGGTACCCGCAAACCTCCCAAGCCCCCTCTCCCCCAAAAAATGGGGCATTTGTTGAAAGGGAGGGGGAGGGCTTAAGCATAACTTTTTTTTTTTTTTGGGGGGACATCTGCTTTAAAACAAAGTCGTCCCCCCCCCCCCCCCCCAACCTCTTCAGGTTGCAAAACCAAGAATTCCCCTTTAGTCACTGGCTGGGCTTTAAAGTGACCCAAAATCAGTAAGTTTTTCCTGGAAATTGGTCAGATACAGCTAGTGTAAGGACTGCTTTAGAGATCCTAGTGCTAGAATTAGGAGAATGACCTGCCATTCTCCTATTTCAGCATGAAGCCTTTTACATTTTGCCGAGATGGCTATATATGTGCCCACTACTATCTTGAATCCAAAAAAGTAGACCGCACTCGGGAAAGTAAGATGAAAACAATCAAAACTCCTTTATTCTTCTTCGGTGTAGCAGACAGACAGTACAATGCACATAACAGACGTGCCCGGTTAACGCGTTTCACGAATTAAATCGCTTACTCATAACCATACACTGGTTACAGTGTATGGTTATGAGTAAGCGATTTAATTCGTGAAACGCGTTAACCGGGCACGTCTGTTATGTGCATTGTACTGTCTGTCTGCTACACCGAAGAAGAATAAAGGAGTTTTGATTGTTTTCATCTTACTTTCCCGAGTGCGGTCTACTTTTTTGGATTCTTCATAGCTTGGACGGCGGATCTGACCAGCACCACCCTTTGAACTAGCACCTGAGCGGCTCTCTCTTTGTTGTCAATTGTCCCACTACTATCTTAACAACATGTCCACAAATGAAAGCCAGCTGTCAAGCAGAAGTCCAAGGATTTCTTCTATGCCTAAGGTAGTTTTGCCTTCCACCTCATCCAGTACGTTCTACGATTTTTATGGTTTCAGTTTATAAAAAATTTCTCTCCATTGCATGGATGTGCTTCACGCATTCATGAGAGCAAAGACTGGATCTCTCAGCCACATCTTCTTTCAGAAAGTCTTATTACCTACTTGTAATTACAGAAGGTCCCCAAATGATTGCACCAGCTTCTTGTGCCTCCATCTGTAGGTGGTGCAGACAGACTATTATCCAAGTTTGTTGTCTTTAGGATGAGGTTCCATCTTTTTTTCCTGTTAAGGCTCATTCTACTAGATGATTTTTTTTTTTTTTTTTGCCATTAAGCAATTGTTTACTAGATTCGCAAGGTTGCCCCCTGGTCTTCTGTTTACACATTCTCCTAAATTTTACCAGGTGGATATTTCTGCTTCATCTGATGCCAGCGTCAGACATAGGGTCCATTTTAGCTGATCCTTTGAACTGCAGGCAGTTTCCAGTTCTATTGTTCTTTCTAGGGCCTGTTGGCATTTTTCTGTGTTACCAACCTCTCAGCTAAAGACTTTGTCCCCTCATTGGACGAGAAAACAAAATCAGGCTTTTGTGTTGGATACTAAAGTCCATGAAGAAAAGTGCTGCATACAGATACAAACAGGGTTTTCACTATCCTATGTATGTTTGCATCCTGCATTTTTCTGTATTCTATTGAGGAACATGGGTCTCACTCCTCTGCATCCATGATCATGCACTTAGTACTGATTTTCTACAAAACTAGGCATGCTGGAGGGTCTCCTGGGCTGCCATACAGTATGTTAGCTAGTGTCCCATCCTCCTGTAGGTGGCACTAAAACCTGGAGGTTAGATTGTCTCTCCAGTGGACAGGAAAAGAATGAAGTGCGTACAAAAATCCTATTTTCCACATTTTCTGTTCTGGGGGTGTTTTTGTTACTGTTGGAGCATTTCTTTCACTTTCTGTCTGATTGTATGACTGGAGTAAAAAAAATCTGGCAATAGTCCCAGATACCAGTAAAATCTGACAGCGGGGGGTCTAATTCATTCTCACCCCAAAACTTTAAAATCATTTTGTCTATAGGTACTTTACAAGTTTCAGAAGCGTACTAGTTATTTGTGCAATTGCCATAAAAATACATTTTGGGTATTTTTTTTTTTAACTCTTACTGCCACTATATGTCAGCTGCAACTGGGGGAGGGGGGCTTACACTTTCAGGATTGCGCATAATTCTGACAATTCAACTGTTGGCTTTCAGATGGAAATGGTTGGGCTGGTGTAAAGCTATCCAATCACTTCCACAGACCCGCTTCTGCTATCCCACCTTTGGCCCAGTACCCTCATGTCAGGTGTCTGTGGGTAATGTCTCAGTAAAGAGAACCTGCCTTTATAAACATGCTAAAAAAAATTAAATTATACACCCTAGCACTTTTTCCCTACTTTTACTTTGGGCAGCCCCCCCCTCACCACCGCCACACATGTACCGTGTTTCCCCAAAAATAAGACAGTGTCTTATATTTAATTTTTGCTCCCAAAGATGCGCTAGGTCTTATTTTCAGGGGATGTCTTATTTTTCCATGAAGAATATGGTACACATTTATTGTTGAACAAAAAAAGGAAATGTATTACCTGTATACGGTACGGTAGTACTGGGGTATCAGTGTGGGGGGAGGGGAATCACTTAAAATGACACAGGGGGGAACAGAAGGGGAATCAAAATGGCACAGGAGAATCGGAGGGGGGGATCACCATTTTAGTAACCCCTTCTGATCCTCCTGTGTCATTTTGATTGCCCCCTCTGATCCTCCTGTGTCATTTTAAGTGATCCCACTCCCCCCACCCCTGTGCCAGTGAACACCTTCACCAGACATCCCCCCCACCCCTTTACAGACATTTCCCCCTACCTCAGTCTCCCCTGTGTATCCACACAATGTGCCCGACTCCTGCCCTGCACGACTCACTGTCTAATTGTGAGTCAGCCAGACTCCATCAGGGCAGAGCGAGCAGCAAGCAGCAGCTTGTCCTGGCGGCGGCGCAGGCTCTCTGATTAAAAGAGACCTCGCACTTCCTGTCTGCTCCGGCTGAGCGGCGGCGCCCGCCGATACGGTCCAGAGTACAATGTTACGGTAGCTTCGGGGGCCTTATTATCGGGGAGACCTTATTTTCGGGGGATGCCTTATATTTCACTGAGAGGCAAAACTGTAAGTAGGTCTTATTTTCGGGGGATGTCTTACTTTCGGGGTAACGGGGTACATAAACACATTCTGTGTTTAGGGTATGCATACGTACAAGAATGTTGCTTTGTGCTACACTTTACATATGACCATGCACACCAGAGTGAGAGCAAGAATTTTATAGAGGTTTTTCAGTTAAAGTGTTAGTATTCACCCAAAACCAAAAAAAATTAATACAGCTTACCAATCCTTCCATGTGGAAACTGCATTAGTTTTTCTCTTAGGTTTTTTTCCACCTCTGTGTTCACACCTGGTGGTCTGACCAGTAACACACCACCTGTATTAGAATGCCCTCACTGTGAATGAAAGAACACAGGGGGCACCTTTTGGGGAGCAGCACTGTCAGTTCAGGGGGTGGAGGGTGTTAGATGTGCAAGCGGATTTAAATACGCTAACAAACCAGACTTCAGCTAATATTTTATTACTGCAAACCATTTATTCATTTTTTTTTTTTTTTTTGTGATAAAGGTTTTACATTAATATCTGATAAATGTAAGCCTCCCTTTAGTGTATTTACGGGGAAAAAAAAGTGGTTGGTGAACCGCTACAGTAATATTGTGACCGAAAAATTGGAGCTTTATAGATTTGTTACTGTGTGCAAAAAACAGTTCTGGCAACAAAAGGGTTAAGGCTTACTTTCCATCTTGGAATCCCATCAAACGATGCAGCAGTAATCTTGCTTTTGACTTAAAATGGCTTATGCTGTACTGTAAGGAGTAGGATGTAGTTTGCAACACAGAATGACTTCTTCTGTGAAAGCTTTACATTTCTACCTAGATATTTATGAATGATTGACTCCCCACCTACAAGATAAGCTGATGCATGAGGTCTGCTTATTTACATACCTCTCTATTAGAGTAAACCAAACATCTGGCCAAGCCAGTTGATGGCCAACAGACATATTAAAGTGGCACTAAACCCTCCTGTACCTTACAGCCAAGGAAGCTGCTATCTTAGCCTTTTTCATCTGCATGTACCTAGGTGCTGCACCTGTGATTTACTATGGCACTGGCCAGTTACTAGCTCGACAGTTCAACTAGTGCTAACCAAAGCACACTAATAACTATGACGTTACTCCTCAAGGAATGCCTTGAATATATAGATGGATAGATAATATATAACTGTTCTGAAAATGTTAAGTGAAACTTTAGTCAGAAAATGAAGTCCTGCTAGATCACTTCAGGCTGGCCCCCCCTTTTACAGGTATAGCTATATAAAACATTAAAAGTAGGTGCCTATACTGTTTAAAATCCAGTAAAACAGTTTCACCCTGCTCAGTTGCTCTCCATTTTTAGGCACTGCCGTGTTTGTAGATGCCAATCTGCTGACAGCCTTAAAGCGGAATTAAGCCCTCCGATCCTTTACAGCCAAGGAAGCTGCTTCTGTTTGACCTGCAGCTGTGCCATGGTGCTGCACATGTGATCAGTTATGACACCGGCCATTTATTGGTGACAGTTTGGTTGAGGACACAAGCAATGTGACAGTTGGCAATCCTGGCATTCCAGAAATGTAACAAATTTTTGAAACTGTTAAGGCCCCTTTCACACTTATGTGACGCAATTTACCTCGCTTTTTGCGGCGCGATCTGACGCGACTTTGCTGCGATTTTGAAAGCTATGGCTCAAAACGCAATCAAATCGTGGCAAAGTAGTGCAGGAACTACTTTGAAGTCGTTGTGACTTCAAAAAGCACTGATATGAATGGGGCTCATTGAAAATAATGGAAAACGACTTGTCATGCGATTTTTGCGGTCCAAAATCGCGGGACAAGTCGCACTAGTGTGAAAGGGGCCTAAATCAAGGGGTTTAATTCCACTTTATGATTTTGTTAGGGCTCTGGGCTTTGGCAAGAAGAAACGGGAGTAATGCTGGAGGCAATTTACAGCACCCTTATTTTCGTAGCATAATTATGTGATATGTATTGTCCTTGCTAGAGAATTTTTTTTTTTTTTATCCTGTTATGGGTTTAGTTTTGCTTTAAATTTTAAAGTGACACTAAGCAACCTTTTTATTCTCAAAAAATCACATCCATACAATCAATTTTTCATTAAATCATTTAACTCTGTTCTGCCTCCTTATACCGTCCTCCATGTGCTACCAAACCTATCCCCTCACTTTGCGTTTGTTTGAAACGAGCAGTGCATGTTCATTGCAGTCACGTGAAATGTTCTTTGCACACTAAATGGTACATAGTCCATAATCCATAGTCCAGCGAGCGAGACAGTGAGGGTGTCCTACGTTCCTACTACAGTTGGACTTGATTGAGCCAACCCGGAGTTAAGAATCCATACTTCAATAGAACATATAAAAAGAAAATCTATATTCCTCCTAATGGTTTTTTTTTGTCACTTTAAGGAAACCTGTGCTGAGTAGTTGTGAATATTTAGACTGCCATTGCTAACTTGTAAAAAAATATTTCTTAATCTGTCATGGTTCATATGTGTTTTTCTGTTTAATCAACTTTCAGGACTCATAGAATAACGATCACTAATTTCTGTCTTGGGAAACATTTGGTGAGTGAAGATGACCTATTGAAAGATCAGAGGGGAAGTCCAGCATACATTAGTCCTGATGTACTTAGTGGTAAGGAACACTGTAAAAGCACCTTCTGAGATACATACATACATATATATAATTTATCATTTTCATATTGCTTTCTACTTTTAGTTAGGATACTTTTTTGCATTGAAGTTTTTATTTTTATTTATTTTAGATCTTGTCTTGTTTTTATTAGTTAAGCTGGCCATAAATGGATCAAATCCTGGCTGGTTTAACTGGGACCGGCTGAGATTAGATCCATTGATGAACTTAAGTTTAACCAGCTGTGAGTAAAAAAAAATCTTGTGATTACTGCCAGCGGCTATAGCCCCCAACCGTGTTCATTGTGTTCTGGTGGTGGGGAAGGCTCCCTGCTGGCAGAATACAATAGCGCTGCGGGAGAGCTTCCCCATCACAGTCAGCATTGATGAGGGAATCAAGCAATTCCCCCCAAGCCCCCCCCCCAGAAGGGAGGGGGAAGACGCTCACTCCTCGAACCCCCACCCGACCTGCCAGGTTGCATACTGACTTTGACCCCACGCTGGTTTTTGGTGTGTGGGGTGTTTTTGCATTTGTGTGTTTTTCTCAGATTCAGCAGTCAGTGGAGAAACTGGCTGACAGCTGAGGAGTCATCAGCAGTTAAGGACGCAGCGGCTTGCCAGCCTGCTCCTTAATGACCAGCTATTCACACAGAATTCGAATCGGTCGATCACTTTTCGACCAGTTCGATTAGTTCTGAAATTTGGAATTCATTAGGAAGTAAAGAAAAACAAAACTTTACATAGTTGCTAGACATGTGCAGAATTTGTTGAGTGCAAACAGAACTATCACATTGGTCAAAGCCAAAGTTGTAACAAAGTTGCACTCCTCCAAAGGTAAAGTCCCAATAGAAATCGCATGATTTTAAGTCGCACAAGTGGGAAAGGACCCTTGGGTCGAACAATTCAGGGAAGCAACATTTTTAAAAATATTTTGCGGGAGTACATTAAAAGCAGGCAAAGTCTCCTGCATGCAAAGTCCTTAAAATTTGCTGGACTGCATGTTACAGCAGTACTTTGCAGCAATCTAATTGTAAGGGTGTGTGTGGCCTTGTAGTTGGAACCATCAATAATGCTGCAAATTTTCATTGTGACAATTGGGGAACATGGTTTTTTCTTAAGACAGCCAGAGGTTTGGGTGTGCATCAAAGCTGAATTGTTTAAGATAGGCAACCAAGTTGAAGGATTTTTAGTCATATTGAAAGTAAATGAGAGTTGGCACGTATATCACAAAATAATCCTGTCTATTTTAATAGATCTGTCCTAGGTTTTAAGTTTCCTTTTTAAAATAATACTGAAGCTTGAGAAGGGCTACATCTTTATTACCAGATATGTTTGTGTTGTCTTATGTTTTTCAGCTTTTATTACAGGTATCTGTTTTTTTATTTTTTATTTATGGAATTCACTTCTGGACCAGAATTAATAACTTGTCTTTCTATTGACTCAAAGGTCGGCCTTACCGAGGAAAGCCAAGTGACATGTGGGCTCTGGGTGTAGTCCTTTTTACCATGTTGTATGGTCAGTTTCCCTTCTATGACAGCATACCTCAAGAACTCTTTCGCAAAATTAAGGCAGCGGAATATTCTATCCCAGAGTGAGTTGAAATTTTTATAAATTAGGAATTTAAATTAAACTTCTAACTGAAACTAGCCATAGTATATTAGTTTTTTGATGCATTTTATTGAGTATCTGTATGTGTTGAGGAATGCATTGGTGCTTGTTTGTGCCTCTGTTACTGTCTTTTTAAACAAGTGTTTGGCTTTTATATCCTTGGTCAGATTTTTGGGTCCACAGCAGAGTAAACCTTCCCCATGCCCAGTAGCAAAGGGTTTATTGCAGTGACAGACATAGAAGGGGTGGTAGAGGAGCACTGCGATTGTGGATATTGGGTTGCCTGATGGTGGGCTCTACATAGACCCTGTCACTTTGTCCTGAATGGACAATGGTCTGTTTATCAGCTCTCAATCACTATTAATGTGATATTATCTGCTCCTGGGTTCCTAGCTCTACCGACATGAACAGGTCCAACTCTCCTTTTTATGTATGCTATTTCAATTATTTGTTTTATAATAATGCAACACCAAAAAAAAATCACATGACCACTATTGAACCAAAACTGTAGCCCTGCAATCCTGACTAGTATGCATTCAAATGTTTTTGAGTGAAAAAGTTTTATTTTGTACAAAAAACACGTTATACTTGTCTTCTCTGTGAAGTGGCTTTGCACAGAGCAGCCCAGATCCTCCTCTTCCCGAGTCCCTGTTCTGTGTCCCCCCCCCCCCCCCCCCCCAGAGGTTGCTATGGGCACAGCTGAGCCGCAGCTCTGTGTCCTATCAGACATGGAACCGCGGCCTGCCTCCACTCCCCCCTCATTAGCTCACTGACTTTGACAGCAGCGGGAGCCAACGGCACTGAGCTGTCATCTCAGCCAATGAGGGAGAGTCCTGGGCAGCCGAGACACTTCTGTAACATTGCTGGATCGAGATGGGCTCAGGTAAGTATTGGGGGGGGGGGGGCTGCTGCACACAAGACTTTTTCTTAATGCATAGAATGCATTTAGGATAAAAAAAAAGTTCTGACTTTACAACCACTTTAACTAAAATTGGAACTGTGTTTGAAACATATTCACTTTATAGCATGCTTCACTAAATGGCGGTCCGAGCCCCCATCACTCTCCCTTCTGGATCGCAGCGGTCGCGCCATTTAGGAGCCTGTTCTCCTTTCAGCTGTCACGCTTTCTTCTCAGAACCGACAGCGGGAGGCAAGACAGTTCTGGAGGGAGGGCAGAAACTGCCCGAGGTAAACAAGCCATCTTGCAGCTTCCGTTCTCCATTCAGACCTGCTATGCCTCGAGCCGTCCTGTCTGTATAAGGTAGGGGAGATGGAATGTAGGAAGGGGGAGAGACACTGTACTGCAAAGAAGAGTACTATAATGTGTGTGGGGGTTAAGTACTGTAATGTCGGGGGAGGGGGCTTATAGCTGAGTACTGTAATGTCGGGGGGCGGAAGACAGTAATGTGGGGGACTGAGGACTGTAATGGAGGCTTTAGAGGCTGAAGACAATGTGGGAGAGCTGGGGACAATGTGGGGGATATGAGTACTGTAATGAAGGGGCTAAGGGGGTATGAGAAGACAAGGGGGATCTTGATGTGAAGGGAAGGAACTGTAATGTGCAGTGACACTGTTGAACTTATGTAAGGATGGCATTGTGATATGGGGCTCAGTGCAGATCTGTGCATTCGCATTTCACAGGTAGATCAGCTCATTTATTTTAATGGGCTGTACTACCCATGAGAAATGCAGGGAAACAAGTCCCTGGCTTTTTTTTTTTTTTTTTAAATTGCGCGGCCCTTTTTTTTTCTAAATTGCGCGGCACAAAGCTGTGCTGAAGTGTGGCGCGTTTCTCTGCGGGTCAGGAACATGTGCAATTTCACCTGAGTTCCCCAGCTGCAGAGTTGGGAATGCCTAGGAGAGGGTGCTGTAATGTAAAGGATCTGAATCAAATCGCAAACATGTGATTCGGACCTCCGCTGGAAGATGATTTTACTAAGCGGACCTCCGTGAATTTTAATTCGGTACCCCTGCTTAATAGTGTAAACTTTTCAAACTTGGCACTAAATTTCAACCACTTGGAGCATAGTCTCAGGTGAGTGACCAGGTGTTGCATCACACCCCAGGTTACCCTTTACTGCCACTTTTGCCTAGAGTCCTATAGGTACTATAGGGCACTTCTCCAGAACCTTTCATGTCTGTCACGTGCTCAGGGTGAACCTGCTCTCTTATGTGAAAAGCACAGGGCGCCAGTGGTGGACCTGCCACTTTTGGTGTTCAGTGGCAAAAGGCAATCGAGCTCCACTGTGCTGGGCAGTGAGCACAGAGTCTCACTACAGGACTTCGGCCCCTTAGGCCACCCTCATGAAGTCTGTTTCTGATTGGTCAGAGACATTCACACCAGTGGCCTGCTGGAGTTCATTTTGTAGGGCTTTGGCTGTACTGTTCCTCCTTGCACAAACTCAGAATGTCAGGGGATGTGCAGACAACAGAGCCCATAGTACAGAGGTATAATATATGCTGGGACTGATCATTCCATTTAGTTCTAGTGAAAAGTAAAGTGGGGTACGGGTACACACACAAAGGAAAATCGGGCGAACAATCGTCTGATTTTCCTCGTTTCACAGCATATCGCAACCAATGAAAGAAAATTTGTTAGACAAAAGCTTATTTATTTTTTTGTTTCTGATCACGCGCAGTCTTTCGTTTTTCTGATCTCGTACGAAAACTGTAGAAGTTGAGCGAAAATCATTCGTTCTGTTCCCAAACAAGACATTTTGGATCTTGCCCCTTCAGAAAATGTCGTTCAGAAGGTCGGAATCAAACAATGTTTGTTTTTGCACCTAATGCTCTTAGTGTCAGTAAAAGAATGGTGTTTAATTATAAAGTGCATACAAAGTCTAAAACCTTCCTTGGTGTCCTTGGTAAATAGTATTGGTAAATACACAAATATAAGTGAGTCATATATAAATATCCATATAAAAAAAAAAAATCAAACACTGGTTCCTAGATGAACTCTAATGCAGTGGATATAAATGTGAAACCCAAATATTTACTGTGAAAAAAATTGCAACTCAATGGCGTTATTGCAAAGTCACAGTATCTCAATATAATTGCATAAACAAGGTCACCCCTGATGAAGTCACGGGACCATGATGACACAGGTAGGGTGAGTCAGGTGACACTGCTGCACAGAGGAAGTGAGGAGAACCATTGTATTCTGCTGTCCATTACAGGAGCGGTTTGTTTTAAATTTAAATGTAAGTTACTACTTTTTAAATACCTATTTTGAAATTACTACACCCCAAGGACCCCCCCTTTTTTGCATTGAATCTTTATATGGAGGAAAAAACACTGTTTTAAAGGGGGCCACACAGTCCACTGAAAGGGTATCTGGATGGAACAAACAAGGACGCAAGAGCAGTCCACCGTGCATATCCCAGCAAATTAGGGAAGGCGAAATTTGACCTAGTAAGAGGGGGTTGAACAGCGGCAAGTGCATTAGTTGAGAAGCACCAGCACTTTTCTGATTTACGGATTATTATGGACTCGCTTATGAATTGTATATAGATGTTGCATTTTTAAGAACCAGGGTTTCATTTTATGGTCTCTTATTATATGATCCACTTATGTTTGTGTATTGGCGAATACTATTTATAAAGAACAACTTGTTTGCACTTGTGCTTGGTAATATTATGGACTCGCTTATGAATTGCACATACATGTTGCATTTTTAAGGCCTTTTCCTTATGCAATTATATTGCGGTATTGTGATTTTTGCACTGTACATATGTTTCACGTTTATAATCACTGTTAGAGTTATCTAGGAACCAGTGTTTGATTTTATTTTATGATCTTATTAAGTTGGCTTGGAACAGCCAACTTACTGATATTGTATTTAAACTTATTATTATTCTTCTTCTTCTCTTTTATTTTTCTGGCCGCAAAATTTTTGGACACTAACTCCTCCTAGACCGTTCAAGCTACATACTCCAAACTCGGCACAGACCTTCATACTGTTCTGACTCGGTGTGCTATATCTTTTCAGACTGGTTTGAGTTACGGTTTTCCTAAAAATTAAAATTAAAAACCCAAAAAATGCCCATAGACTTTCATTGACAGGATGTTCAGATGACCCAAGCTCCAAATCCCATTAGACTCAATCAAGCTTTGATGCTAATCAATGTAAACTAATTCAAACTCATCTAATCTATCTATCGATCGATCTTCAAACCTTTTCGATCGATCGATCTTCAAACCTTTTCGATTGATCTTCAAACCTTTTCGATTGATCTTCAAACCTTTTCGATTGATCTTCAAACCTTTTCGATTGATCTTCAAACCTTTTCGATTGATCTTCAAACCTTTTCGATTGATCTTCAAACCTTTTCGATTGATCTTCAAACCTTTTCGATTGATCTTCAAACCTTTTCGATTGATCTTCAAACCTTTTCGATTGATCTTCAAACCTTTTCGATTGATCTTCAAACCTTTTCGATTGATCTTCAAACCTTTTCGATTGATCTTCAAACCTTTTCGATTGATCTTCAAACCTTTTCGATTGATCTTCAAACCTTTTCGATTGATCTTCAAACCTTTTCGATTGATCTTCAAACCTTTTCGATCGATCTTCAAACCTTTTCTATCTATCGATCGATCTTCAAACCTTTTCTCTCGATCGATCTTCAAACCTTTTCTCTCGATCGATCTTCAAACCTTTTCTATTGACCGATCGAACTTCAAACCTTTTCTATCTATCGATCGATCTTCAAACCTTTTCTATCTATCGATCGATCTAAACTTTTCAAACTTTCTGGTCTGGCTTTTTCAAGCCAACTTAAAGTTTGTCTCAAACTTTTTTTTCTAGTTATTTTATGATCTTACTATTTTTATATATGACCCACTTATATTTGTGTATTCATTAATCCTATTAAGGACACGGAAGGGTTTTTAGACTGCACTTTTATAATTAAACATTCTTTTACTGACCCTTCTAAGGGAATTGGGTGCAACAACTACACTCATTATTTGAATTCAAATTGTGGGAACACAATTAGGTTGTATGCAGCCACCCATTACAAGACAAGCCATATATCATTACTTACAAGGTAGCGTGGGATATCCCACACTTTGTCAGAAGGTCAGAATCGGCTGTAGAAAGTGGTTTACTGTACACACTATACGAAAATCGTACAAAAGTTCTTTGAACAAAAATTCTTGCCCGATTTTTATATAAATTTTTTTTTTTTTTTTCCATAGTGTACGAGTCTTTAGTTGGAGTTCAGTTTTAACACCGCTGTCACTGTCCAGGCCTCACACCAAACTCCTTCAACCCTGCTGTCTTTTGAGTTTAATACCCCCATACCTGCTAAAAAAAAAAAAAAAAAGCAGCTATAGAAGGGAATGGAGAAAATCCTAGAGGTCCTGGTAGAGGAGGCTGCTGAAGATTTCTCGCCCCCAGACTCCTATACATGTTCTGGCTTTATGCTATATGCATACCATTGTTTATATGCTCACTTATGCTGGCCGTACACTAGCCAAAAAATCATTAGAAAATCTGTCATTTGGTCAGTTCGTTCGTTTTTCGTCCCGTTAATGGGCACAAATAGAAAATCGGTTTTAACTTTTTGGAGCCAAAAAATCAAAGGAACAGTTTGGAAAATTCTGCTGAACGATGAATTGAAAGGTTAATGTGTTTCTCACCCAAACTGTTTGCACTAGGCATATGCGACAAACTGAACGGAAAAACTGATTAATTTATGTCCATTGAACGATTTATCATTCCAAATTTGGTCATTACATGATGGCTTGATCGTCTGCTCTCATGGTGATTTTTTTTTCGTTTTTCGAAAAGGAGTTTGAACGATTTTTTGGCTAGTGTATGGCCAGCTTTATGCTGTGCTCAAAAGCCTCTGCATTGTCACACTTAGTTTTATACTAAAGTCCTGTATATATTTTTCTTTAAAAATAACAAACCTGGCTAACTTTCTCCTACTGTTTGCAGATGTTCTTTAACTCTTCTCCAGCTAAACATTTTTTCTTTATCAATACAGGGATGGCAGAGTATCAGAAAATACAGTTTGCCTAATAAGAAAATTGCTGGTTTTGGATCCTCAGCAGCGCCTGACTGCATCTGAGGTTCTGGAGTCTCTAGGAGGAATCATTTCTTCGTGGTAGGTTGCTGATTTTATTCTGTTAATCAAACAGTCCCATATTTTTAAATTGAATTCACTAGGTCTCTGGTTTGTGAGACTTGTTACTTAGTTGTATTAAAACCCAAAACCAAAAAATGTCATATATTGCAGTGTAACAATCTTTAAATGTGGTGCCTGCATTAGATTTCTTTTTTAGGCTTTTTTCTGTTTTCACTTGGTGATCTGAATGAATAATCACAGGGGTGCTTCTGGGCAACAGCCGTGTTAAGTGTTCAATGCACTAGCAGATTTGAATACATTAACAACTTGAAACCAAACCCCGGCTAACACTTTTTAGGCAGTTACAGCAAACCGTTTTTGTCACTTTTTTTTTTAATAAAGGTTTTACCCAAAAAAAAGCTGATCATAAGCACCTATGTCCGTGTTTAATAGTTTGTCTCATCCTTGTAACTTCTATGTATGCACGAGAGCTTGTTGTTGTAAAACAGACTTACTGGCAAGATCACCTGGTAAAAAATAAAAGAAAGCATGCCTGAAATAGAAAAGTAATGTAGCCACCACATTCAAGAATTGGTAAGCCTCAATATATTTTTTTACGATTAATACAGTACCACTTTAAATTATGCCCAGCATCACTTAACACTGAAGATGAGGAACATACTTTTCCAGGTCAGTGGATTTGCCAATTAGTAAAGAAAAGGATCAGGATGACTGATCTGGAGCCAAACTTTTCATGCCTTGTTAAAAGCAGTTAATATATCCAGTGAGGGTTGGCACACACATTATCTACAGTTTCATCAGATAGTAAAATGTTGTTACAATTAGTCATAAGTTTAAAGGTCTGAGCAAGAATGTTACATTTTTAAATATATGAAAAAAATACATAATTTTAAGCCATTGGTAGAAAGGCCTCATGCACACTGGGCTCAAAAAAAAAAACCCTCTGCTTTTACAGGTGTTTGCATTTTTTTTTTTTTGTCTAAACACACCTCTATTTTCTTATGTAGCCTTGCACACCTAGGCTTTGCAGGCGTATTAAAAGAGGAGTGTTTACAGACAAATAAAAACCCATCACCAGTACATTAAGGGGAGGAGCTTTTTGGCAGAAAAAGTGAAACTTTAAAGTAGAACTATAAGCAAAACTTGTTTTTCCCTTTCGTTCATTGACAGACACAGCTCCAGAATCTTCTTGACCATTGGGTTATGCTGCCCCTACAGGAGTAGGACACTGGGCAGGAAAAAAACTTTACCATGCCTATGGGGCAGTCCCAGGGGGTATACTCCCACTTCCTGCTATAGGCATTCAGTTTGTTCTGTCTAGTCAGGAGTAAAAACCTATTTCATTGCTGGGATCTCTGGTCCTTGCATTTTTGTTCCTTCTTTTTTTTTTTATTTTAAACTGTTTTTTTTTCCCCCCCCCCCTCCCTTTAATTATTTTCTGGTCTTGTGAGCTCTACAGTCAACTGATGGACTGGGCGAAGGGTTGGATATTCTAGATCCTTACGGTCCCCCCAGTCCGTCCAGCGAGCGTGTGCAGACCTCAGCTGGCCTGTGAGTTAAACATCCCGCGAGGGCGCATACGACCTGGTCCAGGCCTAAGTGACGGCGTGCCTCCTGGACACAGCACCCCAATTTCGATGGAGAGGTGGTCTGCCCCGAGTGGTGAGTAGTGTCCCCCCTTCCCTGGTGGCCTGTCAGGATGGACGTGGGCCCCTCCATGGAAAAGTTGAACCACCGGGCTACCATCCTTCCCACATGGTTCCCCTCCACATGTTGGGGTCCCCCGTGGATCACCCCTTGTTTACCCACACCTACCTCCCCCCTTCCCTGGGTGTAGCCATACCTGATCCAGATCACCTGTGGGGTGTTAAGGAGGCAATTGGGGCTGGGGGGTGCATTTTTTTGGGGTGTTGTCCTGGTGGGCTCCTGCCAGGGCTCTCCCTTTACTGGCCGAATGTCTTGGTATCCCCTGTGGGTCCTGAGCGCCGCGTGCAGCCGCCATTTTGCCGTGGACGGCTGACTATATATGGCGGCCATGTTTGTTTAGTCCGGCAGCCATTTTCTCAGTAGTTTCCATTGACTAAAGCGGTGGCCATGTTTTTGGAGCCTTGGGGGCAGTAACCTCTGACTTCTGGACTTTATCTTTCTTTCTGATCGCCGTATGGTGCACAGCATACAGTGCTCTGATCTGTGCTGGTGAGTGATTGTGGGGATACTCCTCTCTGCTATAGCAGCGATTCAGCTGTGCTGGGATTTGTAGTGCCGCTAGCGCGGCGGCCATCACCTGGTGTTTTTTTTTTTTTTTAACTAATTTTGCTCTAACATGGAGTCCCTGGAGCAGATTTTCCCCCCTGATCCCATCTCAGTGGACCCTTCTGGGTCCCAGTCCACCCTGTCTGTAATGGCAGCAGCTCTGGAGTCCTTGGTGTTAAAGATCGATATGGTCCTGCAAAAGAGGACCAGCAAAAAGCGTCCACCGCCTTCACCTGCCTGTTCGGTCTCTTCTGATGCTAAATCTGATCTGGCCGCTACGGACGCGAGTCACCCTACTGGGTCTGCGTCCACACAATCCGAGTGCTCTGATAGGATGATTCGTCTTCCACTACAGCCACACATGAAAAAGCGCTGGTGGATGCACTGATTGTGTTAGTGCGGGAAACTTTAAAAATGGAGGCGTCAGATGCGTCGGTCACCTTTTTTGGTACCTGCAAATCCTCTAAGCGGCAAAGGTTTTTTCCTTTTCCTGCTAATTTTGACAACATTTTTGCAAATCAGTGGGGTTGCCCTAAATGCATAGTGGTGGTTTCTAAGCATTTCACTAGGTGGTACCCCTTTGAGGAGTCCCTGTTAAAATGGACTGTCCCGCCTGTGGTGGATTCTCTGATTTCCAGACTGAACAAATCCTCTTGATTCCCATAGCGGAGTCTCTGGCTTTTAAGGTCCCTTTTGATAGGAAGGCAGAGGTCTTGGCCCGGCACATGTTTACTATGGCCGGTTTTTACCATTGCCTTGGTGTCCCAGACCTTGACGAAGTGGGCTAAACTTTTACGCCACGACCTGGAGGGGGAACCGCTTCCCCCTGCCTTTGCGGAGCTGGCTGACCAGTTGGTCCAGGGGCTGCAGTTTCTCTGTGATGCCTCTCTGGATGCGGCTCCCTTAGTTTCTTAGTTTCTGCAGTGGTCTTTCGGCGCATGATATGGCTGAAATGCTGGTCTGCGGACCAAGCTTCCAAAAAGGCCTTGGAGGATCTCCCCTTTATGGGGGATCGCCTGTTTGGGTCTTCCCTGAATTAAATTAAAGAAATCAGAGGGGAAGAGTACTCCCCTTCCACAGACCTCCTGGGGCAAGGAGTCTTGTTGCAGAGTGGTCCCTTTTTTCTCGGCTCATAAGCATTTTTTTTTTTTTTTTTTTGTCCCTCAGTCTCAAGAGAAAGAATCCAAATCCGTTCGGAACGTCTCCAGAGGTGCCAAGAGGCCCTGGCCTGGTAAGCCCAGGGCAGTTCCTTCCAGACAAACCCTCTTCTGCCTGAAGGGGCGCCCCCACCCGTATCTGGTGGGGGGGCATCTTACCTTCTTTCCGGACCCGTGGACCTCCCTGATTCAAAATGGGTGGGTCCACAAGCTGATTCGGACTGGCTACAAAATCGAATTTTGGTCTTATCCTCCTGAGAGGTTTTTTCCATCCAACTTGCTTTTATCCTCAGACCGCCTGCTTACTCTTCAGGGCAGTACAAGATTTGCTACTGCAAGGGGTGATTGTACAAGTTCAAAGCTCGGCACATTTCGGGGGTTTTATTCAAACCTGTTCATGGTTACCAGAAAGGAAGGCAAAGTTTGTCTGATCCTGGAGCTCAAATCCCTGATCCGCTTTGTGCGGGTACAGAAGTTTCGGATGGATTCCATCCATTCGGTGGTGGCATCTCCATCAAGGGGATCTTCTGGCCTCTATTGATGTCAAGGAAGCTTACCTCCATATCCCGATATACGTCACGCATCAGCACTTTCTCCACTTTGCTGTTGGCGAGGAGCATTGTCAATTCGTGGCCTTACCCTTTTGGTCTCGCTTCAGCTCCTCGGCTGGTCCCAAAAGTGTTGACCCCTGATGCTAGCATTGTTGCGACAGCGGGGGATTGCGGTGCTGGGGTACCTGGACTATCTTCTATGAGCAGAGTCTGACTGCTCTACAGGACAACCTGGGCATCACTGTGCGGACTCTGCAAGAGTTTGGTTGGACTTTAAACTTCCAGAAGTCTGCTCTGGTTCCTTCCACCATGTTGAACTATCTGGGTCTGACTCTAGACTCTACCTGAGCCAGGGTGTTTCTCTTGCTGGATAAGCTCCCGAAGCTGCAGGATGCTATTCGACTCCAGTTGTCCATCAGTCGGTCGTCTCTCAGGACTCGCATGCAGGTGCTGGGCCTCATGGTGTCTACAGTTCCACACGAGACCTCTGCAGAGAGATTCTTTTCAAGTGGGGCAAGAATCCAGTCTCTAGACAATCTGATGCTGCTGAGTCTGGGTACGAGAGGGTCCCTGATCTGGTGGTTTCGCTCACTGGCTCTTCGACAGGGAAAAATCCTTCTTGTACTGGTTGTCACCACGGATGCCAGCCTGTCCGGGCGGGAAGGTGTTTTGGGCACAGATTGTGCTCAGGGGGTCTGGACTCTGGAGGAGTCCAGACTACCAATCAACGTACTGGAACTTCGGGTGATCAGACTTTGTCTGGCCCATTGGACAGTGTGTCTTCAGGGGTGTCGATGGACAATGCCACGGCCGTGCAATATGTCAATCACCAAAGGGGGCACAAAAAGTTTCCTTGCGGCTCGAAGTAGCTGGCATTCTAAGGTGGGTGGTACTTTTTGTTCCTGCTCTCTGCCCTGCATATTCTAGGGGTGGAGGATTGGCAGGTGGATTACCTCAGTCGACAGGCCTTGGACCAAGGGGAGTGGTCTCCATCTGGAGGTGTTTCACCAGCTGTCTCCGATAGGGAACTCCCGAGGTCAACCTGTTGGCTTCTTGTCTCAACAGGAAGGTGCAGAGATTCATGGGAAGATCTCGAGATCCTCTAGCCGACACCAAGGATGCACTGGCTCTAGCTCTCGACCTCCTCTATAACTATAAAAATGTTTACAGGTTACCAGTTTAGAGTCGCCTATGGGGATTTTTAAGTACCGTAGTGTGCGCAATTTTAAAGTGTGACCTCTTTATATTTTACCAAGAATTGAGTAATATATTTTTTGCATTAAAGTATATATTTTTTTTTTTCCCCCAAAAAAATTTCCTTTGAAAAATTTCTGCGCAAGTACTGTGTGACCTAAATTGCAACAACCGCCATTTTATTCTCTAGGGTCTAATAAAAAAAATATATAGATAGATTTCTCTTACGTCCTCTGACAGTCGCCACCCGTTCAGTTAGCCTTCACGAGTGGGTAATGGCGCCCTCTGCAGGAGCAGGCTAGGCAATGAAAAGTTTAACAAACAACGCCTTTACACATAACACACCTCTAGGGGGCTGTTCCTCAGCTATTAACCATCAGCCACTAGGAGCTACTCTCCAGTTTTATGCTGCCTAGCGTTAGGACTGGAGTAGGCTAGGTCTTCCCTGCTGGGACTTAGTGTCTTTCTTTATATTTTTTTCTTGAAAAGTTTTTTTTTTTTTTTTCTTTGAAAATAGCTTGTTTATTTCACTAACTATCGCTAGTTAGGGAAATTCCTGGAGGACTACAAGTGACAGCAGAGCTGGGCCTCGCAATGGATAATATAGATCCTTATGGAGTCCCAGCCTGCCACCCAGCGTTTGCAGGTCATTTGTGCGCCCTGGCCTTGCAATGACAGTGCCCCTTGGGATGGGGATGAGCCTGCGGAGTCCCTTCTTCGCCGGTATGTCACAACTCGAATGCCCATTCAAGTTGCTAGCATCCTTCCTGGCTGACGGCACCCCCACTCAGGGTGGGAGGTGTTCCGTATCAAAGCGGTGCCCCCGTTCGCTGGACTGGGGAGTGCTACTACCCCTGGGTCCCTAAAGGGGACTATTATCTGTGGGGGTGTTCTGTGGGCCCACTCTTGGGGTATGGCGGTACCCACAGACCTGGTTGGTGCTTCAGGAACTCCTGAATCCTCTTCCATGGCCTCATTATCAGCTGCTCTTGCGACTATGCCCTCTCAGTCTTTTGACTCAGAGCCTGATTTGGTTGCCATGGACAACGCCCCCCCTGAGGGGTCCCCGTCCCTCACATTCAGATGGGGAGGAGGAAGAGTCTTCCTTTACGGAGGCGCGGGACCGCGCTGCGGTGGATGCACTTATTGGCTCCATTAAGGAGACTTTAAATCTTGATGATGAGCCCTCCCTGTCAGGTAAGTGGGTTTCCTTCGGATTCCGCAAAGCCCAGAAGTCGGGTCAGGTTTTCCCCTGCCTCGAAGTGTTCACGAAACCGTGAACGACCAATGGCGTCGCATCAAGCATATGCTGGCGGTGCCCAAGAGGTTTAAATGCCGTTATCCCTTTGCGGATCCTGTTGATAATCTTTGGAACGGTGTCACCTAGGGTGGACCACACTGTTTCTATACTAAATGAATCTACCTCGATGCCCATGGAGGACTCCCCGGTGTTTAAGGATCCGGCAGATAGGCGTGTGGGGACGTTTTCCCACCACATATTTGGTGGCGGGCTCCCTGCTCAAGCCTGTGTTCGCTTCAGTGATGGTTTCTCAAGCTGGTCTAGGGCGCTTAGGCTCACGTTGGTGGCAGTCGGTATCTCCGGCTGCCCTGGACGTGGTGGATCAAGTGACCCAGGCCGTGATGTACCTGTGTGACGTGGCCTTGGCTGAGGCTCCCTGGGTTGCACGGCGGTCTGCGGTTGGGGTTGCGATCTGCCGCATTATTTGGCTGAAAAACTGGTCGGCTGGCCACGCTTCCAAGAAGACTGTGTCTGTCCCTTATGTGGGTGGCAGTCCTTTTGGGGACACTCGGGATGAGTTGATCAAGGGGCTTACAGGGGGCAAGAGTACTCTTTTTTTGCCCCAAGCCTAAGGGAAAATTACCCCGCGCTAGGCGGGGCCCTTCTTTTAAGGGTCATCGTGGGTCCTTTCGTGCCTTTGGGGCACAGATGATGGGAAATCCTTAGACCTCAGGTGGTCACAAGCAGCCATAGTATGGTAAGCCCAAGGCCGTTCAGGCCAGTTTGGCGGCCCAGTCTGCCTTTTCCTGAAGGGGCGCCCTCACCCATTTCGGGGGTGGGGGGACGTCTGCATTGTTTCCAGGAACCCTGGTTGTCCCGAAATCGGACAGGTGGGTTCACGGACTGATTCGTTCAGGGTACAAGATCAAGTTTCG
Source organism: Pelophylax lessonae (assembly GCF_965119305.1). Lineage (NCBI taxonomy): Eukaryota > Metazoa > Chordata > Amphibia > Anura > Ranidae > Pelophylax > Pelophylax lessonae. Next base: position 329,013,166 of record NC_138769.1, read on the forward strand.
CTCTCGCCCCGCAGTCGGGTTCTTTCCATCAAATCTACATCTGACTCCCGATCGTTTCGGAAATCTTAAGGGGGCGGTTCAAGATCTTCTCGCCCAAGGAGTCATTGTGCTAGTCCCTTCACGGGGAAGGTTTTGCGGTTTTTACTCCAATCTGTTCAGTGCCCAGACAGGAGGGCATAGTGCGTCCGATCTGGACCTAAAGTCTCTGAACCGTTTTGTGAGGGTTCAGAAGTTTCGGGTGGATGCCATCCGGTCTGTGGTGGCATCGTTGAGTCCAGGGGATTTCCTGGCCTCCATCGACTTGAAGGATGCGTGTCTGTACATCTGTCTCCGAGGGTCATCAGCAGTATCTCCGCTCCGCGGAGGCAGAGGAGCATTATCAGTTTGTCTCCTTGCCCTTCTGGCTCGCTTTGGCTCCCAGGGTCTTCACCAGGGTTTTGGCTCCGGTGCTGGCTTTACTGCGTTTAAAGGGGATTGCGGTCCTCTGTTATCTGGACGACCTCCTGTTAAGGTTGAGCTTGTGTGCCACCTTGACAAACGATTTGTCGATCATGGTTCAGATGCTCAAGGCGTTCGGGTGGACCGTCGCCTTCCAGAAGTCGGCTCTGACTCCTTCGGTTCGCCTCCCGTACCTGGGAATGGTCCTGGACTCCGCTTAGGCAAAGTTCTTTCTCCCAGGGGACAAACTCTGGACCCTGTAGGGCGAGATCAGGTCCCTCAGGGACAACTATCTCTCCTCTACGGGCCTGCATGCGGTCTCTGGGCCTTGATGGTTTTGGCTTTCGAAGAGATCCCATTTGCTCAATTTCACACGAGAAACCTGCAAGCAGAGATTCTTGCCAGGTGGGGCAGAACGCCTCAGTTGTTGGACAGAAGGATTTCTCTGAGCCACCTCGCAATATCGGATTTTTTATGGTTGCTCCTGTCACCGACTCTGGCACAAGACAAGTCCTTCCAGCCTCTGCTGTGGACAGTGATCACCACGGATGCCAATCTGTCGAGCTGGGGTGGAGTTTCTGGGCACGCTTTGTGCCCAGGGGACATGGTCGGTGGAGGAGGCCTTACCTGTAAACATCTTGGAGCTCAGCAATCAAGCTCTGCTTGTTCCATTGGTCAACTTGGCTTCAGGGTTACCCGGTTCGGGTGCAGACGGACAACGCCACGGCAGTGGCTTACTTCACTCACCAAGGGGGCACCAAGAGTGCCCGGGTGGCAAAGGAAGTGGCTGAGATCCTCTCTTTGGCCGAGACGCACGTTTCGGCGATTTCGGCCATTCACATTCTGGGTGTGGAGAACTGGCAGGCGGACTCTGAGTCTCCAGAACCTGGACCAGGGAGAATGGTCCCAGCATCCGGTGGTGTTTACCTCCTGTGTGCCCGGTAGGGGATTCCTGACATGGATCTGTTTGCGTCCCGTCTCAAAAAAGGTGGGAAGGTTCGTGGCCAGAACCCGTGATCCTCTGGCGGATGCCACGGACACGTTGGTGGTGCCCTGGCACCGGTATCGGCTGATTTATGCCTTCCCTCCGATTCAACTGTTAGTCAGGTTCCTCTGCAGGTTGGAGTCGGAATGGGTGCTGGTCATTCTGGTGGCCCCAGACTGGCCGCATCGGTCTTGGTACGCAGACATCATGCAGATGGTGGTCAAGCCTCCCTGACGGCTTCTGCTGTAAGACGATCTACTGTCTCAAGGGCCGATCTTCAAACATGCTTTACAGTCTCTGGCTTTGTCGGCGTGGCTATTGAAAGCCAAGTCTTGAGAGACAAGGGTCTCTCGAGTGCTGTCATTCCTACCTTTTTATTGAAGGCTCGGAAAGCTACCTCTAGAAAAATATACCATCGTACCTGGAAGGCGCATGTTGCCTGGTGCGAGTCGCAGGGGTTTTATCCCCGCTCCTTTTCGGTGGCAAGGGTTTTGGCCTTCCTACAGGAAGGTGTGGATCAGCATTTGGCGCTGGCCCACGATTTAAGGGTCAGTTGTCAGCCTTGGCCATTCTTTTCCAGCGTCCCTTGGCAACTAATTCTTTGATTCACACCTTTATTCAGGGGGTGCGACATCTGGCTCCCCCGCGGAAAGCTCCTTTGCCGCCATGAGACCTGAACTTGGTTTTGTCCGTTTTGCAACGGCCTCCCTTTGAAAACATCAGAGACATACCTCTGCCTGTGTGGTCCCAGAAAGTTGCTTTTCTGGTGGCTGTCACCTCTGCTCGCAGAGTGTCTGAGTTGGCGGCTGTCTTGCCGCTTGCCTTATCTGGTTGTTCATTGGGACAAACTGGTCTTAAGAGACCCGATCCCTCTTTTCTTCCCAAGGTGGTATCTGCTTTCCACCTCTACAAAGATGTTGTCTTGCCTTTGCTTTCTGCGAAACCCAAGCATCCCAAGGAAATTGCCTTACATTCCTTGGATGTGGTTAGGGCAGTCAGGGTTTACCTGTCTGCCGCAGAGTCTTTTTGGAAGTCTGACTTTCTGTTTGTCCTTCCTGAGGGACCTCGGAAGGGTTCGGCTGCGTCGTGGCAACTATTTCTGAATGGCTCACACAAACGATTGTTCAAGCCTATTCGGTCAAGGGTCAGGTTCCTCCTTTCCCTGTCAGGGCTCATTCTACTAGAGCTGTCAGTGCCTCCTTGGGCGTTTCGCCATCAAGCTTCTGTGGCTCAGGTGTGCAAGCGGCGACCTGGTCGTCTGTCACACTTTCACAAGATTTTACAAACTTGATGTCTTGGCATCCTCGGATCCTTCCTTTTAGCTGCGAAGTTTTACGCGCGGCGGTTATTTTGCAGAGACTTTTTGTCTCTTCTTGGGGTATATTTGTCCAGGGTTGGCTCCTGTTGAGCTTTTGTTGCCCTGTTCGCTCAGTTTTTTTCGACTTTGGCCTGGTTGCACGTTGCCTTTTCTTTGGTTGCGTCTTCCCACCCCTCACACCTGCACTGCTTTGCGACATCCCACTCGTGAAGGCTAACTGAACGAGCGGCGACTGTCAAAGGACGTAAGAGAAAATAGAATTTTTGTAAGACCTTACCGTAAAATTCTTTACTGAGTCCTGACAGTCGCCGCCTCCTCCCCTCTTCTTTTTGGGGTTGATAGTCTTCATGTACTGCTTGCTACAAAACTGAAGAACAGCTCCTAGTAGCTGATGGGTAATGGCTGAGGAACAGCCCCCTAGAGGTGTGTTGTGTGTAAAGGCTTTTGTTTGTTAACCTTTTCACTGCCTAGCCTGCTCCTGCAGAGGGCGCCATTAGCCACTCGTGAAGGCTAACTGAACAGGCAGCGACTGTCAGAGGACTCAGAAGAATTTTACGGTAAGTTCTTACAAAAATTCTATTATGATATATAATATAATTTTTTTCACTCAAAAAAATGTAAAGGAATACTTTGAAAACGCATCAGATCTTAATTGGGAGAAATATCATGCTGGATATCTCTGATTTAGACTGGATAATGTGTTCGGAATGAAAGGATGCCACATCGTTAACTGGAAATTAAAATTATTACCCTACAGAGGGCTAAATTCAGAGACACCCCAAAAATCAAAGTGAAAAAAATGCAGCAGGCAAGTCCATTTTGCTGAAATTTCATTGCATAACACAAAATGGTATTCAGTAGTTTGTAGGGCCCCCACGTGACTTTATGCATGCCTGAGAAGGTTGAAGCATGCTTCTAATCCCAGATCTGGACCAGGGCATCACTGAGCTCCTGAATAGACTTGGGTGCAACCTGGGAGCGTCGGATGAACTGAAACTGAGCACCTGTCGTAGAGGTGTTCTGTTGGATTTAGGTCAGGCAAGCATGCGGGCCATTCAATGCTATAAATTCCTTCATCCTCTAGGAACTGGCTGCATACTCTTGCCGTACGAGGCCGGGCATTGTCGTGAACCAGAAGTTACCCAGGACCCACTGCACCAGCATAGGGTCTGACAATGGGCATTTCGTCCCAATAGCTAATGGCGGCCACAGGGCAGTATTCCAACAGAACGACCCCAAACACACCTTCAAGATGACCACTGCCTTGCTAAAGGAGCTGAGGGTAAAAAGTGATGAACTGGCCAAACATGTCTCCAGACCTAAACCCTATTGAGCATCTGTGGGGCATCCTCGAACGGAAGGTGGAGGAGCACAAGGTCTCTGGAAAATAATGGTGGCCACACAAAATATTGACTTGTTGGGCGAAATTTAAACATTTTTCACTTAAGGGTGTACTCACTTTTGTTGCCAGAGGTTTAGACATTGTCTGTGTGAGTTTTTTTTATTTTTGAGGGGACAGCAAATTTACATTGTTATACAAGCTGTACACTCTACTTTACATTGTAGCAAAGTGTCATTTCTTCAGTGTTGTCATATGAAAAGATGTAATAAAATATTTACAAAGATGTGAGGGGTGTACTCACTTTTGTGTGTGTGTATAATATAATCTCTATCTTCATTTCTAGTAGGGTTATGCTCCTCCCATCAGGAATAGGCACTAGGCAGGCAAAAAGCTTAACCACACCTATGGGGGCTGTCCCTGCAGGCATAACCCCTCATACTCTATCATTAATAAGTTTGTTCTGCCTAGTGTTAGGAATAGGACCTAGCCCTGCTGGGACTTAGGTCTTGGCTGTAACAGGGATTTTTTTTTTCCCACTGGTTAGTTGCTGAGGACCAAGAGCCAGAGGAACTACAAGCAACAGCCGGCTGGTTTTTGCACTGGATAATCTAGATCCTTAAGGTCTTCCAGCCTGGCCATCTAGCGTGAGCAGGTTATAGTCCTGAACTAGGCCTTGCCAAGACAGTGCCCCGATAGATGGGGACGAGCCTGCAAATGGACAGTCTCGCTGGGACGCACATGACCTGGAATGCCCTGAGTCGCAGCTTCCCTTTGGCTGACAGCATCCCCATCCCGGGTGGGAGGTGATCTGTCTCGGAGTGGCACCCACCTGGTACCGTGGTATGGTGAGTAAATCCTGCCCCCTAAAACCCCTAGCGGTCTCGGGGTGGTCGTGGGCACCTCCCTGGAATGGTTGGACCTTAGGGGCTTCCTCTGTTCCCTGGCACCTCGGAGGACTAGTCTGGTATTCCCTTTCATAATGCCCCCACCCTTAGCAGGTTTTTACCTGGGGGGGGGGGGTGATAATGCGGACGTTATGGCACTTATTTGAGGGGGTGGATGGTCCTGTGTGGATCCCTGTTCAGGGACCTTTAAATACCTACTGTTCTGGGACCCCTTTTGGTCGTCCTGGAGACCCCATGGTGCACCGTCATTTTGCTATGGTTCATGATTTCTATGTTCCCTTTAAGATTGCATGGGCAGCCTTTTTATATTCCCCATTGAGAATGTATAAGCGGCCATGTTTTTGAAGTCTATGGGCTGGAAAGGTTTGCGGCATGGCTTTCTACAGATAGTCAGAGTTTTCTCTTCCGGTTTAGTCAGTATCATACATTGATCGTGCTGGCAGCTTCTTGTGGTCTGGTAACGTTTTTTCCTGAGGTTTCTCCTCATCTGCTCTATTATTTATATAATTCAGGGATCGAGAGCCCGCAGTGTTAGCAGTCTTAAAGGGACAGTACCCTAAAAAATGTTTATTACGTAACTTGGAGTTCCACAATAAAATTTCACCTGCAAACACCCCTGGGAGCGATTGAGGGACCTTCTGGTTCCCAGTCTCAGCCAGAGATTTCAGTTTGTTTGTTTGTGGTTTTTTTGATAAATTTGATATCCAAGGTAGATTTGGTCTTTTCTGGGGCTGCCAACTGCAAACGCCCTCCACCCTCACCTACATCAGCAGGGTCTTGGGACTCTCGGATATGGTCGCCACAGACGCAGACCATCTTCAGATGTCTGTGTCTTTGCATTCTGACGGTAAAAAGGACCTGTCCTGTCCCTGCAAACCCTCTAATTCGGGGAAAATATTTCCTTGCCCAAAATTTTTTCACTCCATTGTAGATGAACAATGGAAACACATTAAGCACATGTTGGTGGTGCCTAAGCGTTTTGCATGCTGCTACCCCTTTGCGAAGGCAGTCTTAATAGGTGGACTGTTCCACCAAAAGTAGATTCTTCGGTGGCCAGGTTGAATAAGGAGACTCCGGTACCAGTGGAAGAATCGCCCACTCTTCCAGATCCCGTGGCTAGACGGGTGGAATCGTTGTCCCGCCATTTACATGTGGTGGCAGGTCACAGGTTAAAGACTGCCTTTGTGGAGGTTCTGGTAGCTCAGATTGCTGCTGAATGGCTGAAGTTACTTAAAAGTAACTTGGAAGCTGCACGGCTTCCCCCTGCAGTGCTGGAATTACTAGGCCAGTTTGCTCAAGCTCTGGTATTCATGTGTGATACATCCCTGGATTCAGCTCTGTTAGTGGCCAGGACGTCAGCAGTAGGGATTGTGATTAGGCGCTTGGTATGGCTGAAATGCTGGTCAGCTGACCAGGCCTCAAAAAGGCTGTGGCTGATCTTCCGTTTACAGGAGAAAGTCTGTTTGGATCCTCTGACGAGTTGATCAAAGGTATTGGGGGGGGTTTGAGAGCACTAATCTGCCCCAATCGTCTAAAAGTAAGGCGCCACGTCCTAGGCAGAGCTTTCCTTTAATGCTCATTAACGTCTTTTCCGTGTCTCCGGGTCGCAAGAGAAAGTAAAATCGTTCAGGTCTTCTGGGGGGTCCCAAGAAGCCATGGTCGGGAAAGGCTAAGTCTGGAAAATCTGGACCTGCTGTCAAGTCCTCAGCTGCATGAAGAGACGCCCTCACCCGGTTCTGGGGGAGGGGGGGATGTATTTTTTTCTTTCAAGGACCCTGGACTTCCTTGATTCAGGACAACTGGGTTCACAAACTGATCCGATCAGGGTACAAGATCGAATTCCAGTCTTGTCCGTTGGACAGGTCCTTCCCGTCCAGTCTACAATTATCCCCAATTCGGTTACGGGACCTGCGTGGGGCTGTACAAGATTTGCTGTCGCAAGGAGTGATTGTACTGGTGCCATCTCAGGGATGGTTTCAAGGGTTTTATTCAAACCTATTCACAGTGCCCAGAAAGGAGGGCATGGTGTGTCCCTTTCTGGATCTCAAGGCTCTGAATCTTTGGAGTACAGAGGTTTCGGATGGAATCCATCTGTAGAGTAGTGGCGTCTCTTCATCAGAGAGAGTTCTTAGCCTCCATAGATATCAAGGATGCATATCTACACAGCCCTATTTACGCTGGACTTCAGGGGTTTCTTAGCTTTGTGGTAGCAGAGGAACATTACCAATTGTGGAGTTACCCTTTGGTCTCGCCTCTGCTCCTAGAGTGTTTACCAAGGTCCTAGCTCCGATATTGGCATTGTTATGCCAGCGGGGGTTTGCGGTACAAGGGTACCTGGATGATCTCCTGTTGAGTGGACTCACTCAGCCTTGTTGTGGGATTTGGAGATCACTGTCAGGCCTCTGCAAGAGTTTGGTTGGAAAATCAATTTCAAGAAATCTGCGCTGACTCCTGTCCTGAGACTGGAGTATCTGGGCTTGACTCTGGATTCAGCCTTTTGAAGGTTTTTCTCCCCCTGGACAGGCTACAAAAGTTTCAGGGACGATTCGGTCTTTGCTGCACAACAATCTGTCCTCTGAGTTTGCATGCGGGCCTTGGGTCTGATGGTATCGCCCTTTAAGGCGGTCTCCTTTGCTCAGTTCCACACAAGAACGTTACTAAGGGAAATTCTGGTCAAATAGAATCCAAAAAGGACTTTGGATCCTTGTTCCATGATTTGGTTGAGCCACAACTCGAAGTCTGCTCTGTTGTGGTAGATTCAGTCTACAGCTCTGTGCCAGGGCAAGTCCTTCGTTCCATTCTTTTGGACAGTAGTAACCATGGACGCCAGCCTGTCGGGCTGGGGCGGGATGCTGGGGAAGTTCTGTGCCCAGGGTACCCGGACGATGGAAGAGTCAAGACTTACAATAAATTTTTGGAGCTCAGAGCAATAAAGCTATGTCTGAGCCATTGGACTACTCTTCTGCAAGATTTTCTGGTTCGGATTTAATCTGACAATGCCACGGCTGTGGCTTACATCAATCACCGGGGGGGGGGGGGGGGGCACGAAGAATGTTTTGGCAGCCAAGGAGGTGGCCAAGATTCTGGCCTGGGCGGAAAGCTTTGTTCCAACCCTCTCTGCTGTACACATTCAAGATGTGGAAAACTGGCAGGTGGTGGTCAGGTGTTGGATCAAGGGAAGGGGTCCCTGCACCCGAAGGTGTTCATCTCCTGTGTGTTCAGTGGGGAACTCCTGAGGTCGCTCTGTTTGCTTCTTGCCTCAACAAGAAGGTTCAGTGGTTCGTAGCCAGGTCTCGAGATCCTCTGGCCGACGCCACAGACGCAGTGGTGGCTCCTTGGGGTCGGTATCGGCTAATGTATGCATTTTCCCCAATATAACTTCTGCCGCGGCTTTTGCGTGGGATAGTGGTGGAATGCATTCTGGTGGCTCCGGACTGGTCTCCCTGGTCCTGATACTAGGACCCAATAAGGCTGGTTTCTGATACTCCTTGGAGAAATCCCCTCAGGGCAGATCTGCTGTCTCAAAGCCCAATCTTCCATCTTGCTTTAGTCGCTGGCTTTAACGGCATGGCTGTTGACAGCCAGTTGTTGAGGGGTACGGGTCTTTCTGACTCTGAGTCCTACGCTCTTGAAGGCTGGGAAGTCGACTTCCAGGAAGATTTATCATCATATGTGGAAGTCGTACCTCTCATGGTGTGAATCCCTGAAGGTGCATCCTCGCTTGTTTTCTATAGCTTGGATTTTGGCCTTTCTGCAGAAAGGAGTTGAACAGCGGTTGGCTTTGGGCACAATCAATGGCCAAGTCTCGGCTTTGGCTATATATTTCCAACGCCTATTAGCTACTCATGCATTGATTTGTACTTTCATCCAGGGAGTGCGCCATATAGCTCCTCCGAGAAGGTCCCCACTACCTCCCGTGGGACCTCCAATATGGTATTATCTGTTCTTCAAATGCCTCCTTTTTGAGAACATTTGGGAGATTTCTCTGCTCTCGTTGTCCCAGAAGGTTGCCTTCTTGGTGGCTATCACTTCTGCTCGCAGAGTATCTGAACTGGCAGCGTTGTCCTGCCACTCAGCTTATCTGAACTGGCGGCGTTGTCCTGCCACTCGGCTTATCTGATGATACAGAGATAAAGTGGTACTTCGTTTCTTCCTAAGGTGGTTTCTGATTTTCATCTGAATGAAGACATTGTGTTGCCTTCACTCTACCTTTAGCCCAAACATTCTAAGGAATTTGCGTTGCAGTCTTTGGATGTGGTTCAGGCGATCAGGGTCTATCTGGAGACCACTGAGTCTTTTGGGAAATCGGACGCTTTTTTCTTTGCTGAAGGATCTCGTAAGGGATTGTCTGCAGAGATCATATCCAGATGGATTAGGCAGATGGTAGCTCAGGTGTATTTACTAAAGGGTCAGGTTCTTCCTTTCCCAGGTAAGGAGCATTCTACGAGAGCGCTAAGTGCCTCTTGGGCTTTTCGCCATCAGGCGTCGGTGCTGCAAGTGTGTAAGGCGGCACCTTGGTCGTCTGTGCATACGTTTACAAAATTCTACAAAGTAGACGTGTTTGCATCTGCGGATACTTTTTGGCCGCAAGGTTTTGCAGGCTGCAGTTTGAAAGAACTTTTTTTATTTTTTTTTTTGAGGGTGTCCTTTTTGTTCTGGGAGAGCTCCGGTTCCTGGTTGAGCTCTGTGTTATTTGATTGGCTAGGTTTAGCCTTTGGGGGACTTGCGTTTAATTTTTTGTTGTCTTCCCACCCCTCCTAAATATACTGCTTTGGGACAACACTACTAGTAATGAAGATGGAGCTGTGTCTGTTGCTGAACGCTAGAGAACTGGATTTTTGTAAGAACTTGCCGTAAAATCCTTTTTGCTGAAGTTCATCGACAGACACCGCTCCCGCTCCTCTACTTTTTGAGAGTGGGTTTTTTTTTTCGTCTTCTGAACACTGCTTGCAACTAAACTGATTACAGCAGAGTGAGAGGTTATGCCTGCAGGGACAGCCCTCATAGGTGTGGTTAAGCTTTTTGCCTGCCTAGTGCCTATTCCTCATGGGAGAAGTATAATCCTACTAGTAAAGATGGAGCTGCGTCTGTCGATTTTTGAACTTCAGAGAAAAGGATTTTATGGTAAGTTCTTACAAAAATCTTTATTGCATGTTTTCTACTCTTCTGACAATGTTTTTTTTTTTCTCATTGTCATCTTGTAAAATCGGAGCATAACTAATAACAAAGGATTTTCCTGTTTGTAGGCAATCTATGTCCTCGTTAAGTGGCCCACTGCAGGTTGTTCCCGACATTGATCATGTGACCAGTCCGGAGAATTTGCAGGAGGTAAGGACTGTTCTAAAATTGTGTTCTGTTTTAAAGTGACCCTGTCAGCTTAAAAAAAATTCAGGTTAAAGTTCCCTGGAAGAGGAAAAGTGGTGTATATTTTTTAGGTATTCCATCTTCACATTGCATAATAATAATAAAAAAAGTACTGTTTAGAAGGTGCCATGACTGATAAGAATTTCTAGACATTCTCAAATGTCTTTGTCCCCAAATATCCCGCATTACCGTACAATGCTTAAATTGTTATCCTTTTATGCTTAGTACACACGATTAGATATTCGTGTGGAAAAATAATCGCTTTTGAATTGATCGCACAGCTATCTGATCGTTAGTACACAGCTTTCGACAGCCGATCGCGACATTTCGTCCAACAAAATCCAAAGGGACAAACCCAAAATGTTTTGTCGTACAAGAGCCTAGCAAACGACAATTTTTAATTAGTACAATATGCGTCTGCTAAAAATCGATAGACAAATACCACGCATGATCAGAAACACGAAAATAACCCGGAAAAAGCCTGGCTGCCATGGTTTTTGTTTTGCACTATCCGATACGTAGCTACGGAACCAGGAAGCTTTTCTAGAATCGTACGAAAAAAAAAGTGCAAAAAATGAATAAATAAAAAAAATACAATAAAAGTTGCTTCTGTGCAGGTATTAAGGTGCTCTTAAGATGATCACTGGTGCCAGGTGACTTGAACCCCTTCAGATACCCCACTCACCAGATTTGATTTCCCTGTGTATGACCTTGGATCGGATAACGACTATTCCCTGAACTCTGGGGGTAACCGAATACTGGTAGGCCTGCTTGCCTTATTGAAAGAGGGGTACTATAGTTGAAGAGCACAGCAGCCTGCTATAGTGTCTGACCATAGACGTTGGATCTCTCCGCCCCCTCAGACAGGCTTTATAAATGCTGGACTTTGAACCGCTGTAGAGAAGACAGTAGATAAACAGCTGCCCAGGGCCATCACATTGAAGGGAGCCAGCCCCTTATCCAATGTATGTATCTCTCATCAAGGAGAAGATTTGAAATGCCATAATCTCCAATTAGCTAGGAATACAGATTGGAGGATCCCTTTTTAATACAAGCGGTTTTTGACCCCTAATAAGGGTCCACCCTTTCTGGTGAGTGGGGTATCTGAAGGGGTTCAAGTCACCTGGCACCAGTGATCATCTTAAGAGCACCTTAATATCTGCACAGAAGCAATTTTTATTGTATTTTGTGTTTTATTCATTAACATTTTTTTTTCTATTTATTTTGCACTTTTGTGCACATGAAATTTGAACTTTCTTAAATTTGTGGACTTTATTATCAGTTTTCTGGACACTATTAATTAGCAATATTTTTATTTATATTCATATTTCACTTCATGCACTGGATATCTGTACTTATTTTGTGAACTTTATTACACACTTGGTTATTGTAGGCATTTATTTTGCAAGCGCTGTGACTTTCTTTTTTCACCACTAAATTCGATACTAGTATCCTGCAACAAAATTCGAACGATGCGCGTTCCGGTTATCTGATCGTGTGTACAAGGCATTAGGATAGGCAGTGTTCAAATCTAGTTTACAGCTCATGATGAACTGCAAAAGCAGTACAGACAAGGTTAGCGGTTATACATTACTCCACAGCTGCTGCCCTCCTAAACGTTACAAAGCAGGGATATCATGAAAGATTTTAAGGCAGGTTAAAAGTTAAGCTGCAATTTTTTTAATTACATCTTTTCTCTGTTATTGTGAAGATGTAACCTATATAAAGTAGGTGTTATCCCAGTTTGGCTGCAGAAGTGGAAAAACGGTTGATAAAAGACCATTAAGCCGGCCATAGATGGTTCAAATCTCGGCCGGCTAAGCGGGGACCAGCCAAGATTCAAACCATGAATGTTGCATGCTTAAACACTTGCCCTTCAGAAGATTTACCTCTCCTCCTCCTCCCCCCCCCCCCCCTTCATGACCAGGCCGGATGTGGCACTGCGTTACTTAAGCTGAAAATTGCGTGGTTGTGCAACACTTTACCCAAATAGAATTGATCTCTTTTCCCCACAAATCGTTTTCTTTTGGTGGTATTTGATCACCTTTTGCTGTGGCCTAGGCCAGTATGTATTCTGCTACATATTTTTGGTAGGAAAAAAAATCCCTTTAAGCATATATGGATTGGCTTGCGCAATAGTTTTAGCCTCTACAAACTATGGGATTTTTTTTTTTACTAGTAATGGCGTCGATCAGTGATAGGAGGACTGTGAGATTGCGGCGGACAAATCAGACGCTGATGCTTTTACACTTTGGGGGCGATTTAAACAAATACAGTGATCATTACTAAAAATATGCACAGTCACTGTACTAATGACCCTGGCTGGGAAGAGGTTAACATCGGGCGATTAAAGGGTTAACTGTGCCTTGCTGGTGGGGGAGGGTGCTTGTACTAGGGCAAGGCATGGATCGATGCCTCTGCTTTGCAGAGACACAGGATCTATGCCTTCTGTACTGGCAGAACGGCGGTATGTATTGTTTACATAGCTAGATCGCCATTCTCCCTATGTACCAAAGGATCGCCAGGTGCCAGCGGATATCAAGTCCGCGGTATCCGCCAACCAACTCCCACTGTGTAGAATGACATAATTCCATTCCAGTGACTCCATCTTTGGGAGGCCAACAGGAGGGAGGCAGAAAACAGGCTGCTGTTAGCGGTTCTATTGCAGGGAACTTTAATCTGGATTTTCGCTTTTGTTCATTGACAGGGGTATACTCCCTCTCTCTGCTATAGGTGCTTGAGTTTTTGTTTTGTTTTTTCTGCCTGGTCAGGAGTAAGGACTGTTGGGATCTCTGGGCCTTGCAATTTTTTCCTTTTTTAGATAGAGTTTTTTTTTCTCCTGGTTTTTTTTCCTGCCGGACTGGGCGACGGGCTGGACAGTCTATATCAAGTGGTCGCCCCAGTGTGGCCAGCGAGCGCACGCAGACGTAAGCTCTGCGCTAGGTTGGCCGCAACATAGCCCCACCAGACAGGGGCTTGCCTGCGAGTGAAACGCCTTGTGAGGTCTCCATCTTTCGATGGAAAGGAGGTTCTGTCTGGAGCGGTGCCCGCCTGGTTCCTGGTATGTTAAGTGACCTTCTCCCCTTCCCCCCTGGAGGGTTTTGGGGTGGACGTGGGCCCCTCCATGGGACGGTCGGACACCTGGGTCCCCCTCTCGTTAGGTACCCCCCTCGTCGGTCTCTGTGGGCTATCTCCCCCACTGATGCTGGGGCTGTGGGGTGGCCTGGTCCACCATCCAGGGTGGGGGCAGGGTCCTGTTCTGATGGGGGCAGGGGGGTGCGCACCGCTGGTGATCGGCTTTGGGAGTCTGTACCTGGTGGGGGCTCTGGCCAGGGCCCCCCCCCGCCTGTGCCAGTTTTGAGGCCTAGTGATCCCTCCTGGGAACCTTGTGGTGCTGCATGGGGGTCGTCATTTTCTTGTAGCCTGTGTGCTTAATGCATGGCGGACATTTTTCGGAAGTTTGCCATTTAAAAATAGCAGCTGCCATGTCAGTGGAGCCTTCTGGGTGGCGATTTCAGCCCCTCCTCATCCCTGGGTTCTGACTCCCTGGATCTTTCCATTTCCTGGTCGCCGTTCATGCAATGCAGATTCCTCTGGTAGCTGCGGTGCCTGGTTTCTGTGGGATGGAGAGTCTGGTGGGGCCCTCTCCCTCCATGAGGCTCGATTGGTGCTCTGTGGCTGGCAACCGGGTGTGCTGCCAGAACGGTGGGGGTTGTCCCTTAGTGTGTTACACTTTTTGTGGGGTCCCCCTGATGACCTATGGAGTCTTTGGACCACATTTCCCCACCTGATCCCCTCTCTGAGGCTGCGGGGCCCTCCCAGTGCCATCCATCTATTGATGCACTGCTGGCGGTTCTGGAGTCCTTGGTATCCCAGGAGTAGGTGACTTTTGGGCGACGGGCTGGCAAAAAGCGCCCCCGCCTTTCTCTGCCTCATCTGTCCCATCAGATCCTTAATCTGATTTGGCCGCCACGGACGTGGGTCACCCTGCTGGGTCTGCGACCATGCACCCTGAATCCTCAGCTAGTGAGGAGGATTCCTCCACTTCTGCAACCGCATACGAAAAGGCGCTGGTGGACACACTTATTGTAGCTGTGCGTGCGACCTTAAAGATGGGAGGACAAAGCTGAAGCTGAGGCACCGGTTCCCTTTGGGATTCACAAGCCATCCAGAGCGGAAAAAGGTGTTCCCTTTCCCTCCTATTTTGACAGAATTGTCACTGATGAGTGGGGATGACCAAAGCGTCCTCTTGGGGTCCCTAAGCAATTTTGCTAGGCGATACCCCTATGAGTCCCTCCTTAAGAGTGGACTGGTCCACTGGTGGTGGACCCTCCGGTTTCCAGATTGAACAAGGCAACCATGATTCTGGTTGAAGAGTCCCCAGCCTTTAAGGACCCGGCTTACAGGAAGGCGGAGGCTGTGGCCCGCAATATGTACACCCTGGCTGGTTCGGTGCTGAGGCCAATATTCACCATTGCCCTGGTGTCAGACTCTGACCAAATGAGCTTGGATTTTGCGATGTGACCTGGAGGTGGGGTAGCTCCCCCTGCCTTTGCTGAGCTGGCAGGCCAGCTGGTCCAGGGGCTGCATTTTCTGTGATGCCTCTTGGGATGCAGCTCCTCTAGTGGGTTGACTCTTTCAGCAGTGGTACTTTGGTGTGTCTTTTGGCTCAAATGTTGGTTTGCGGGCCAGACTTCTAAAAAGGCCTGGACTGATCCTCCCTTTCAAGGAGATTGCCTGTTTTGAGGCTACTCTGGATGACATTACAGTAAAGGTCTCATGGGGGGAGTACCTTTTTTTCTTCAGCAGGCTAGGAAGGGCAAGGACCCTCGTCGTAGACGTGGGCTCTCCTTCTGAGCTCATAAATGGTTTTTTTTTTTTTTGTTTTTTTTTTTTCACCCCTCAGGGTTCAACTGACAAGAGATCGGGGCCTTCAGGGCTTCCTCTGGAGGATACAAGCGAACTTGGTCTGGCAAGTCAAGAACGGGCTTCTCCAGACCTGCAAACAAGGCCCCTTCAGCATGAAGGTGCACCCGTGGACTCCCATGGTACAAGTCAGGGGGGTCCACAAGGTTTTTCAGTCCAGCTACAAGATCGAGTGTCGTTCTTACCCTCCTGTAATGTTCTTCCTTCCAACTTGCGACTGTCCCTGGTCCGCTTACAGGCTCTTTTTGGGGCGGTTCAAGACCTTTTACTTAAAAGGGTGATGGTTCCGACTTCAGAACGTTATCAGGGGTTTATACTCAAACCTGTTTACAGTCCCCAGGAAGGAGGGCAAGGTGCATCCAGTTCTGGATCTCAAGGCGCTGAACTGCTTTGAGTGCAGAAGTTCAGAATGGAGTGCGTTCCCACGGTGGTGGCTTCCCTGCATCAGGGGGGTGTTTTCTTGCCTCCATTGACATCAAGGACGCTTATCTTTACTTTCCAATATGTGTCCGTCCCCAGTGTTTCCTCCGCTTTGCCGTGGGAGAGGCTACTTGGGCGACCTCCTCCTGCGAGTGGAGTCTCCTACTGCTCTGGTGGAAAACGCCATACAAGCTTGAGGGTGTTTGGCTGAATTCTGGATTTTCAGAAGTCTGCTTTGGTTCTGTCCAAAAAGCTGGACTATCTGGGTCTGACTCTGGACTCTGCCTTAGCCAGAGTGCTCCTTCCTCTGGACAAACTCCAGAAACTGCAGGCTTTAATTTGTTTCCTGCGGTCCAGCAGATGGTAATCCCTGCCTGAGGGTGTCTACCTTTTTTTTTTTTTTTTTCCCTTAGGCAGTTCCCACTGCACAGTTCCATACGAGGTCCCTGCAAGCGAGATTCTGGCCAAATGGGACAAGAATCTGCAGTCTCCGGACAATCTGATCATCTGAGCTGCGGGAAACTAAAGAGTCCCCGATATGGCAGCTTAATGCTTCGGCTTGGCAAATTCTTCCTCCCATTGTATGAGACAGTGGTCACCGTGGATGCGAGCCTGTCCAGCAGGGGAGGCGTCCTCTGCAAAATTTATGCTCAGGTGGTCTGGACACTGGAAGAGTCCAGGCTATTATCAATGTCTTGGTACCCTGAGCGATCAGACTGTGCCTGGAACATTGGACGGATCGTCTTCAGGGATGTCCAGTGCGCATTCAATCGGAAAATGCCACGACCGTGGCTTATGTCAATCACCAGGGGGGAACAAGAAGTGTTCTGGTGGCTCTGGAGGTAACCAGCATTTTAAGGTGGTTTGTTCCAGCCCCCTCCACTGTACACATTCCTGGGATGGGAAACTGGCAGGCAGGTTACCTCAGTCGGCAGGCGCTGGACCAAGGAGTGGTCTCCTCAGTTGTCTCCGGCGGGCCATCTCCGAGTTCGATCTGTTGGCGTCCTGCCTCGACAGAAAGGTGCAGAGGTGTGTGGCTCGGTCACGAGATCCTCTGGTGGACGCCACGGATTCGCTTGTGGGGTAAGTATCGTCTGATTTATGCCTTCCTTCCTCTCAAGCTTCTACCAAGACTTCTACGCAGGATCAAGGCAGAAGGGATTCCCGTCATCTTAGTGGCCATGGACTGGTCTTGCCGGGCTTGGTACATTGACCTGTATTAGCTGGTCGCTGACGTTCCTTGGAAGCTTCCTCTCAGGGAGGATCTGCTGTCCCAAGGCCAAATCTTCTATCCTGCTTTGCAGTCGCTGGCATTGACTGCTTGGCTGTTAAAACGTCAGGTGCAAATGGATAGATGTTTGTCTGAGTCGGTGATTCCAACGCTAATACAAGCTAGAAAATGTATTTCTTGGAAGATCTGCCATCGTACATGGAAGACATACATTGTGCAGGTGTCAGCCTTAGCGGTCTTCTTTCTACGGCCCTTGGCCACATACTCCTTGGTGCGTACTTTTCTTCAGGGAGTAAGGCACTTGTCCCCTTCAGTGCGGCCCATGTTGCTGCCCTGGGACCCCTCAATCTGGTGCTCTGTCCTCCAGGAAGCCTCCTTTTGAGAATCTTCAGGAGATTTCCCTGCTTATGTTGTCCCAGAAGGTGGCCTTTTTGGTGGCTTTCACCTCTGCGAGCAAGGTGTCGGAATTGGCAGCGTTACCCTGCCACTCACCTACTTGGTGGTTCACAGTGATAAGGTGGTTCTTCGCTCCTGTCCGTAGTCTGATTTTCATTTGAATGAAGACATTGTGTTGCTTTCCCATGGTCCCAGGCCAAAACATGCTAAGGAAATTGCTTTGCATGCCTTGGATGTGGTTCTGGCAATTCGCTTCTTCTGCGACAATTTCGGACAGATGGTGATTCAGGCCTATTTCGTCAGGGAGTCAGGTTCCTCCTTTCACTGTCAAGGCGCTCTCTACTCGGCGCTCGGTGTCTCCTGGACCTTCCGACATCAGGCGTCAGTGATGCAGGTTTGCAAAGTGGCCACCTGGTCATCGATGCACACTTTCACAAAGTTCTATAAAGTGGATGTGTTGGCATCTGCAGGTGCTTCTTTTGTGCTGTTTAGAGGACCTTGTCCTCTTTGAGGGTGTAATTGTTTGTTTTTTTCATTTTTTTTTTTCCAGGTGGGTTCCAGTTGTTTTGGTTGAGCTCCTGTTGCCTGGTTGGCTACTGTTTAGCCTTGGGAATTTTTTGCTGTTCCCACCCCTCATGTTTTAACACTGCTTTGGGATGTCCCAATGGTTAAGAATATCAGGAGCTTTGTCTGTCAATTAACAAAAGAGAAAATGGAATTTCTCTTGCGTCCTCTTGACAGTCGCCGCCCACTCATTCAGTCTTCACCAATGGGTATTGACCTCTTATCCATAGGAGCAAGCTAGGCATAAGACTTGTTAGAAACAAAGCAATTTACATACACACCTGTAGGGGGCTGTCCCACTGGTCCAATACCCCCCTGCTATCAGTATTCCCAACTCAGTTTTTCTTCTGCCTAGTTAGGAGTAAGATAGTCTATCTCTGTGCTGGGGCTACGGTCTCAGCCTTTCTTCTGTAATTTTATTACTTTTATTTTATGAAAAGTGTTTTCTTGCACTACTAGCTTTTTATTTATTCCTGCGCTTAGTTAGTCGGATCTTCGGAAGACTACAGCGTTTGTGGAGCTGGGAGTCGGACTGGTCGTCCTGGTGTGTCAGGACAGAGGACCTTATGGAATCCCAGCCCGCCATCGAGCATTTAGCAGGCTATGCGTACGCCCTGGCCTCGCAAATGACCTGTCCCTGTCCTCAGGGACGAAAGCCCGCACGGTGGCCACCTCGCTTGGGACGTCTCAACCGCGGTTCCGTGCGTTGCTAGAGTCCTGTTTGGCTGACGGCACCCCCACCACCTGGGGTGGGAGGCTTCCCGTCGCAGAGAGGCGCCCACGCCGTCGTAAAACGAGTACATTTTGTGTGGGGCCTCTGTCTGGGGATGGCAGTCTATTAGGTTTGTGTTATCCCCTCATGTCTGTGTGTTTGGGGCTCGCATTACTCCCGGTCCCTGCGGGGGCTCTACCGCATCCAGGACGCTCAGTGGGGGGTTATTGGGGTCCCTAACCTCGGTGGCACTATTGTGGCAATGCTGGGTACAGACGTGTGTAGGCGACCCGCAGCGGTGAAAAACCGCGGGACCGCCATTTTGGGTGTGGGCAGCTGCTTTTGGCTTCACTGTGGCCACTTCAGCAGCCATTTTCCGTGCTAGTGTATCGCACCCTTCGGGCGCCATCTTGTGTGTGGTGGCTGGCTTTATACAGGTGTTCGGCCATTTTCCCGGAGCCTCCCATTGTTTTCTGTGGGCAACCATTTTCCCTTAGTCTGAATCCTGTTTAGCCCCTAGTGGTGTGACATCACTTCCTTTCTTCATGCAGAGAGATTCCCTTAGTCTGAATCCTGTTTAGCCCCTAGCGGTGTGACATCACTTCCTTTCTTCATGCAGAGAGATCATCAGCCAGCGTGGTAACACTTCTGGGGGTCTGTTCTTGCTGTTTTTTGGGGAATATCTCTTGGCTATCAGTTCTATTCCTGCCTGAGGGAGTTTTCAGTCTAGTCCCTGTTTGCGGGGGTATAGCCGCTATTGCAATTTAAAGGTCCAGCTCCATAAAAGTTTTTTATGGAGTCCCAGGACAGCAAATTCCCCCAGCCTTGGTGGATGATTCAGGTACGTCTGAATCATCTGCGATTACTGCTTCACTTGCGACTTTAGCGTCCAAAGTGGATCTTTTCATGTCTGAACTGGATTCTAGGAAAAGGCCTAGGTTTTCTCACTCCTCTGATTCAGAGTCTGACATGGTTGCCATAGACAGTGTGCCCCTTGAAGGGTCTCAATCCTCCCAGTCTGAAGGGGAGGCGGAGGACCAAGAGGGGGATGATCCCCCCCCCCCCCCCCCGGGACGGCCAGAGAACGTGCTGCTATGTCTGCGCTTATTACCGCTGTTAAAGATGCACTACATTTGGAGGATGAGCCCAACCCTCCGGGTAAGTGGTCCTCTTTTGGGACTCGCAGAACCCAGAAGGCGGCACAGGTGTTTCCTTGTCCCGAGTTTCACGAAATGGTGAACGGACAATGGCGCAATTTGAAGCGCAGTTTTGTGGTACCTAAAACGGTTTCAACTCCATTATCCTTTTGCGTCTCCTACGGATTTGCGCTGGTCTGTGGTCCCTAAGGTGGATCACACGGTGTCCAGGTTGAATAGGGCCACTCTTGTACCCATGGAGGATTCTCCGGTGTTCAGGGACCCCACGGATAGGTGGATGGAATCTCTCGCTCGCCACTCCTATGTGGCGGCGGGTTCCTTGTTGAAATCTATTTTCGCCTCCGTCATGGTGTCTGTCTGTGGCAGATTGGGCCAAGGTGCTCAGACGCACCCTCGTGGCTGATTCTGCCCCTCCTACTACTTTGGAGATGGTGGACCAGATTATTCAGGCTGTCCTATATCTGTGTGACGCGGCCTTGGATGAGGCCCCTTTAGCCGCACGACTGTTGATTGTCACCGTGCTTACCCGTCGCTTGGTATGGCTGAAGAGCTGGTCGGCCTACCAGACTTTCAGGAAGACGGTGTCTGATATCCCTTATGCAGGGACTCGCCTTTTTGGGGACTCCCTGGACGAATTGGTTAAAGGGGTCACTGGGGGCAAGAGCACTCTGCTGCCTCCGAAACCCAAAGGTAAGTTTTTCTGCGGTAAGCGGGGCCCTTCCTTTAAACCTAATCAGGGGTCCTTTCGTGCCTTCAAAGCACAGGACATGGGGAAACCCTTCAAAGGCCATGGTGGCCAGAGGAGGTCTTGGGCGGGCAAGTCAAAAGCCAGTCCGCCTCGACCTGAAGGGACGCCCTCACCCGTTTCCAGGGGTGGGGGGACGTCTGCGCCTTTTTCTCGAACCTTGGCTGCTCCGGATTCCGGACAGGTGGATTCAGGAAATCATTCGATCGGGTTGCAAGATCGCATTCCTTTCGCGGATAGGTTCTTTTCCTCAAATCTTCATTTGACCCTGGATCGTTTGCAAGATCTTCATCGGCTGGTCCAGGATCTTCTCGCCCAGGGGGTGATCATCCCGGTGCCACATCGGGACAGATTTCGGGGGTTTTACTCCAATCTGTTCACCTTGCCCAGAAGGGAGGGCAAGGTACGTCCAATTCTGGACATGAAAGCTCTGAATCTTCGAAGGTCATCAGAGGTACCTCCGATTCGCAATTGCGGAGGAACACTATCGGTTTGTGGCGTTACCTTTCGGTCTCGCTTCGGCTCCAAGGGTGTTTACCAAAGTGCTGGCTCCTGTTCTAGCCCTGTTACGGGCGCAGGGAGTTGCGATCTTGGGTTATCTGGACGATCTCCTGTTAAGGTTGAGTGCCAGTCAGAGCCTGCTACGCTATCTGTCCACTACGGTTCAGACGCTCCAGGAGTTCGGGTGGACCATCAACGTTCAGAAGTCGACCTTGTCTCCTTCTGTTCGTCTCCCTTACTTGGGGATGGTCCTGGACTCCGCCCAAGACAAAGTGTTTCTGCCGGAGGACAAGCTCCGGACTCTGCAGACCGAGGTCAGGTCCCTCAGGGACAGCGAATCCTCGTCACTCAGGACCTGCATGCGGTCCCTGGATTGATGGTGTTGGCCTTCGAGGCGATACCGTTTGCACAGTTCCACACAGGATCTCTCCAAGCGGAGATCCTGGCCAGGTGGGACAGGCATCCTCAATCCTTGGAAAAGAGGATATCTTTGAGTCGCCAAGCCATGACGGAGGGGGGAAGTCCTTCCGGCCATTGTTGTGGACGGTGATCACCACGTACGCCAGCCTTTCGGGTTGGGGTGGCGTTCTGGGCACACTGTCTGCCCAGGGCACTTGGTCGGAGGAGGAATCCTCCCTGCCGATAAATATCTTGGAATTGCGAGCGATCAGACTGTGCTTGCTCCGTTGGTCGGATCATCTTCGGGGGCCATCCTGTGCGGGTGCAGACGGACAACGCCACTGCGGTGGCTTACATCAATCACCAAGGGGGGACCAGGAGTGCCCGGGCGGCCCAGAAAGTGACCAAGATTCTGTCTTGGGACGAGACACACGTCCCGGCGATTTCGGCAGTTCACATTCCGGGTGTGGAGAATTGGCAGGCAGATTATCTGAGCCGCCAGATCCTGGATCAGGGGGAATGGTACCTACACCCGGAGGTGTTTCAGATGCTGTGTGCGCAATGGGGATCCCTGGATGTGGATCTGTTCGCATTCCGGGTAAACAACAAGGTAGGAAGGTTCGTGGCAAGAATGCGCGATCCTCTGGCAGACGCCTCAGATGCGCTGGTGGTGCCTTGGAATCAGTATCGCCTGATTTATGCCTTCCCGTACCCCCCCCCCCCCCCCCGATTTCAGTTTTTGTCCAGGTTCCTTCGCAGGTTGGTCTCAGAACCAAAGTTGGTGATTCTGGTGGCCCCGGACTGGCCGCCCCGGTCTTGGTACGCGGACATCATGCAACTGGTCGTCGAGCCTCCTTGGCGGCTCCGGTTACGGGATGATCTGCTGTCTCAGGGGCCAATCTTCCATCCTGCTTTACGGTCGCTGGCTTTAACGGCCTGGCTGTTGAAAGCCAGGTCCTGAGAGATCGAGGTCTCTCGTCGGCGTTCATTCCTACCCTGCTTAAGGCTAGGAAGCCCTCGTCCGGTAAAATGTATTACCGTACCTGGAAGGCTTATTTTGCCTGGTGTGAGTCCAGGGGCATCGATCCTCGCTCCTTTTCGGTGGCGAGGGTGCTGGCCTTCCTGCAAACTGGTGTGGACCAGAGTCTTGCGCTGACCACGATTAAAGGTCAGTTGTCTACGCTGGCAATCCTTTTCCAACGCGCCTTGGCGTCAAACTCTTTGATACGCACCTTTATTCAGGGTGTGCGTCACTTGGCTCCTCCTAGGAGAGCGCCTTTACCTCCTTGAGACTTGAATTTGGTCCTGTTCGTTTTGCAACGACTTCCCTTTGAGAACATCAGGGAGATTCCTCTGCCTGTGCTGTCCCGAAAGGTTGCCTTTCTGGTGGCGATCACTTCTGCCTGCAGAGTGTTGGAGTTGGCGGCTCTTTCTTGCTGCTCCCCTTACCTGGTGGTTCATAGGGATAAGGTGGTTTTGCGACCTAACCAATCTTTCCTACCTAAGGTGGTGTCAGATTTTCACCTTAAAGAGGATATTGTCCTGCCTTCGCTGTGTGCGAATCCCAAGCATCCTAAGGAGTTTGCTTTGCATTCCTTGGATGTAGTCCAGGCGATCAGGGTGTACCTGGCGTCCACTGAATCCTTCAGGAAGTCTGATTCCCTTTTTGTCCTTCCCGAGGGCCCTCAGAAGGGTATGGCTGCGTCTGCAGCAACCATTTCTAATTGGATCAGGCATGTGATTGTACAGGCCTATTCTATTAGGCAACGGGTTCCACCCCTCCCTGTCAAGGCGCACTCTACCAGAGCGGTGAGTGCGTCATGGGCTTTCCGCCATCAGGCTTCAGTGGCCCAGGTGTGCAGGGCAGCGACTTGGTCGTCCGTGCACACTTTTCCCAAATTCTATAAACTTGACGTTTTGGCATCAGCTGATGCCTCCTTTGGCCGCAAAGTTCTGTGTGCGGCAGTGCCTTGAGGGGGCCTTGGCGTTGGCCGGTCCCCGTCTGTTGGGGTTGTTTTCTCCCTTTAGTTAATTTGCTTTCCAGGGTTGTTGGCTCCAGTTGAGCTTTTCTGTTACCCAGAGTTTTTACCTTTTTGCTCAGATAAGGTTCCTTTCTCTGACCTGGGTGCTGCCTTGCCCTTGTGACGGTTGCGCTTCCCACCCCTCATGTCTACACTGCTTTGGGACATCCCATTGGTGAAGACTGAATGAGTGGGCGGCGACTGTCAGAGGACGTAAGAGAAAACTGAATTTTTGTAAAATTCCTTTCTCTGTGTCCTCTGACCGTCGCTGCCCCCGCCCCTCTAAGTGGGGATCTTTTCGACTTTAACTGCTTGCTACCAAACTGAGTTGGGAATGCTGATAGCAGGGGGGTATTGGACCAGTGGGACAGCCCCCTACAGGTGTGTCTATGTAAATTGCTTTGTTTCTAACAAGTCTTATGCCTAGCTTGCTCCTATGGATAAGAGGTCAATACCCATTGGTGAATACTGAATGGGTGGGCGGCGACTGTCAGGACTCAGAGAAAGGAATTTTACGGTAAGATTTTACAAAAATTCAGTTTTTGGACTTACCATAAAATCCATTTCTCTGATGTTCATTGATGGGGACCCACCCCTTTGGAGTTGTAATTTTTCTGTCACTGCTTGTAACAAAACCTATAGCAGTGCCTATAGCAGAGGGAGTATACCCCCTGGGACTGCCCATAGGCGTAGACAGACTTTTTTTTTCCTGCCCCACTCCTGTAGGGGGCAGTATACCCTCAATGTTTAAGATGAAGAGCTGTGTCCGTCAATGAACATCAGAGAAATGGATTTAAGTCAAAAATCCATTTTTTATTTTTTTGCAAGTCACTAAAGTAGAATTATAGGCAAAACTTTCTTTTTGACTAGAGTAAGGGAGGGCTATTACTCCAGTCAGTTTTTTTTTTTTTTTTTTTTACCTTACCATGTGTGTCCCATTGCAGAGATTTCTCTTTACTTCTGTCCCAAAGCCAAACAGGAAGTGAGCGGAAATCCCTGAAAATGAAGAATTCTTTGGGGACCACATCTCACTAGAACTAGTGTCCCCATTGGAAGATTTTCCCACTAAAAATAAATCCTAGATTTTGGGTTGTCCCCAGAATAGTATTCCTTTCAATGATCATGATAAACCGGACACATGGAGAGGGTGAATCTCTCGAAACGGACTGCAGTAAAAACTACCAGATGTTCTAATCCCTCTCCACTCTACCCAAAACTATATAAAAAAAATTTGCCTTTTTAGTTATACTTTAAGTCCATTCCCTCCACTATAGTTTGGCTTGAGATGGAGTGCAGGTTTTTCTCTGACATATTATTTTTTTATTTTTGTAGGCTAAAGTGACAGAAGAATCCTCTCAGTATGAGTTTGAAAACTACATGCGACAACAGCTTCTTCTGGCAGAGGAGAAAAACACAATCCACGAAGCAAAGAACTTCCCTCAGAAACGTCACTTTGGCAGTTTCCCACCCATTAGAAGATTGGGATATGATGCTCAGCCAGTGAGCCCTTTGGACGCTGCAATTTTGGCCCAGCGATACCTTCCTCCACCACACCTGACTCTTCCCAATGCTCACTAACTCCATTAAGCCCTAGATGCTTCATTGTCCCTTGAAAACATCAGGTGGAGAATCTCCCTCAGCTGTGAAAGGTTTACATGGTGCTAGACGTCTTCTTTGCCTCGCTCACCTTTCTTTTCCTTTACTATGATTCTGTCTAAATACATAAGCCCTGACGCCCCTTCCAGTTATCCTATAGCAATACACTTCCAGCACAATGAATACAAGCTAATGTAGCATTATTTTCAAGCAGGGTGTAAATTTCAGATGCCATTAGCTGCAGCAAATGCAAGCAAGGCACGGCAGCATTAAATACATTTTTTTTTTTCTTGTTTTAATCCCCTATTTCCTACAATTTTTATTCTTTAGCTTTCAGCTTTTTTTAAAAAAAAATATATACATATATATATTTAGATCTATACATAGACATTAAATCTACCTCTCTTTTGTAGCAAGTTCCACAGAGTGGAAACATACAGCATTTAGAAGGAGTCTGCTGTGGAACAGATTTGTCTTTTATTTGCTATTTGTTCATAGTTTGTCCCCCATTTTACTGCTGGGGTGACAGTCTAGATATTGTGTACATATATAAATATATATATAAATAATATATATCCTTATATAGAGATATATATTTGATATTGAATATCCGCTGGATTGCAATATCCATGTAGAAAGAATAAGCTGTGTTATAACCATCAGGCTTATAACATCCACATCCTCTCCTGTCGTCTGACTTGTGTTTTTTCCCCCCCCCCCCCCCCCCTGTATGATTTCAATCTTGCCTATTTATTAGAATGTGTTATATTTTTTTTTTTTTTAGTCTGAAAACAATCTTGAGGTTCCTTTACAAAGCACGGAATGGTGTGTTCACTGTGTTACACTGTGACATAGAATTTTGATGATTCATTAAAAAAAAAAAAATGCTTCTCTAAATATCTGTATATATAGGTATATTCCCTTTTATTTGGCAGGGTAAAAACCAGTACACGGTAACATATAATGGCAAATCAGATCTTTCACTGCATTGGCTAAGGTGCTGAAATCTGATTGGTTGTTAGGCACATCATTGCTGTTTGCACCATGTTATTAAATAAAGGCCAGTGTGCATTTTTCTGTTTTTATAAAGTGCTGTTGCTGTTCTCATTGACTTGTTTAATTGGGCAGATTGCATGGTTTGTAATTTATTTTTCCCGATCAGTTTTTTATGGGTACTGGCTGGGTCCAAACTCTAGGCAATCTCTTTAGAATCCGATTAAAGATTCCTAAATGAAACCTAAACTTGAAACAAACCTGTCTTTAAAAAAAAAAAAAGAAAAGTGAGAGCCATTTCTTAACTCATCTGAAAATGGTTGCTATCTTGCTCATTGTCTATCATTTGAGTAACTGGTCAAAGCTACGTTTTTTTTTTTTGCTTACTCTGCATACCTGCTTCAAGTCAGTGACTCAATTGAAGCCAAGGGGTCAGCCTTTGCATCCAGACAATTTAGAATTTTAAGGAGACACTGCCATCAGTGGCAGCCTATGTATTTTGTGACAGGTTTTCTTTAACCACTTCTGGGCCGGAAGGTTTTCCCCCTTAATGAGCAGGCCATTTTTTTGCGATCTGGCACTGCGTTACTTTAACTGACAATTGTGCGGTCGTGTGGCTCTGTACCCTAAAAAAATTGATGTCCTTTTTTTTTTTTTTTTTTTCCCCCACAAATAGAGCTTTCTTTTGGTGGTATTTGATGACCTGTGTGACTCATATTTTTTTTTGCGCTACATTTGCGAACATTAAAAAAAGTGACAATTCTATATAAAAAAAAAAAAAATATATATATATATATATATATATATATATATATATATATATATATATATATATATATATATATATATATATATATATATATATAAATATATATTTTTTTTTTTTATATAGAATTGTCACTTTTTTTAATGTTCGCAAATGTAGCGCAAAAAAAATTTTTTTTTTTTTTTAAATTACCATATTTATCGGCATATAACACGCACCTCAATTTTAGGAGGGAAATTTCAGGAAATTTTTTTTAAAATTAACAGCTTTGAACTCCATTATTTTTAACACGCACTGCAGCTTTGCCCTACATTTTTTAGAAGGAAAAAGTGCGTGTTCTACGCCGATAAATACAGTATTATAATTTTGTATTCTGCTACATATTTTTGGTAAAAAACATCCCAATTTGTGTATATTGATTGGTTTGCGCAAAAGTTATGTCTGCAACCTAGGGGAAAGATTTGTCAGCTTTTTTGGCCTTTTCTTTTTTTTTTGCTGGGTGACTTAACGGACACCTAACTGACTTTTTTTTTTTTTTGTTTTTACACTTTTGAGGGGACCAGTGACATTACTACAGTAATCAGTGCTAAAAATATGCACTGTTACTGTAATGACACTGGTAGGGAACGGGTTAACCAGGGGCGAGCAAACGATTAAATGTGTCCCTAGGGGGTGCTTTCTAACACTGACAGAATAGCGGTCTGCCATGTTTACAACTGCAGCCTGCCATTTTGTCACCATGGAGAGTTCTCGTGGGTGCTACTGGATCTGCTGATTGGCTCCCTCTGAGTGGAAAATGGGCGGACGTACAGTAAGTTGTTTTGGGGGACAGAGCCGACCTGCCGCATTGTATGTTCTGCTGGCGGTTGGCAAGTGGTTAAAAAATAAGTTCACCCTTTTAAAAATAAATGTACATCTTTTCACAGGTTCAAAAAAAGCGCATTCATTTATTTTTGTTGGGAGCCTGAAAGGCATTGCTCCCACAATCAGATCGTTGGTGCAATGCAGGGCTCTTGTAGACTCTGTGTAAACTGTTTGTACAGCCAAGCAGTTTTAAACTATGTACAGCCAAACAGGAAGCATCAACAAACTACCACAGTGCTCAACAGCATTGTGGTAGTCAATTGAGAACTGCAAGCTCACAGCCGCAATGGCTGCTGTACCTTGTAGTTTTCTATTCCCAGAACTCTGAGTGACGTGGGCACACCCTGCAGGCCACAGTCTTTGCAGAGAATGATGGAGAGCTGGAGAAGATCACCTGTCACATGGGGGAGTGGATTTGTTGCGTTACACCCTGAATATGGGTGTAACATGTTACAAAAGGTGAACTTATCCTTTTAAATATTTAGGTCGCTAATGTTTGACTTTTAGTGTGTGTTTGTGTGTGTGTATTTATTTTATTTTTTTGTAGGAAAGGATTAGAACCTTTGCTGGGTTTGTTTTGCTATCTGGGGCTCTGTTAAAGAGGTTCCCTTTCCTGGTCAAAGTGACCATGGTTTTGCTAGCTGGGAAGTGCGAGTAAATGCGGTGCACAAACTGCAACAAACATCTATCTGCGAGGGGTTCCACTGTGTGTATTTGTATATAAAATAGTGTGTTTGTGGGGTTTTTCTTTGGGGTGGGTGCATCCTGGTGAAACCCTTCTCACCATGACAGATTTGAATGCATAAAAAGTCTTTTATCAAATACAAACAAAAATAAAAAATGTACAGTGTGATTTCATATAGCACAAGTAAGGCCCCATTCAGACTCTCGTGTTAACACGTCTATATACTTACCGGCCACTTTATTGGGTACACCTTGCTAGTACTGAGTTGGACCCCCCTTTTGCCTTCAGAACTACCCTAGTTCTTCGTTGCCTAGATTCAACAAAGGTGTTGGAAACATTCCTTAGATTTTTGTCCATATTGACGAGATAGCATCATGCAGTTGCTGCAGATTTGTCGGCTGTACATCCATGATGCGAATCTCCCATTCCACCACATCCCAAAGGTGCTCTATTGGGTTCAGATCTGGTGCCTGTGGAGGCCATTGGAGTACAGTGAACTCATTGTCATTTTCAAGATCCCAGTGGGATGATTTGAGCTTTGTGCCATGGTGCATTGTCCTACTGGAATTGGCCATCAGAAGATGGGTACACTGTAGTCATAAAGGGGTGGGCATGGTCAGCAACAATACTTGGGTAGGCCGTGGCATTTAAACAATGCTCAATTGGTACGAGGGGGCCCAAAGTGTGCCAAGAAATAATCCCCAACACCATTACACCACCAGCCTAAACCATTGATAAAAGGCAGGATGGATCCATGCTTACATGTTGTTTACTCCAAATTCTGACCCTATAATCTAAATGGCTCAGCTGAAATCAAGATTACTCCAGACCAGGCAACATTTTTCCAATCTTCTATTGTCTAATTTTGGTGAGCCTGTGTGAATTGAAGCCTCAGTTTCCTGGTCTTAGCTGACAGGAGTGGCATTCGGTGTGCTCTTCTGCTGCTGTAGCCAGTCTGCTTCTAGGTTTGATGTATTTTGCATTCAGAGAGGGTATTCTGCAAACCTTGGTTGTAACGAGTGGTTATTTGAGTTACTGTTGCCTTTCATCTGCCCATTCTTCTCTGACCTCAACAAGGCATTTTCTGCCACCCAACTGCCACTCGTTTTTTTATATTCCTCCTTTTTCGTAACATTCTCTGTAAACCCTAGAGATGGTTGTGTGTGGAAATCCCAGTAGATCAGTGGTTTTGAAATATTCAGACCAGCCCGCCTGGCACCAACAATCATGCCATGTTCAAAGTCCCTTAAATTCCCTTTTCTCTATCGCTCATTGACAGACGTAGTCTTCTTGATTCTCAAGAGCTGGGTTATGTTGTCTCCGCAGGAGTAGGACTAGGCAGAATGACAAAACGTTCTGGCTCCACCCTAGGGGGCAGTCCCTGAGGGTATATCCTCCCTCTCTCTGCTACAGGGAATCAGTTTTTTTTCTGTCTAGTCAGGAGTAAGGACCTAAGTTCCTTGCTGGGATCTTTTGGTCCTGGCAAGACATTTTTTCTTTAAGAAAAAGACATTTTTTAGGTAGTTTTCTCCAGTGTTTTTTTCCTGTGAGATCTTCAAGCAAAAATGCCGGACTGGGCGACACTTGTGGTCACCCCAGCCGGCCTACGAGCGCGTGCAGACCAGGCATTGCGCTTGGTCGGCCGCGACATATTCAAGTAAGTATGCGGGGCCGGGCGACGGGCTGGATGTGAGATCCAGTGGTCACCCCGGTTTCTGCCTAAAAGCGCGTGCAGACCAGTGCGCTGAGTCGGCCGCGACGGAGTCCCAGTAAAGGGACTGACTTTGCGAGTTAAAAGCTCGCTTGGACGCCAGGACCAGAGAGTCGAGGCGTCCACAAACCCCCACCCCGGTGGAGAGGGTATTATGAAGAGAGGGTGCCTGTCGGTTCGGTATGGTGAGTAAAACGTTCCCTTTTTTCCTCATTTATGAGGCAGTATATATTATGGGCCCCTCCATATATGGTCAGTATATATCTGACACTTACAAGTCCCCCTTGTAATACAGCATGTGTTTGTGGGAAGTGGACTTGGTTCAAGAGCTAACACTCTACCCAGCAGACTGTAACATTACAGCAAACATAGGAGGTATAATCCTACCTTATGTGCAGTGTATCTCTGTAGATCCATATGTCACCTCTCAGGTAGAGGAGAACCAGAGTGCAGGTGGATGTGCTGGGAAGACGATATCGGCGGTCCGCCGCCATTTTGCCGTAGACCGAATACATATATGTCCTCAGGTCATGTCGGCCGCCATGTTTTTGGAGTCTTATGTCTCTTCTATGGGGGCGGCCATGTTTTGTGAGCCCAGCTTCCTCGTGGAGGGCTGGGAACGCCGGAAGGCGTACACAGGGGGCGGAGCCACGCCTTCTGCCCGGGAAAAAGCAAACAGCACCTTCCAGTCTGTGTAAGACAGACGCTGGCTGCAGTTTGTTGGAAACTGCACTGCATCGGTTGGTGAGCCTTGGGGGTCCCTCTCTCTCTCTCTGGGATCGAGAAGCAGGTACTCTGAGGGGCGCTATTGCGCTAGGGGGAGACACACAAAAAAAAAAAAAAGTTTTTTTGTTTATTGCTGGCAAAGTGTCCTGTATTAACATGGACCCTGCCACTCATGTATCTCCTCCGGATCCCCTCGAGGGGTCTGCGGGATCCTCCAGCACCCCATTGACAATTGAATCTTTGTCAGCTATTATGGAAACTTTTGTGTCCCGGGTGGAAGTGGCTTGTCAGGGACAGGGCGCAAGAAAGCGACCCCCGCCTAACCCCTTATTATCTGAAACCTCGGATTCAGACTCTGAGCCTATTTCTGCAGTTGCAGGTACTTCATCTGGTATTGGTGTCTCGGGTCCTGTCTCTTCAGACAGTGAGGAGGATGTTTCGGCATCTGCCATAGCCCGAGAGGAAGCGTTGGTAAACGCACTCATTGTATCTGTTCTAGAGACTTTAAGGTTACAGGGTATTCCATCAGAAATAGCTGAAACTGAGATCCCTTTTGGGACTAAAAAGCGCATCAAAGTGGCAAAGGTTTTTCCATTGCCCAAATGTTTTGGCAATCCAATCGATGAAGAATGGCGTCTGCCAAAACGCACTTTTAATATTTCCAAACGCATTGACAGGCGTTATCCGTTTGAGGAAACCCTTATTAAGAAATGGACAGAACCACCTGTGGTGGATTCACCTATTGCTAGATTGAATAAAGCCACGGTTATTCCTTTAGAAGACGCTCCGTCTTTTAAAGATCCAGTGGATCGCAAGATAGAAGCTATGTCTCGCACCATGTTTTCCTTGATTGGATCAGCTTTCAGGCCAATAATTGCTATTGGTCTGGTTTCGCAGGCTGTAACTGAATGGACCAAGTGGTTACGCCGGGACTTAGAAGAAGTCCCTCAGGCGGTATCAGATTTGTTGGAACAAATGATACAGGGGTTACAGTTTGTATGTGATGCGGCATTAGACGCCACTCCATTAATGGCGCGAGCATCAGTCTCAGCAGTGGTTCTCAGGCGTACACTGTGGCTAAAAGGTTGGATAGCCGACCAAGGTTCCAAAAAAGCATTGGCTAATATCCCCTTTTCAGGAGAGCGTCTATTTGGAGCCAACTTAGATGAGATCATTAAGGATCTCACCGGTGGAAAAAGCACCTTTTTACCGCAAAATTTTAAAGGTAAAGGAACTCGTCAAAGACGAGGGCCTTCTTTTTCTGCTCACAAGAGGTTTTTTCGTCCAGCGGGTGAAAAAACTAAGTCCTCCAAAGCTCCTGCAGGAGGCGTCAGGGGTCGGTGGTCGGGCAAGCAAAAGCCCGCCCCCTCCAGACCCGAAGATAAACCATCCAAAGCCTGAAGGTGCGCCCCCACCCATAACTGGGGTGGGGGGACGTCTTCGCCGGTTCCCGGATCCATGGCTTTCCAGAATCCCGGACAAATGGGTTTGCGAAGTCATAAGGTCAGGGTACAAGATCGAGTTTCGATCTCTCCCACCGGCGCGATTCTTCCCTTCCAATATCCGTCTATCCGCAGATCGTTTAGAAGATCTGCGGAGAGCAGTCACAGATTTACTACAACAAGGAGTGGTAGTCCACGTTCCTTGGACAGAACGGTTTCAAGGGTTTTATTCAAACCTGTTTACAATACCCAGGAAAGAGGGCAAAGTGCGTCCAATTCTGGACTTAAGAGCACTCAATTCTTTCGTCAACATAAGAAGATTCAGAATGGAGTCCATTCGCACGGTAGCAGCCTTCCTGCATCCAGGGGATGTCCTAGCGTCCATAGACATCAAGGACGCCTATCTTCACATTCCCATTTTCGCAGGACATCAGCGTTTTCTACGCTTTTCCGTAGAGGAGAACCACTATCAGTTTGTGGCGTTACCTTTCGGTCTCGCCACGGCTCCGCGGGTCTTCACAAAGGTGTTGGCCCCAATGTTGGCACTTCTGCGCCAAAGAGGTATATCGATTCTAGGTTACCTAGACGATCTTCTGCTTCATGCAGAATCTCCTCAGACCTTGCTACAAAACATAGAAATTACTATGATTTCTTTACAGGAATTCGGGTGGCTGGTGAACCAGCAAAAGTCATTTCTGGTTCCCACCCAGAGGCTCGAATATCTGGGTCTAATTCTAGACACAGTCAGGACGAGAGTTTTCCTTCCGGTAGGGAAACTTCGAAAGATTCAATCAGCAGTCCAGTTGTTACTGTCCAACAGCTGGTCTTCCCTTCGGACGTGCATGAGGGTTCTGGGGTTGATGGTGGCTTCATTCGAAGCAGTCCCATTTGCCCAGTCCCATACCCGAATTCTTCAGCAAGAGATTCTTCTCAGATGGAATCGGAATCCGGAATCCCTGGACAATCAGATACGATTGAGCAAACAGACCAGAGAGTCTCTGGTTTGGTGGCTTCGGTCTCCAATGCTCAGCCAGGGAAAGTCATTTCTGCCAATATATTGGACGATAGTGACCACGGATGCCAGTCTATCCGGATGGGGAGGAATTCTTGGTCAGTTATCTGTCCAGGGACTTTGGTCCCCGGAAGAATCCAGATTACCGATAAATGTATTGGAACTGAGAGCGATCAGACTTTGTCTGATTCACTGGACCGAGCAGCTCCAGGGCAGCCCGGTTCGGATCCAGTCGGACAATGCCACGGCCGTGGCTTATGTCAATCATCAGGGGGGCACCAAGAGTGTCCGAGCGGCCAAAGAAGTGGCTTGCATTCTTCGCTGGGCGGAACGATTTGTTCCAGCAATCTCTGCGGTGTTCATTCCGGGGGTGGAGAATTGGCAGGCAGATTATCTCAGCCGTCAGACCCTGGATCAGGGGGAATGGTCCCTCCATCCAGACGTTTTCCACCAGTTGTGCCTACGGTGGGGCACACCGGATGTGGATCTGTTGGCATCACGATTCAACAGGAAAGTTCAGAGATTCGTGGCTCGCTCCCGCGATCCTCTAGCAGAAACCGCAGACGCACTGATCGCCCCGTGGGGGCAATACCAGCTAATATATGCCTTCCCTCCTCTCGCGTTACTGCCAAGACTTCTTCGCAGGGTAGAGGAGGAAGGAATCCCAGTAATCCTGGTAGCTCCGGACTGGCCTCGTCGAGCTTGGTACGCCGACATGGTCAGACTGGTGGCGGACGTCCCGTGGAGACTTCCTCTCAGGGAGGATCTACTGTCTCAGGGACCGATCTTCCATCCTGCTTTACGATCGCTGGCTTTAACGGCCTGGCTATTGAGACCCAGGTGCTGAAGGACAAAGGTTTGTCAGCTTCAGTTATTCCTACTCTAGTTGAAGCAAGGAAAGCGACTTCCAGAAAGATTTATCATCGCACATGGAAGTCCTACATTGCATGGTGTGAACCTTTAGGGTTCCGTCCTCGGTCTTATTCGATTAGTCGAATATTGGCTTTTCTGCAACAAGGGGTTGAGCAGAAACTGGCCTTGAGTACTATCAAGGGTCAGGTCTCAGCATTAGCCATCTTCTTTCAGAAGCCTTTGGCTACTCATTCCTTGGTGCGGAATTTCATCCAGGGGGTGCGACATCTGGCTCCGCCAGTGCGCGCGCCGTTACCCCCCTGGGATCTTAATTTAGTGTTGTCGGTTCTTCAGAAACCTCCCTTTGAAGATATTAGGGAGATTCCTCTACCCACGTTGTCCCAGAAGGTGGCCTTCTTGGTGGCTATTACTTCTGCACGCAGGGTGTCAGAACTGGCCGCATTATCTTGTCGTTCACCATATCTGGTGGTTCATAGAGATAAGGTGGTTCTTCGTCCGAATCCATCCTTCCTACCAAAAGTAGTTTCAGAATTTCATCTGAATGAAGAAATTGTATTACCTTCCCTGTGTCCTAAGCCCAGTCATCCTCGGGAATTTGCTTTGCACTCCTTGGATGTGGTCCGGGCGATCAGGGTATACTTGAAAACGACAGACTCGTTTCGCAAGACGGATTCACTTTTTGTGATCCCAGATGGACCCAAAAAGGGGTTGCCTGCATCTGCCGCGACCATTTCCAGATGGATCAGACAGACGGTAGTGCAGGCTTATTCTATTAAGGGTCGGGAGCCCCCGTTCCCTGTTAAGGCGCACTCCACTCGGGCACTTAGTGCGTCATGGGCCTTTCGCCATCAGGCG
The DNA here is from genome assembly GCF_965119305.1 of Pelophylax lessonae. Lineage (NCBI taxonomy): Eukaryota > Metazoa > Chordata > Amphibia > Anura > Ranidae > Pelophylax > Pelophylax lessonae. The sequence continues at coordinate 329,048,113 of NC_138769.1, forward strand.
TCAGTGGTCCAGGTGTGCAAGGCGGCTACCTGGTCGTCGGTGCATACCTTCTCTAAACATTATAAAGTTGATGTAATGGCATCGTCTGATGCCTCATTTGGCCGCAAGGTTTTGCAGGCCGCAATTTGAGTAGACCAGTGGTCTACCTCGAGGGTTTTTTTCCGTTGGAAAATTTTTTCTTTTAGTCTCATTCTTTGTTTATAATGAGCCTTTAAAACTTCTAGTTTGGCACCGGTTGGGCCTACTAGATTGGATTTGATTTTGTCAATCCCACCCCTCATTTGTGGCACTGCTTCTGGATGTCCCAGCTCTTGAGAATCAAGAAGACTACGTCTGTCAATGAGCGATAGAGAAAAATGGATTTTTGTAAGAACTTACCGTAAAATCCTTTTCTCTTAAGCTCATTGACAGACGTAGTACCCGCCCCTCTATCATTGAGTTGGGTTGGGTTAATTTCTCTGTACTGCTTTAAACAGAACTGATTCCCTGTAGCAGAGAGAGGGAGGATATACCCTCAGGGACTGCCCCCTAGGGTGGAGCCAGAACGTTTTGTCATTCTGCCTAGTCCTACTCCTGCGGAGACAACATAACCCAGCTCTTGAGAATCAAGAAGACTACGTCTGTCAATGAGCTTAAGAGAAAAGGATTTTACGGTAAGTTCTTACAAAAATCCATTTTCTTCCCCATTCTGATGCTCTGTATGAACTTCAGCAAGTCATCTTCACCATGCCTAAATGCATTATGTTTCTGCCATGTGTGTGGCTGATTAGCAGTTTGTGTTACCAAGCAATTTCACAGGTGTACTGAATAAAGTGACCGGTGAGTGTATGGTACACTTGAGCTGGATACATACTATCCAAATTTTGTGGTTAGATTTCCTTCCAATTTACCTTTTCTATGTAGTGTAAGGGCCAGACAGATTGCATACAAATTGAAAGTGTTTAGGTTTGACCTCATATTATATGGTTTTGGTAAGTCTAAAGGGAAAAGTCTTCTGAAAATCTTAGTGTGTATGGCCCATTAGTGTTGTGTTAAAGGAGAAGTTTGGGATTGTTAAACAAATCCTTCATATTCACTTCTTCATCATTATTATACTGCAACTATCAACTGCCAGCTGTAAGTCAGTGATGGCGTTACTGTTGATCGTTCATTTCTCGGTCAGCTCTGAGCAGAGTCCAGTGACTGTTGATCACTGCTCTGCCCCTCTAGCGCTGAAAGCCAGTGACACCTGGCAGTCAGGCAGCTGGGTTGATCTGACAATGTGGTTGGGATCGTTCCAGAGCCTGGAGCAGCTCTGTGCTAGCAGCGGGCTTTAGCCCACGGTTAGCTGATTCTTGGTCACAGGAAAGCACAAATGTGCTTGCTTAACCCACAAAATAAGTATGGCAAAAAAAAAAAAGCATTAGCATACTTTTTTTTTTTTTAAGCAGCCTATTCCTGTTTTCTTGCCTGTGTGAGGCTCTATTTCCAATTGCTGTGTCCCAGATACAGCAGATCACAGATTGGGCTACAGAGAAAATGTGATTGGCCTAGTACCATGCAATTGCTTTGATCAGTCTCAGTGATTGCACATGTAAGCAGCCTAATGCTGCAGCCTTTAATGTCTCTCCTCTCCCAGCGTCCGACCGGCGATGAGGGAGTGTGTAGCACAGTGCTGGACACCACTACACACTGAAGAAGTAAAAATAAATGGTTGGTGTCACCAGAGCAGTGTCACTGGTGACATTGTACTCCTCTGGTTAGTGATCAGAGACTTGGTATGCCTTTGCAGCATATAGTGTCTCTGATCATTGGCCAGAGCACTGTGATGTCATAGTGGATCACCGCCTGTTTTTTTTAAAATGTTGCTCAGGGGCAGTTACAGCACAGCCCTATTCACTTAAATGGGTCGCACTCAGCAGCAAGTATTGCTTGTCCAGTGCGACACTATGGCATGTTTACACCCCTGGCTGTTATCTTTCTAGGTAAAGGGGGAGTAAAAAATGTAGCTCAACCACAGGGTTTTACCACATCAGTGCAGCCAGCAACACCCTTTCTGATCACCACCCCACCAGTGCAGTGTTGCTTATACTTACTTTGCCCTTTTTATTGACTGTGGCTCTCACCTGCAACTTGAACCCATCTACACTTCCCACAAACTACATTCTTGAGAGGCACCAGTCCCAGCTATCCCCTGGCCCTTGAACATGACATTCCTAGGGTCAGCCACATCCCACTAGGCTAGGCTTAGCTTAGTGTAGCATCAACTACAGCAGTCTTCATTACCATGTTCCCTGACCAATTGTGCAGAGGCAACCATTATAGTACACTGTTCTAATATAATTGGTTGATTTCTGTGATCTACAATTGGAAATATCTGGTTCATAATCCAGTCAAACATCAAAAAAGTCTCATGTGCTGTCCTCGTTCTTTGGAGGAGTAGCAGAATGTCTTTTATGGTGTAATTCTAAGTATGTCCATGTTGTGTATAGTAGATAGAGCGTAAATACTATTATACCTTTTCCTCTGACAGCACTGAAGAACTGACACTTTGCTACAATGTAAGATAGTGAGTGTACAGCTTGTATAACAGTGTAAATTTGCTGTTCCCTCAAAATAATTCAACGCACAGCTTTTGATGTCTAAACCACTGGCAAAAAAAGTGAGTACACCCCTAAAGCTGGATACACACTATACAACTTTTGTTGGTAGAGTTCCATTAGATTTACCTTCAACTTTGTAGTGCAGGGGCCTGCCTGATTGCATACAAATTGAAAGTTTTTAGGTCTGACCTCATCTTATATGGTTTTAGTAAGTCTAAAGAAATTACAAGGCCTCAGCTGTGAATGGGGAACAGGTGTGTTAATTTTTTTTTTCGTTTTCACTCTCTCACTTAACAGAGGCATGGACTCCAGAGAGAGAGATATATAATTTTGCCCCTGTAAAAATCATTAGTAAGACCTCATCTGGAATATGCAGTTCAGTTTTGGGCACCAGTTCTTAAAAAGGATATTGGGGAACTGGAGACAGTGCATAGAAGGGCAACCAAACTGATAAGAGGCATGGAGGAGCTCAGCTATGAGAAAAGATTCTCTCTTGAGAAGAGAAAACTAAGGGGGATATGATCAACATGTATAAATACATAGGGGGTCCATATAGTGAACTTGGTGTTGAGTTATTCACTTTAAGGTCGACACAGAGGACAAGGGGACACTTTACGTCTAGAGGAAAACAGATTTTGTCTCCAAATATGGAAATGTTTCTTCACCGTAAGAGCTGTGTAAATGTGGAATAGACTCCCTTCAGAGGTGCTTCTGGCTAGCTCGCTTTCCTGGGTGTACATATTATAAATGGGTACTGATATGTATGGGTAAAGTTAATCCAGGGAATATCAGATTGCCTCTCGGGGGATCAGGAAGGATTTTTTTTTTTTCCCCTGCTGTAGCAAATTGGATTTTGCTTTGCTGGGGTTTTTCCGCCTTCCTCTGGATCAACTGTGGCTATAGGATTGTGTATATGGGATTGTATTGTTGGGTTTTCTTTTACGGTTTTTGTTTTCATTGGTTGAGCCAGATGAACTTGTGTCTTTTTTTTTTTTTTCTCAACCTAACATTATAATAACTATATACTGGTCACTGCAACATGGCACCTCAAAGCAAAGAACTCTGAGCATCTGAAAAAAAGAACTGTTGCTCTACATAAAGATGACCTAGGCTATAAGAAGATTGCCAAGACCCTGAAACTGAGCTGCAGCACAGTGGCCAAGACCATACAGTGGTTTAACAGGACAGGTTCCTCTCAGAACTGGTCTCGCCATGGTTAACCAAAGAAGTTGAGTGCACATGCTTAGCATCATATCCAGAATTTTGTCTTTGGGAAATAGACGTATGAGTGCTGCCGAGGTTGAGGGGGGGGGGGGGGGTTAGCCTGTCAGTGCTCAGACCATATGCCACACACTGCATTAAATTGGTCTGCATGACTGTCGTCCCAGAAGGAAGCCTCTTCTAAAGATGATGCACAGGAAAGCCCACAAACAGTTTGCTGAAGACAAGCAAACTAAGGACATGGATTACTGGAACCATGTCCTGTGGTCTGATGGGACAAAGCTAAACTTATTTGGTTCAGATGGTGTCAAGCGTGTGTGGCAGCAACCAGGTGAGGAGTACAAAGACAAGTGTGTCTTGCTTACAGTCAAGCATGGTGGTGGGAGTGTCATTGTCTGGGGCTGCATGAGTGCTGCCGTAACTGGGGAGCTGCATGTCCTTTTGAGAACCATGAATGCCAACATGTACTGTGACATACTGAAGCAGAGCATGATCCCCTCCCTTCGGAAACTGGGCCAGAGGGCAGTATTCCAACAAAACCCCAAACACACCTCCAAGACGACCACTGCCTTGCTAAAGAAGCTGAGGGTAAAGGGGATAGACTGGCCAAGCATGTCTCCAGACCTAAACCCTATTGAGCATTTGTGGGGCATCCTGAAACAAAAGGTGGAGGAGCGCAAGCTCTCTAACATCCACCAGCTCCGTGATGTCGTCATGGAGGAGTTGAAGAGCACTCCAGTGGCAACCTGTGAAGATCTGGTGAACTCCATGCCCAGGAGGGTTAAGGCAGTGCTGGAAAATAATGGCGGCCACTCAAAATATTGACACTTTAGGCCCAATTTGGACATTTTCATTTAGGGGTGTACTCACTTTTGCTGTCAGCGGTTTATCCATTAATGGCTGTGTGTTGAGTTATTTTGATGGAACAGCACATTTACACTGTTGTACAAGCTGTACACTCACGACTTTACATTGTAGCAAAGTGTAATTTCCTCAGTGTTGTCACATGAAAAGATATAAAATATTCATAAAAATGTGAGGGGTATACTAACTGTTGTGAGATAGTGCATACCTTAGGGGCCATACACACTATAAGATTTTCTGAAGACTTTTTCCTTCAGATTTACCTTTTTTATGTAGTGCAAGGGCCTGCCAGATTGCATACAAATTGAAAGTGTTTAGGTTTTACCTCCATATTATATGGTTTTGGTAAATCTAAAGGAAAAGGTCTTCAGAAAATCTTATAGTGTGTATGGCCCATTAGCCTATGCATATTGGCTTTGACCAGTGTGGTACTGGCCCTTCAGCATATTTTTGCATAATATGTCTGTTCTGTCAACTATTACTTGAGTTATAAGCGCTGTAACCATTACAGGGTGAATCCTGAAGAAGCCCTCCTTTTTGGAGCTAAATGCATGATCCATACACCCTCTGCCATCCATCCAAGTACAGATGGTTGTAAACAAAAAGTGCAGCGCTAGATGTGAATAACTAAACTAATGATGATGAAGCTAATAAAGTAACATAGATGAACTGGGTTCAATGGTGAAAAGGTATAAATGCGTTAGATGGCACAAAAGTGAAAAAAAAAAAATCCAAAAAAGGTGAAAATTCTTGTTGCCACAGTGAATGTGAAACAAAAATTCTTCAAAATTGTGCTGCAAATGGTAAGTAAAGACAAAATAGTTGTATCACAGTCCACCACCAATTGTTTAAAGAGGTTTATCAGAGTGAGTGGACCCAGTTTGGCTTACGCCTAGTGCGTCGACTCATGCGTTGGCGTATGTACACCTGGTGTGCCGAGGATGATGTTAAATGGCACCTCAGATCGATCTCCTTCACAATTCCTTGTATTGGTCAGGATATATAGTAGATGTATAGTCTCCCAAAATTGATCAAATGTTACGGAAAGGAAACAAAAATGCTCCAGTGTAAAACCATAAAGGAAAGGCATTTTATTACAATTTCAGAACACTTACAGTTAAGTAGAATAAAAAGCGCCTATCAAAAATAAATCTGCATACAGTTTCAAACCGCAGTAGCATGGACAGGACTCGACCAAGTACAGATGGTTGTAATAATGGGATTTTAGACTTAACATAAAATCCATTTCTCTGATGTTCATTGACGGTCACAGCTCCTGCTTTTCTTAACCATTGGGTTGTACTGCCCCCTACAGGAGTAGAACACTAGGCAGAAAAAAAGTCTGGCTATGCCTATGGGCAGTCCCAGGGGGTATACTCCCTCTCTTTGCTATAGGCACTCAGTTTTGTTACAAGCAGTGTCAGAAGAATTACAACTCGACAGAGGGGGGTGGGTGCTGTGTCCATCAATGAACATCAGAGAAATGGATTTTACGGTAAGACAAAAATCCAGCTTTCTCTTTTGTTCATTGACGGACACAGCTCCTGATCTAATTAACCATTGGGATATCCAAAAACAGTGTTCAACATGAGGGTTGGGAACAGCAAAAAATAAATTCCCAAGGCTAACTATAGCCGACAAGGTAAACAGGAGCTCAACCAAAACAACTGGAGCTCACCTGAAAGAAAACGATACACCTTCAAAGAGGACCAGATCCTCTAACCAGCAGCCTGCAAAAACCTTGGGGCCAAAGAAAGCATCCGCAAATGCCAACACATCAACTTTATAGAACTTTGTGAAATTGTGCACCTACAACCAGGAGTCCGCTTTGCATACCTGCATCACTAACGCCTGATGACAGAAAGCCCTGGAGGCAGTGGGCGCCTGAGTAGAATGTGCTTTGACAGGGAAAGGAGGAACATGACCCTGCATGAAATAGCAATGTAAAAAAGTGGTTGAAAAAAAGGGGAAATTCCAAACACTTTGCCCAGCGCTTATTGTTATAAGGGGTATGGCATACAGTTAAATATTAAAATAATGCATAAATTTCATACAATTTCCTGATAGTAGCAACTGTAATGTTAAAACAGTCCATAAAACAATGTAATAAATACTAAAATTTGAAGATCAGCATTGATTACACTCAATAGCGCTCAATATGTATTACCGTATTGGGAATCAACCAGTTCTCATCAAAGGATAAAAACTATATTGTAAAAGATGCAGTCCTCATAAAAGAGTGAAATCTACACTCAATACAGTCTTTTTGTTAGAAAAAATTATTTTGGTACTCCCAGGGCTCAGCATTTAGGGTTCTGATCCGGCGTAAACCTTCACCACACCAAAAAGTGATCCCCTTAGGAATGGACACTCACCAGAGTTACAATAATCTTGTGCCTGTAAGCATAGGTTGCTTGCACCCTTTGGGAGTCTGGACCTCCTCTGCTGACACCTGGACGGCCACTGTGTTTAGATATCCCTCAGAGACCAAGCGGTACCAAAAACAAATGGAATGGGAGGCACAATAGTGTAATACTGTCTTGCAGTTTTATATTCAACACAACACACCAAAGTAAACCCCCCCAAATCCAATATGCTTACATCAGATAAAATTTTCCAAGCATTAAATGATAATCAAGACGTTATGGCCAGCTCACCGCTGCTGACTAGTTCTCTCTCAGCTTAGTCGAATGGCGAGATCCGGATTCCAGCCGAGACGTCTATGACCATCAAGGAGACAGCGTGCCTGCATTAAATAGACCTGAACCACCATCTGTCTGATCCATCTAGAAATGGTCGTAGAGGAAATGGACAACCCTTTCAGAGGCCCATCCATGAGCACAAATAGTGAGTCTGACTTCCTAAAAGACTCTGTAGCTGCCAGGTATACCCGAATTGCTCGGTCCACATCCAAGGCATGCAAAGCAATTTCCTTTGGATGTGTTGGCCTGGGACACAGGGAAGGCAACACAATGTCTTCATTCAAATGAAAATCCGAGACAACCTGAGGAAGGAACAATGGACAGGGGTGAAGAACCCACCTAATCACTGTGAATCACCAGTAAGGTGAACGACAGGATAACTCCGATTCCGACACCCTGCGCGCAGAGGTAAAGCTACCAAAAAGGCCCCCTTCTGGGACAGCTTAAGCAGGGGAATCTCCTGAAGATTCTCAAACAGAGGCTCCTGGAGTACTGAGAGCACCAAATCGTGGGTCCCAAGGCAGCAACAGAGATCGCACTGGAGATGTAAAGTGCCTAACTCCCTGAAGAAAAGTATGCACCAGGGATGTGGCCAAGGCCTGTTGAAATTAGACCGCTAAGGCCGACGCCTGACCCTTGATAGTACTCAAGGCCAGTTTATGTTCAACCCCCATTGAAAGAAGGTACAGATCCAAGCCACCGAACAAGAGTGAGAATGAACCGCAAGACACTTGCACCACGCAATGTACGCCATATACGACAGTAGATCTTCCTAGAAATAGGTTTCCTAGTTTTTAACCACGTAGGAAATGCTGACTCACGACTGTAAAGCAGGATGTAAGATTGGCCCTTGGGACAGCAGATCCTCAGCTTCCAGGGAACATCGGCTACCAGCCACACCAGATCTGCATACCAAGCCCCGCGAGGCAAGTCCGGGGGCACTAAGATGGTCGGAATACCTTCTGCCTCGAACCTGCATAGAAGTCTTGGCAGAAGCTTGAGTCGAGGGAAGGCGTAAATCAGACGATACTGACCCCACAGGGCATCCGTAGCGTCCGCCAGAGGATCCCGTGCCCAAGCCACAAACCTCTGCACCTTTCTGTTGAGCCAGGAAGCCAACAGATCTACCTCAGGGATGCCCCATCGGAGACACAACTAATGAAACGCCTTCGGATGGAGGGACCACTCCCCTTGGTCCAATGCCTGCCGATTGAGGTAATCCGCCTGCCGGTTTTCCACCCCGGCAATGTGTATGGCGGAGAGGGCTTGAACGAATAGTTCTACCCACCTTAGAATGCTGGCTACCCCCAGAGCCGCCAGGACACTTCTTGTGCCCCCCTGGTGACTGACATACGCCACGGCCGATTGAATACGCACTGGGCATCCCTGAAGACAATCTGTCCAATATTCCAGGCACAGTCTGATCGCTCGGAGTTTCAAGACATTGATGAGTAGTCTGGACTCTTCCAGTGTCCAGATCCCCTGAGCAGAAAATTTGCCAATAACTCCACCCCAACCGGACAGGCTGACATCCGTGGTGACCACTGGTCCAATACAAGGGGAGGAAGGATTTGCTCAGCCGAAAAATGAAGCCACCATATCAGGGACTCTTTCAATCCCCGGGTCTGATTGTCTAGAGACTACGGATTCTTGTGCCATTTGGCCAGAATCTCCCCTGCAGGGACCTCGTATGGAACAGTGCAAAGGGAACTGCCTCTAAGGTAGACACCATCAGGCCCAGCACCCGCATGCAAGTCCGGAGGGATGACCATGCTGGACAGCAGGGGACGAATTGCAGCCTGTAGTGTCTGAAGTTTGTCCAGAAGAAGGAGCACTCTGGCTAAGGTCGAGTCCAGAGTCAGACTCAGATAGTCCAGCTTGTGGATGGAACCAGAGCAGACTTCTGAAAAATCAGAATGCAGCCAAATGCCACTCCCCTGCTTTCTAGACTGTCTCTGTCTCAGCAGTGGTCCTGCGGCGCATTATTTGGCTGAAATGCTGGTCTGCGGACCAGGCTTCTAAAAACACCTTCTCTGATGTTCTATTCATGGAAGATTGCCTTTTTGGAGCTTCCTTGGAAACGACCTCACAGGGGAAAATACTCTTCTTCCTCAGGCTTCCAAGGAAGTCTTGGTCGGGCAAACCATGAGCAGGTTCTGCCAGACCTGCAGACAAACATTCCTCCACGTGAAGGGGCACCCTCACCTGTATCTTGAGGGACATCTTCACTGTTTTCTGGTTCCGTGGACCTCCCTGATTCAGGACAAGTGGGTCCATGGAATCATTCGCTTCCCTTCCAACCTGCGCCTGTCCCCAGATCGCTTAAAGGATCTCTATGGCTGGTTCAGGACTTGTTTCTTCAAGGGGTGATTGTTCTGGTTCAAAATTTAGAAGGATTTCAAGGTTTTTACTCAAACCTGTTTACAATTCCCAGGAAGGAGGGCAAGGTGCGTCCAATACTGGACCTCAAGGCGTTAAACTGCTTTGTGCGTGTACAGTTCCGGTGGTGGTGTCCTTACATTGGGGACTTTCTCGCCTCCATCGACATCAAGAATGCCTATCTTCATATCCCAATATGTGTCACCCGTCTGCGCTTCCTCCGCTTTGCCATGGGCGAGGAGCATTATCAGTTTGTGGCATTACCCCTTGGTCTCGTCTCTGCTCCTCGGGTCTTCATGAAAGTGTTGGCCCCAGTTCTAGCATTACTGCGTCAGCGGGGGATCGCGATATTGGGGTACCTGGACAATCTGCTCTTACAAGCCTTCTTCAACTGCCTTGTTGAACTACTTGGAGATTTCTCTGCAAACGCTGAGGGAGTTTGGTTGGATTCTGAATCTTCAGAAGTCTGCTCTGATTCCGTCCACATGCCTGGACTACCTGGGCCTGACTGGATTCATCCTCAGCCAGAGTGCTTCTTCCTCTGGAGAAACTTCAAAAGTTGCAGGAGGCAATTCGGCTTCTGCTATCCAGCAGATGGTCATCTCTTGGGACTTGCATGCGGGTGCTGGGCCTAATGGTGTCTACCTTGGAGGCTGTTCTGTTTGTACAGTTCCACACGAGATGTTTGTAAAAGAAGATTCTGGTAAAATGGAACAAGGATCCTCAGTCTCTGGACAATCTGATCCTGTTGAGCCGGAGTACGAGACGGTCCCTGGTTTGGTGGCTTCATTCTTCAGCACCTCGTCAGGGAAAATTATTTCTTCCTCTATACTGGAAGGTTGTCACCATGGATGCCAGATTATCTGGTTGGGGAGGTGTTCTTGGCACAGAGTGTGCCCAGGGACTCTGGTCTCTGGAAGAATCCAGGCTACCAATCAATGTACTGGAACTCCGAGTGATCAGACTTTGTCTGGATAATTGGACACGTTGTCTCCAGGGGTGTCCTGTATGGATTAAATCGGACAATGCCACGGCTGTGGCCTATGTCAATCACCAAGGGGGCACAAGAAGTGTTCTGGCGGCTCGGGAAGTAGCCGGCATTCTAAGGTGGGCAGAATGATTCGTTCCAGCCCTCTCTGCTGTACACATTCCAGGGGTGGAAAATTGGCAAGCAGATTTTTTCAGTCGACAGGCGTTAGACCAAGCAGATTGGTCAACTAATCTGGAGGTGGTCCATCAGCTGTGTCTCCGGTGGGGTACTCCCGTGGTGGATCCGTTGGCCTCTCGCCTCAACAGGAAGAATTCAGTGGTTTGTGGCATGGTCTTGGGATCCTCTAGCCGACGTAACAGGTGCGCTAGTGGCTCCTTGGAGTCAGTATCGTCTGATTTTATGCCTTTCCTCTTCTTCAGCTTCTGCCGAGACTCCTACGCAGGATTGAAGCAGAAGGGATTCCGGTCATCCTAGTTGCTCCAAACTGGGCTTGCCAGTTTTGGTTCACTGATCTAGTATGGCTGGTTGCTGATGCTCCTTGCAGACTTCCTCTCAGGGAAGATCTGCTGCCCCAAGAGCCAATCTTCCATCCTGCTTTACAGTCGCTGGCTTTGACGGCTTGGCTGTTGAAAGTCTGGTGCTGAAGGTAGAGGATTTTCAGACTCGTGATTCCTACGCTATTAAAGCTAGAAAATCTACTTCTGGGAAGATTTACCATAGTACGTGGAAGACGTACATTGCGTGGTGTGAATCCCTCCGAGTTCATCCTCGTTTCTTTTCGGTGACTCGGATCTTGGCTTTCCTCTGACGGGTTGAGCAGCCCCTGGCCTTGTGTACCATCAGGTTTCAGCCTTGGCAGTTTTCTTTCAACGTCCATTGGCCACACACTCCTTGGTGGGTACCTTTTCTACAGGGCATGAGACTCTTGGTTCCCCCAGTGCGGTCTCCATCACCTCAATTTGGTGTTTGTCAGTTCTCCAGAAGCCTCCCTTTGAAAATATTAGGGAGATTCCCCTGCTTAAGTTGTCTCGGAAGGTGAATAAACAAAGAATAATAGTAGCGCTTGAAACAATATTTAAAAAGTCTCTGAAAATAGAACCAAGAGAATCCCCCAAGATGCCAGTCTGGTTAGTGTCAAACTCCTCCCAGCATATGAAGCATAGTCCTGCAAGGTTATTCAATGTTGGTAAATCAGAACATCCGTCCCCAGAGACTTCAAACCTCCAACAATTCACAAACCGTAAATCATTCGTGTAGTTCACCAGGGTCACCACTATTCCACCACCAAGTGCAGGGGGACAATAGGAAATGGCCACTCACCAGATCAAGTTGCTCACTCACTCTCATAAGTGAGCACACCTCGCATATAAAAAATACCCACATAGGTAGAGATCAGCAAGAGTTAAATCCAAGATTGGTCCAGTGGTTCTCTTCCTCTCATGCTCCCATGTACGTGGAAAACATAAAAAACATTCCCCACTAGTGCAATATGTCTGATAACATTTTATTCATGAAATAACAGCACAGCATACATTGCACTCACTTGTGAAGAAAATGGTAAAAGCTTATCTCATATAATGGCAGGTTTGGAACGTTCACTGCTACTACGATGTGGCTCCACGCCAGATCGGGTAGTCCCGGAAGTCCTCCGCTGTCGTAGTCCGCGATAGGGTGCGTCGTCTGGCCACGCCCCGACGCGTTTCGTCACTTCCTGACTTCAACTGGGGGCGCGGCCAGACAAGCGCTCCCGATCTATTTATGCTTCGCCTCACGGCGTCACAACCAATGGTGAAGCAAACAGGTCACCCGGAAGGACAACTCGCCTCGTGAAACCGGAAATTGAATACAGACTGGGAACTTCCTGTCAGGCGATGCTAAAACACCACCTTTGCAGACACCAATATACATAAGTCTGAACCTATTTGTAACCCCGCCCCGGGCCATTCCAAATAGGCGTGTAGTCTGATCCAGTGACCTGCTACTTCCGTCATCACGGGTCCCATCAAGAGTTACCCAAACAAGTGAATAACCACCCGATGGTGACTCGGCGCACTCTTAATAGCATCCCATGCTGTAGGCTGCAAAATCCTGAAAAACAGAGATGCACACCTCCAACTATGGCACGCTAATGCGGACAAATAAAGAATACAATATATAACTAAAAATTAGGAATACAATCCATAATATATTACTAAAAATTCGCACATTGCTCAAACTTTAAAATCAGATATCAAATCCAATAAAATATAGTAAAATGTATAAGATCAAATATCGCTATCAAACGATGGAAATACATTCAATATGGTATAGGTCTAAAAAACTTGGATGCAGAATAGGGATGATGTTAAATATTTCCTCTAAAGTTGCAGTCGAAACTAGTAAGCTAAGAGTCACTGATGAAACCATTTAGATCAAGTTCGATGTTCAATCCCACCGGCGCGAGGGATTGGGTCAGGTAAATCCATTTAGTTTCGCATTTAGAGAGTTCCCTGACCCAATTGGCCCCTCGCCAAGGTGGTGTGACCCGTTCAATGCCCCAAAATAATAGTTCACTGGGGTCACAGTGGTGATGTTGGCGAAAGTGGGCTAGCACATTGTGCTCTCGTTTGCCATTGATAATGTTGGTGATATGTTCACCAACACGAATTTTCAAGGTTCTTTTAGTTCTCCCTATATAAACCAGCTTACATGGGCACATGAGTCCATAGACGACATGAGTGGTGTCACATGTAATAAAGGATTTAATTTTAAATGTTCTGTCAATGGCTGGAACAGAAAAAGATGTGCATCTTCTCAAATTATTAGGTGTAAGAGAACATGCTCTGCACCTCCCACATGTAAATGAGCCTTTTAGATCTGGAAAAAAGGCGATATTCGGTGGATCAATCACTTTTCTCACCACACGATCACCAAAATTGGGAGCTCTCCGATATATAAAAGAGGGATTGTTGGGTAGGGCTGGGCCCAAGGTCCTGTCCATTTGCAATATCGGCCAATGTTGTTTAAATATGGCTTCTACCTTCCTGTAGTCATTCGAGAAGTCAGAGAGGAAACTCCATTGTTTGGGGTCATTTTCTGGTGCCCCAGCTCTGACTCTCTGACTCAGAGGCCTAGGTGCCTCCAAAATGTTGGTAATCTCTCTATCCAACACCGACTCCTCGTATCCCTTGGCCACAAACCTTTCCTTTTAGGATTCCAACCTGGTCTAAATAATCATTTGTAGATGTGCAATTCCGCCTGACGTGTAAGAATTGCCCCCTGGGAATATTCTTAAGCCAGTTGGGGTGGTGGCCGCTTTGTATGGCGAGGTAGCTGTTTCTGTCCGTGGTTTTGAAGAATACTTTGGTAGAGAGGATATTGCCCTCCCTCTTTACTGTAACATCTAGAAAATGAATTTCACTCTGACTGTAGTTAAACTCAAGTCTGATGTTATTCTGGTTGTTGTTCAAATGCTGCATGAAGGTCATAAGGTTTTGCTCCGATCCCTCCCAGATAAAGACAATATCATCTATGAACCGACGATAGTATCTTAACTCGGGTCTAGTGATATTAAACACAAATTTGTCCTCCCACTCCGCCATAAAAATGTTGGCCAGACTGGGAGCAAATTTGGCGCCCATTGCCACGCCAGTTCTTTGGCTGTAAAAATTGCTATCATGCCAGAAATAATTATGGCCTAGGCAAAAATCCAGGGCTTTTCCAATAAAGACCTTTTGTTCCCATGGCAGGTCATCTCTTTTGCTCATAGCCCAATTAAGGGCCAACAGAGCATCGTTATGTTGGATGATGGTGTAGAGGGACGCCACGTCGGCCGTCACTAAGAAGGCCGGCGAGTCGTCCCTCAGCAACACATCATCCAATGACAAGAGCAGGTCAGCTGTATCCTTCAGGAATGCCTTAGTTCTAGTCACGCTGGTTTGTAGGAACTTATCCAGGTACTGGCCTAGTCTGGCATTCACTGACCCTATCCCGTTTACAATGGGTCGAGGAGGTGGATTCTCTGGGTTTTTGTGAATTTTCGGTAGTGTGTACAGAATTGGGATGCGGCAAGCACTAGGGAGTAAGAAGTTCCTCTCCTTTTTGGTTAGAACTCCCTCCTTCCAACCTAAGCCAACTAGGATTTCTAGATCTTTCACAAAGTTGGCAGTAGGGTCACCTGGTAATCTGGCATAAGTGAGGTCATCATTCAACATCACCTGTATTTGGTTGTGATAAAAAGATTCGTTCATAATCACAACACCACCTCCCTTATCTGCAGGGCGGATGATGATCTCCTTTCTAGCTTCCAGTGATTCGAGGCCTTCTTGTATGTGCCTGTATTTCTTTTCTATCTCATAACCAGGTTGTAAAGACTGGAGATCTCGTAACACTAAATTCTTAAACACGTCAAGGCACTGATTACTCTGGGGTGGTGGGTTAAACAATGATTTATTGCGTAGCCCACTGTTAACTACCGCACCATCCCTAGAATTACTACCGGACACGATGGGATTATTCAGGAAGTGTTTTTTAATGTTCAACTTCCTCATGTATTTGTGTGTGTCCACAAATACATTGAATTTATTAATGGCCCTTTTCGGGGCACATTTCAATCCCTGGTCTAGGATGTGCAGTTCATTTTTATTTAGGCTAACATCACTTATATTAAAAATCCCCTCATTCACCAGTCCCTTCTTCGTTTTTTTGTGCTGTATTCTTCGCACGGCCCGTACTCCTTGATATTTTCTCTGTGGGATTGGCGACCGGGTTGCTGGTTCCGATTGTACGGTCGGTGTCTGCCTCTCCCTCTGCCCCGTCCTAAAAAAGGCTGATGGGGCTGATTTTGGGGAGTTCCGGTAACAGCACCATCATTCGGCCTATCCGCCAAAGCCGAAAAATGATTATGAGTAGGTATACTTGTTGGTTGAAAGTTCCCTCGGGTTACACCCCTCTTACTCTTATTGTTGTTATTACCTCTATGGTCTTTCTTAGCTCCCTTAATCGGAGGTCCTGTCCACTCCGTGATTGTCCTCATAATGGGGCGGGGCATAGGTACCTTAGGTCTAACCAGGGCAGCCATCAGAAATTTTGGGGCCCCTTACACAGCTTAAGGCCTGGGCCCCACTGGGCCTGACCACCAACATTCCGCAGGGCTCGCCCTCTGGCCGTCCCACCGAATCCACCCACTGGCCATCCCACCGAGTCCTTCAGTGCACCCACTTCTATTTAACACTCTTACAACTTAATAAATGAAAATGAATCCAATCCATTAAAGAGACATCCCCATATATTTAGCAAAGAGATATACCAATCCAACAAAGAGACAGCCTCATATATTCAGCTAAGAGACATCCCAATCAAGTAAAGAGACTGCTTCATATATTCAACAAAGAGAGATCCCAATCCAGCAAAAAGAGACAGCCTCATATTTTCAGCAAAGAGACAACGCAATCCAGCAAAGAGACATCCCTTCAGCTGCATCGGCTTACTCTGCAGCCACTATGCTTTAGCAATTGCTAGTTACTGCAGCTGCAACTACTAGGTCTCCTTGGTTGGGGCCTGGGTGGCCGGGCCCCTCAGAAAGGCCTGGGCCCCTTACATGTGTATGGGCTGTCCCCCCCTGATGGCTGCCCTGGGTCTAACAACTGGGGCCACAGATTGAGGACCAGATGAATGTTCAGGTAGTGGTTCGCTGCCCCCCCCACTTGCACCAGCCTCCATGGGAGACTCCACCTCAGGGTCTGCAACCACGGTGGAGGTGGGTAGGGTGGCCTGCCAACAAAAAACCTGGCCATTCCTGAAATCCTGTAAATCTCGTGTATATTTCTTGACCTTCTTCAAGTGGGTATCCTTATCAACCTTGTCCAATTTAGTTTTCGTGATAATATTAAATTCCCTAATCTCTGGAATATCCCCTTTAGCTTCAATTTTTGTCTGTAACTCCAAGATTTTTTTGTTTAAAATTTCCATTTTGTGTTTTTTCCTTCTCAATACCAAGGCTTGTAATTCTAAGCCTGCTTGATGGAAAAACCTATACCACTCTGAGGTAGACAACTCATCGTGTAGGCCATCCTGTGGTGTCCCACCGGAGACCCCTACTCCCGATTCCCTCCGAGATATAAGCCTCTAGTGTGGTAATGTCCCACCAGGCCCTCACCTGCTTTTCAAGGGTGAAGGACAGGGTTTTGAGGGTAGCATTTATATCCTCATCTACTGGTGTGACATGTTTGATGGTAAAGATGTTCTTAAGATCAAGTTGCCTAGTACTGAGAAACTTGATAGCTTCCATGGCAGCGGAGTGATAAAAGAACACAAGTATATAAAAAATTCCTCAGCCTTACGCCTAAACTGTGAATTAATCTCCGCGCTCCAGGGAGCACCAGCACACCGGCTGGCAAACAGTTAAAACCAATAGCAGCTACTTAAACAAATATGCAGTATATTTGATGACACTATACTATTATTTTGGGCCATTGAACGGGTCACACCACCTTGGCGAGGGGCCAATTGGGTCAGGGAACTCTCTAAATGCGAAACTAAATGGATTTACCTGACCCAATCCCTCGCGCCGGTGGGATTGAACATCGAACTTGATCTAAATTGTTTCATCAGTGACTCTTAGCTTACTAGTTTCGACTGCAACTTTAGAGGAAATATTTAACATCATCCCTATTCTGCATCCAAGTTTTTTAGACCTATACCATATTGAATGTATTTCCATCGTTTGATAGCGATATTTGATCTTATACATTTTACTATATTTTATTGGATTTGATATCTGATTTTAAAGTTTGAGCAATGTGCGAATTTTTAGTAATATATTATGGATTGTATTCCTAATTTTTAGTTATATATTGTATTCTTTATTTGTCCGCATTAGCGTGCCATAGTTGGAGGTGTGCATCTCTGTTTTTCAGGATTTTGCAGCCTACAGCATGGGATGCTATTAAGAGTGCGCCGAGTCACCATCGGGTGGTTATTCACTTGTTTGGGTAACTCTTGATGGGACCCGTGATGACGGAAGTAGCAGGTCACTGGATCAGACTACACGCCTATTTGGAATGGCCCGGGGCGGGGTTACAAATAGGTTCAGACTTATGTATATTGGTGTCTGCAAAGGTGGTGTTTTAGCATCGCCTGACAGGAAGTTCCCAGTCTGTATTCAATTTCCGGTTTCACGAGGCGAGTTGTCCTTCCGGGTGACCTGTTTGCTTCACCATTGGTTGTGACGCCGTGAGGCGAAGCATAAATAGATCGGGAGCGCTTGTCTGGCCGCGCCCCCAGTTGAAGTCAGGAAGTGACGAAACGCGTCGGGGCGTGGCCAGACGACGCACCCTATCGCGGACTACGACAGCGGAGGACTTCCGGGACTACCCGATCTGGCGTGGAGCCACATCGTAGTAGCAGTGAACGTTCCGAACCTGCCATTATATGAGATAAGCTTTTACCATTTTCTTCACAAGTGAGTGCAATGTATGCTGTGCTGTTATTTCATGAATAAAATGTTATCAGACATATTGCACTAGTGGGGAATGTTTTTTATGTTTTCCACGTACATGGGAGCATGAGAGGAAGAGAACCACTGGACCAATCTTGGATTTAACTCTTGCTGATCTCTACCTATGTGGGTATTTTTTATATGCGAGGTGTGCTCACTTATGAGAGTGAGTGAGCAACTTTATCTGGTGAGTGGCCATTTCCTATTGTCCCCCTGCACTTGGTGGTGGAATAGTGGTGACCCTGGTGAACTACAAGAATGATTTGCGGTTTGTGAATTGTTGGAGGTTTGAAGTCTCTGGGGACGGATGTTCTGATTTACCAACATTGAATAACCTTGCAGGACTATGCTTCATATGCTGGGAGGAGTTTGACACTAACCAGACTGGCATCTTGGGGGATTCTCTTGGTTCTATTTTTAGAGACTTTTTAAATATTGTTTCAAGCACTACTATTATTCTTTGTTTATTTATCATCAAATATACTGCATATTTGTTTAAGTAGCTGCTATTGGTTTTAACTGTTTGCCAGCCGGTGTGCTGGTGCTCCCTGGAGCGCGGAGATTAATTCACAGTTTAGGCGTAAGGCTGAGGAATTTTTTATATACTTGTCTCAGAAGGTGGCCTTTTTTGGTGGGCATTACTTCTGCATGCAGGTTGTCTAAACTGGCGGGGCTGTCTTGTTGTTCAACTTACCTGGTTATTCACAGGGATTCTTCATCCATGGTTCTTCATCCATGGTTCTTCGTCTGTCTGTCGTTCTTTCCAAAGGTTGTCTCTGATTTTCATCTGAATGCAGACATTGAGTTGCCCTCCCTGTGTCCCAAGCCTAAGCAGCCTAAGGAAGTTGCTTTGCATTCCTTGGATGTGGTTCGGGCAATAAGGGTATATCTGGCAGGTACGGAGTCTTTTCGGAAGTCAGACTCACTATTTGTCCTCATGGATGGACCTTGCAAAGAGCTGGCTGCCTCTCCTGCGACCATTTCCAGATGGATCAGACAGACTGTGGTTCAGGCTTATTCTGTTAAGGGTCAGCTTCCTCCTTTCCCTGTCAAGGCGCACTCTACTCGGGTGCTTAGTGCCTCCTGGGCCTTCCGTCACCAGGCGTCAATGATGAGGGTTTGCAGGGTGGCCACTTGGTCGTCTGTATACACATTCACAAAGTTTTATAAAGAGGATGTGTTGGCATCTGTGGATGCCTCTTTGGCGGCAAAGTTTTGCAGGCTGCTGTTTTAGAGGACTTGTCCTCTTTGTGGATGTTTTTTTTTCAGGTGAGCTCCAGTTGTTGACATTCGAGCTCCAGGTTACCTGGTTGGCTAGGTTTAGCCTTGGGGAAGTTGTTTTTTTTTTTTTTTTTTTTTGCTGTTCCCACCCCTCATATTTGACACTGCTTTGGGACATACTTACAGTCAAGACGCTGAAGTGCTATGTCTTGTCATTGAATGAAAGAGAAAATGGGATTTTTGACTTACTGTAAAATCCATTTCTCTGATGTTCATTGACGAGCACAGCAACCACTCCTCTATGGAGTTGTGTTTGTTTCTTCTGACACTGCTTGTTACAAAACTGAAGACCTATAGCAGGAAGTGGGACTGCTCCATAGGAGTGCTCAAGCTTTTTTTCTCTGCCTATTGTCCTACTCCTGTAGGGGGCAGTATAACCCTATGGTCAAGAAGATGAAGTGCTGTGTCCATCAATGAGCATCATAGAAATGGATTTCATGGAAAGTCAAAAATCCTATTTCTCTTTCGTTCATTGACGGACACGGCGTCATATCTTCATTTGACGCATGGGTTATGCTTTTCTTCCTAGGAGTAGGACACTAGGTGGAAAAGGGTTAACAAAGTTACCAGAGCTTTAACTACGCCCATGGGGCAGTCCCAGGTGGTACTCTCCAACTTCCTGCTCTAGGATTCAGTTTTTTCTGCCTAGTCAGGAGTAAGGACCTAGCTCCCTGCTGGGATCTATGGTTCTGGCATTTTTTCTCATTTTTAAACAAAAATTTTTTTCACTTTTTTGTTATTTTCCTAGTTTTTGGTCCTGTGAGAACTACAATCAACTGCCAGACTGGGCTACGCACTGGATATTCTAGATCCTGACAGTCACCCAAGTCCGACCAACGAGGGCATGCATACCACAGCTCCGCGCTAAGTCGGCCGCGACATGATCCCACTGGAGGGAGTGGCTTGCGAGTGGGACACCTCGCACGGACACACATGACCTGGTCGTGGCCTGAGTCGCAGCATTCCTCGGGCCCGCAGCATCCCTTGTTCTAAGATGAGGAGATGACCTGCATAAAGTGAATCCCGCCGAGTCTCCAATGGTGTGGTGAGTAACCACTTTTTCTCCCTCTGGAAGTCAAGGGTTAATGTGGGTCCTCCCAGGGTCAATGGTCTTGGCGATGCTCTACCTTCCCCTATATTCAACCTTTCCTCACAAGGGGTTTCCCCCCCCAAACCCCCTCCCCCACATCCCCCCCCATCTCCCTCCCCTGGGGGGCGTTTCCAGGGGTGGTTTCATTGGCTGGCTGTGTTGCAGTGGGTGGGAAACGGCTAGCCGCCGTGTGCGGATCAGGAGTGCGTAAAGGGGGGGGGGGTCCTGGGCAGGTGTTTCCTTTCCCTGCCTAGTTAGATGAGTTTGTCGCTAGTTAGTGGGGTTCCCCCGAAACGCATAGCTGGGATACCCAAGCTCTTCGCTAGGAGATATCCCTTTGAAGATTCCCTGGTAAAGAAACTGACGTTGCCACCGGTGGTGGACTCCCAGGTTTCTAGATAGAATAGAGTCACATTACTGCCTGTATTGGACGCTCCATCCTTTAAGGACCCTGCTGGTAGGAAGGCTGAATCGTTGGTGCGCCATCTTTTTACCGTGGCTGGCTCAATTCTGAGACCGCTGTTTGCCATTACCTTGCCAGACCTTGACGGAGTGGGCAAAGCTGTTACGCCAAGATTGAAGGAGGGTCAGCACCCTCAAGAAATGGCGGAGCTGGCAGATCAAATAATTCAGGGATTGCAATATATTTGCCTCCCTGGATGCAGCCCGTTAGCCTGCAGGGCATCGATGACGGCGGTGACTTTGCGCCGCATGATCTGGTTGAAATGCTGGTCTGCGGACTAGGCCTCCAAAAAAGTTCTGACGAATCTTCCCTTTGTGGGTGACCATCTGTTTGGAGCCTCCATGGAGGAGATCATTAAAGGTCGCACGGGAAGCAAGAGTACTTTGCTCCCACAGGATGCTAAGAACAGAGAGTCTTGCCTCAAACGTGGTCTAATCTTTTCGGCTCACAAGCGGCCCTTTCGCCTCAATTGATTGCAGGACAAGGGTCCAAACCCTCTCAACCTTTCTGGGGGGGGGGGGAGGTTCCAAGAGACCCTGGGGTGGCAAGTCCAAGGAGGTTCCCTCTGGTCTTGTGAATAGGCCCTCATCCGCCTGAAGGGATGCCCTCACCCATTCTAGGGATGGGGGGATGTCTTTGTTTCTTTCTGGATCCATGGATCTCGTTCATCCGAGACAAATGGGTTCTTGAGTTGATTTGGTCTGGTTACAAGATCAAGTTTCGTTCCTTGCCCTCATAAAGGTTCTTCCCTTCCAATTTGTGTCTGTCCACGGATCGGCTTCAAGGCCTTTTCAGAGCGGTTCAGGACTTGTTGTCACATAGGGTGATAGTCCCTGTTCCGGAATCAGAACGCTTTCAGGGGTTTTATTCCAACCTCTTTACAGTTCCTAGGAAGGAAGGGAAGGTTCGTCCTATCCTAGATCTCAAGGCCCTGAAACATTTTTTGCGGGGGTAAAAAAAAAATCAGAATGGAATCCTTTCGCTCAGTCGAGGCTTCTCTTCATCAGGGGGACTTTCTAGCCTCCATCAATATCAAGGATGCTTACCTTCATATTCTGATTTACATCGAACATCAACGTTTTCTTCGCTTTGCCATAGGCGAGGAGCACTATCAATTTGTGGCGTTACCCTTGGTCTCACCTCCGCTCCTTGGGTGTTCACAAAAGTGTTGGCCCCGGTATTAGCCTTACTCAGGCAGTGGGGGATTTTGGTTCTGGGGAACCTGGACAATCTTTTTCTTCTGAGGGCGGAATCGTCATCGGTCCTGAAGGCAGACCTGGACATCAC
This sequence comes from Pelophylax lessonae, assembly GCF_965119305.1. Lineage (NCBI taxonomy): Eukaryota > Metazoa > Chordata > Amphibia > Anura > Ranidae > Pelophylax > Pelophylax lessonae. Next base: position 329,070,450 of record NC_138769.1, read on the forward strand.
CTTGAGAACTCTGAATTTTCAAAAGTCGGCCTTGACTCCGTCCAACAAGTTGGACTTTCTGGGGCTGACTCTGGATTCAGCATCAGCCCAGGGTGTTTCTCCCAGAAAAAAAACTATTTCCACCTTCCGCCATCTCCTTCACTCAGTTCCTTACCAGACTTCTGCAAAAGGAGATTCTAACCAAATGGGACAAGCATCCACAGTCTCTGGACAATTTGATTCTGTTGAGTCAGGTGGCAAGAGGGTCTCTGCTTTGGTGGCTTCATTCCCCCAGAACTTCGTCAAGGAAAATCCTCCCTCCGCCTGTTCTGGACAGTGGTGACTATGGACGTCAGTCTGTCCGGATGGGGGGTCCTGGGCATGGATTCACCTCAGGGGTTTTGGTTCTCAGAGGAGTCCAGTCTGCCGATCAACATCCTGGAAATTCCAGCCATCAGACTTTGCCTGTTCCGGTGGACGGATCATCTGTGGGGGTGTCTGGTGAGGATTCAGTCGGACAATGCAATGGCTGTGGCATAAATCAATCCAAGGGGGCACCAGAAGTGCCCTAGCGGCAAAAGAAGTGTCCGGTATTCTACAATGGGCGGAACATCTTGTTCCGGCACTATTGGCAGTGCACATTCCAGGGGTGGAAAATTGGCAGGCGGACTGGACTACCTCAGTCATCAGGCTCTGTGTCCAGGTGAATTGTCCCTTCACTCGCAAGTTTTCCATCAACTGTGTCTTCGGTGAGGGACACCAGATGTGGACCTGTTGACCTCTCATCTCAACCGGAAGGTTCATAGATTCATTGTGAGGTCTCCGGATCTTCTGGCGGATGCCACAGATGCTCTGGTGGCCCCTTGGGGCCGGTATCGTCTGATTTTATGCATTTCCTCCAATACAACTTCTGCCGAGACTTCTGCGCAGAATCGAGGCAGAAGGGATTCCAGTGATTCTGGTGGCACCAGACTGGCCTCATCAGTCCTGGTACGCAGGCTTGTAAGGTTAATAGCTGATGTCCCTTGGCAGCTTCCCCTCAGGGAAGATCTTCTGTCTCAAGGATTGATCTTCCATCCTGCTTTACGGTCGCTGGCTATTGAAAGCAAGGTACTGAAGGATAGGGGTTTTTCGGAAGCAGTGATTCTTACCCTGTTAAAAGCTAGAAAATCTACCTCTCAAAAAATTTACCATCGAGTTTGGAAAGCATGTATTTCTTGTGTGAGTCTCGGGTAATTTCCCTGCTCCTCGGTATCATGTCTTCTGGAGTTTTTACAAAAAGTTGTCGCATAACGTTTGGCTTTGGGCATCATTAAGGGTCAGATTTCGGCTTTAGCAGTTTTCTTCCAAAGACCTTTGGCAATGAATTCCTTGGTTTGCTCATTCGTGCAGGGAGTTCGTCATTTGGCTCCCCTGGTGCGGTCCCCAGTGCCTCCGTGGGACCTCAACCTAGTACTGTCGGTCCTTCAAAGACCGCCATTTGAGAATATTCGTGAAATTCCTTTACTTACCTTGTCACAGAAAGTGGCCTTCTTGGTGGCATTTACTTCTGCACGCAGGGTCTTGGAGTTGGCTGCGTTGCCCTGTCGGTCGCCTTATCTGGTGGTTCATCGGGACAAAGTGGTGCTTCGCACCTGTCGGTCATTCCTTCCTAAGGTCGTTTCGGTTTCACTTGAATGAGGACATTGTGTTGCCTTTGTTATGTCCTAACAGACGTGGTTCGGGCCTTCAGGGTGTAGTTGATGTCAGAAGTCGGATTCCTGTTTATTCTTACGGAAGGTCCTCGTAAGGGACAGGCTGCGTCTGCTGCGACCATTTCCAGATGGATCAGGCAGACTGTGGTGCAGGCCTATTCCATTAAGGGTCAGGTTCCTCCTTTCCCTGTTAAGGCACATTCTACAAGGGCACTCAGTCATCAGGCGTCAGTGGTTCAGGTTTGCAAAGCAGCCGCCTGGGTGTCTGTACACACGTTCACTACGTTTTACCAAGTGGATATTTTTGCACCTGCGGATGCTGCTTTTGGCCGCAAGGTTTTGCAGGCTGCGGTGACAGAGACGTCTGCCTCTTGAGGGTGTTTTTTCTGGTACGTGAACTCCAGTTGTTCCTGGTTGAGCTCCTGGTTTACCTGGTTGGCTATGTTAAGCACTGTTGGGAATTGTTTGTTTCCCACCCCTCATGCTGATACTCCTTTGGGATGTCCCATCCCTCAAATGAAGACATGACTGTCCGTCAATGAACGAAAGAGAAAACTGGATTTTTGTCTTACCGTAAAATCCTTTTCTCTGATGTCCATTGACGGACACAGCGCTCACCTCACCCCTCTGTGGAGTTGGGTTATGTATTCTTATGATACTGCTTGTTACTAAACTGAACCCTAGAGCAGGAAGTGGGAGTATTCCACCTGGGACTGCCCCATGGGGCGTAGTTAAAGCTCTGTTAACTTTAACCCTTTTCCGCCTAGTATCCTACTCCTAGGAAGTGCAACATAACCCATCCCTCAAATGAAGATATGATGCTGTGTCCATCAATGAACATCAGAGAAAAGGATTTTACAGTAAGAAAAAAAAAAAAAAAATTTTCCCTAACAAATTCATTCAGGCTGGGTTCACATTGATGCAGCCACAGGTCCCAGCAGGTCCCTCTTTTCTGTAACATGAAGGAGAGGTGTTTTGTAGGTCATAGAGCTGGAAACTCGTAAAGCAGGGAGCACAAGAAGTTATCAGCTCAAAAGATTTCTGGCAGGATCAACAGGTATGTTTTGCACCAAACACAGATATAACAAAATAAATGAATAAAAAATAAATGGGAGAAGTTCATTGTTGCAGTTTACTTACAGTTTTAGGTAGTATGCTGAGCCGAGATCTCCCTCTGATGTCTGCCGGGCAGTCACATGACCACTGATCGCCAAAGAGAAATAAGATATTTAGAAGAATTAAAAAAAAAAAAAACATACACGGTATAGTACATTTTATCCATGCAGTGGGCTGGCAGTGATTGTGAGCAGTAAATTTACTACTGCTTGGAATGGTGATATAATGGGATGGGCGGCTCACACACAGGAGCTGACAGGGGGAGAGCTGCAGATAGCTGCGGATAACGGAGGCACGTAAACTGACCACGGTGTCAGGGCTCAGCAGCCATGATTACTGTGGTCAGGACACACAGGGGGACACAGGAACTGACAGGATCAACCAGATTTCTTTTCATTCTTTTTAGGGTAACAAACGCTTTTAGACCATGTTGCAAAAATGAATACATCCCAATGAAGGTTTTAGGAGCAAAGCTAAATTTTAGACAATAAAATCTTTATTAACAAGAATTCAATTACAGGTGAGTCATTATTCACTAAACAGGTGTCCAGCAGACAGTTGCTTATAAATGAAAATTTAATAAAGAAAACCCCTTCCTATTTCATGCTGTCAGCTATAGTACCACATGGAAGGGAAATGTCACAAGGCCTGAGAAAAAAAAAATTATAATTTCTTTACACAAGAAAGGTGAAGGCTACAAAAAGATCAGGAAAGCTTTACTTATCAGTTAGAATACTGTCACAAAAATTATACAAAAATTAAAAAAAAAGATGGAACTACAACCATCTTACAGGGATGTCCAAGCTGTCCACGGAAGTTACCATCTCGCCAGGAGCGTCTTCTGATAAGAAGGGTTGAAGCAAATCTCCATGCAAGTTCACTGCAGTTCGCTAAAGAAGTAGAAAGCCAAACTGGGGTGATTGTTTCCTGTTTCACAATATGGCATACACTGCAGAGGAATGGCATGCATGGGTGTCATCCACGAAGGAAGCTTCTCCTAAAGCCCATTGACAGGGAACTAGCCGGAGAATAATCGCTCATAGACCTGGCACATTAGCCAATGCTCAACATGGCCGCGCCCGCATGAATACATACACACGTATTGCAAACACACATTCACTAGGGCAAAGATGTGTGCGTGCTGGCGCACAAAGTGGACGTCCAATCCCAGCATCCTCTGGCCTTTAAAAGGATATCTGTGGCACATGAACATTGCTGACTGGTCTTCAGCTTCCTGTGTTTGCTGCTGCTTCTGATTACCTGTTGTCAACTCAGATTGCTCTTGGATTCCTCTTGTCTCGCTCCCAGCTCTGACCTCGGATTGTTCACGGATCTTCTCTTGTCATCTGCCCTGTGTATGACCTCGGCTTGCCTAACCACGACTCTGCTATCTGATCTGCTGACCACTGGCTTACTGACCTTTGCTTCTGTCCCCGACTACCTCTTCAGCTGTGCCTTGTCTGCTGTGATCTGCCTTGGTGCCCACCTGCTGTACCCAGCCTGTAGTACCTGCCTCCAGTACTTACCTGTTGATCCTGCCAGCTGCACTTTCCATTACAAACTACTTCCAGCCGTGTGCAGTCTGCATATCCTCAGCTTTCCTGGGTCCTAGTGCTCACCTCCTCTGGTGTTCACCTGCAGAGAGATCTCCCTACCACCAACCCTCATCTGGGGCACAGCTGGCAATCCCTGCTACTTTGGGCTTCGTGCTTCCTGTTACCACCTTCAGGGACATTGAACACTCAGCCGCAAGGAGAGCCCTCTCAGCATTTCGGCTTCAGGACCAGGTACGTGACACCCATGCATAAAAAATCCCACCTAGAATTTGCCAGGGCCCATGCTGAAAAAGAAGAAGAATACTTGGACTCTGTAGTGATGAGACTGAGATAAATGTTTTTGGAACTAATGGCTTCAAAACTGTATGGCGTTGCAAAGGTGAGAAGTACAAAGAAATATTCATGGTGCCTACAGTGAAACATGGTGGTGGCAGTGTCCTTCTGTGGAGCTGCATGAGTGCTGCTGGTGTCAGGGAAGCTGCATTTCATTGATGGTATCATGAACTCACAAATGTACTGCTCTATATTATATACTATATCTATAAAGAGAAGATGCTAGCATCACTTCATGCCCTTGGTTGTTGTGCACTTTTCCAACATGACAATGATCCAAAACACACATCTAAGGCCACTGTTGCATTTCTGAAGAAGAAAAGGGTGAAAGTGATTCAGTGGCCAAGTATGTCTAATGATCTGAACCCAATCAAACACCTATGGGGAATTCTGAAGGGACAAGTTGAGCATCACTCTCCATCCAGGCTCTAAAAGAGGTTGCTCTTAAAGAATGGAAAAAGATAGATGTTGCAATATGTCGCCAACTTGTTCATTCCATGCCTAGAAGACTTGGTGCTGTCTTTACAAATCATGGAGGTGATACAAAATAGTAAATGTAATAGTTTTTGTTGTGGGATGTATTAATTTTTGCATCAACTAATTGGAGTAAAACTGAAGGTTTTGTAAACGAAGTTATATTCTTAACCTTAGTTTCATGTAATGAGCTGAACAAATGTTCTATAAAAATCAGTTTTTTTCAAAATTTTGGAAATGGGTCTTGTGTTCATTGAGATATTGATTAAAATCTTACTTTCCAAAAGGGGTGCACTCATTTATGCTGAGCACTATGTATGTATATATATATATATATATATATATATATATATATATACATACATACATACATGACGAGATGACAGCGCGACCAGCTCCTTCCGACGTCTACTGGGACTGGAGCATGCTGTCATCTCGTCACGTAAACCGTTCTGCAGGCGGCCGTGACGTTCTTCAGCTTATGTTGCATCTTTTTAACTTGGATTGCTGTAAGTGTATTTACCTTTATTAAATTTGGTTTTAAAAGGATAATGCACTATTAGTCCCTTTCTTTCTTTTGGGAATTCATTTTTGGGCCATTTCATCCTGAGCCGCACCAAGTATATTTATCTGGATGCCATGGGTGGATGTAATCTGGAGGACCCTCAAGGAGAGTATCCCACCTCTTCAGTCCTGCTGACACGGGATCATATACCTACTTTGCTTGAAGTCTTTACCTCCATCATCTCTGGTAAGAGTCCATCTTTATTAATGGGCGTTATTTTATCATCACATTGTCAAGTCTTGCTTGGAGGCTCTGTTTTGTTAATCACATGGTAAGAGGCCACTCACTACGTTGGAACTTGAACTCAGTCACCATTTTCATTGTGGACTCACCTGTGAACATACTATTATTTGCACATGTTTGATTATGGACTTTAATTGATGAACTGTATTTTGTTTACACATTATTTTGAAGTCCTCCAACTTTGTGCATTTTGCACCTATATGATTTGAATGTTTCACACATCATCATTGTTGGTTCACTATTGAAGCGCATTATTTTTTACCTTCATTTCATTTACACATTTTTCTAGTGCTGCTTCTATTCACTGATTTGCGCACCTTTTTTTGACTGCACATCACTTTAGCCGTACTTAATTGCCCGGAAAGCTAGACGCTGGTACAAAAAAGTGTCTGTTTACTTATTCCAATTGGCTTTGCTTAACACTTTTGTCTTATACAAGGCATCAGGACGAAGTGGATCCTTCCTAAAATTCCAGGAAGAGATCATCACAACCCTACTGTATTCAGGAGATGCTGTGGCCCCAATTCACAATCCAGATGGCTGCATGAGAGGCATTTTCCGGATGTCCTCCAGAGAACCCCTACCCAAAGATCACCCCAAAGAAGATGTCGTGTCTGTCGAAGATGCGGATTTAGGCGTGACACCTGCTATTTTTATCCCTCCTGTCTTGGCCAACCTGGTCTCTGCTTGGGGGACTGTTTACGTTGCTACCACACACTAGTTGAGTGTTAGTATAGGGTACAGCACGGCCAGTGGCATAGGGGATGGGGGGGGGCTGACCGGGGCTATAGCCCAGAGCGGGCTCCCAGAAAGCCCCGGGTCTCATATAACTTTTTAAAATGATTAGCCCCAAGTCACTCCCAAGGCAAGCCGGGGGTAACCGCAATGAAAGTGAGTGGAGCTGTCTAAATGAAGAACTGATGTCGGTGTAAGCGTAGCCGATATGTGGGGCTCTGCTGCTTTGTTCCAATTACCTTACAAACAAACAGCCGCTGGCCGGGGAGGAAGCTGGCAGGGGGCGGGACCAATCTCACATCCTCAGCCTGGGAGGTGGCTCTTTGTCCTGCATCTTGTGACATCACCACATTCTCTCCCTTCTCCTGTCAGGCGCTTACATAATGGAGTTCAGGAATGAAGCCTCCTTCTCTACTGAACAATTAGATCTGCATAAACAGGTCCCACCCTTGTACTTTTTTTTCCTACCTTTTATCAAGCCCGTTTTTTGCTTTTATGGGTCAAACTGAGAGGGGCCTGTGCTTCATTAGTGTACCACCCCATGTCTGACCCTCTGTACTCCCCTCCTCTCCATACCACCCCATGTCTGACCCCCTGTACTCCTCTCCTCTCCACCCCATGTTTGACTCCCTGTATTCCTCTCCATACCACCCCATGTCTGACCCTCTGTACTCCTCTCCATACCACCCCATGACTGACCCCCTTGTACTCCTCTCCATACCAGCCCATGACTGACCCCCTGTACTCCTCTCCTTTCATACCACCCCATAACTGACCCCCTGTACTTCTCTCCTCTCCATACCACCCCATGACTGACCCCCTGTCCTCCCCATCCATCTGTGCCTGGGAACAGTGTAATCAGTGTGTCCTCCCCATTGTAAGGTTCTGGCACTCTCAGTGCCTCCTATCACATTTATTCCGGGTGATTTCCATCTACCTAGACAGAAGAAACACATATAGGTGTGTTTCCCTTTAAGGCTGAAGCTGTCATCACCCAGCGCCGGACTAGATGGCTATTTAGGGCGTCGGTTCTCACTCACATGTGTTCGTTCAAACACCAGTACCTGGATACTAATCTTGCTTGAAGCTTCCATGCTTGCAAGCTCTCCTCGCTGACGAACCTCGCTGCGCTGATCCCTGCATCCTGCTACTGGATCATCCGCATCTCCTGAGCGATCCTTCGGCTATCGCTATTAGTGCTAAGTACCCCACAGGGGAAATCTCTATAGACTTGTACTAGGCTTACACTATTTAGCTCTGCATAGCAAGGACTGTCTTTTACATCTGCATAACTAGATTGCTAGCTCTTGAGGCTACTGCTACTATTTCCTGCACTGGGTTGATCTCTCCTGTATGCACCTGCTACTCTGTCATCTGTTATCATACATGATCGCTAACCCTTCCTGCATCCATCTGCACTGTCTCACCTCAAGTGTCTGTCACCTACCACTTCCACTCAAACCTATCCCTAAGACCTTTATCATTGTCTTACCACATGTATATAAAGTCACACTAGGAACCAGCTTAATTACTGTGTGTATTTACTTGCTGAAATAAGACCTTCCATACATGATGAGTCATTGAGGTTGGGATTGGTATCTCAGCATATCTCCTACATGACTACTGACGTGGAACTACTTCTGCAGCTGAAAATCCACACCTTATAAGAAACGCAAGGAGCGTTACAGATTGAACGAACCCAAAAAATGGATTCAGCAGAAGTAGCCACTCAGGTGACACAATTAAAACAGCAGGTATCTGCGTTAATACACGCACTTGCTGAATTGAAAAACGACAATCAGGCTCTGTCGCAGCAGGTAATTAGACTGACACAACTTACCTCTGCACAGTCTCCTGAACCCAAGATAAATCCCCCTTTGGTATTTACAGGTGATCGCAAAAAATTTCGCGAATTTAAAAACGCATGTGAGTTACTTTTTTTGCTAAAACCTCGTACCTACCTTACTGATCACATTAAGGTTTGTACTATTATTTCTTACCTATCAGGCGATCCTCGAGCCTGGGCAGATTCTCTTTTTGAAAAAAACGACCAGCTTCTCAACTCCTATGCCTTGTTCCTGGCAGAGCTCACTAGCCTATATGATGACCCCAATAGGCAGAGTACTGCCGATCTTCAGTTAAGATCCTTGAAACAAGGAAAAAGGCCTGTAGAAGACTTTGTCGCAGAATTCAAGAGATGGACCCTTGATTCAGGATGGAATGATGCATCTCTGAAAACCCAATTTAGGCTTGGCCTATCAGAAGCCGTCAAGGACGAGCTCGCCCGAGCAGAGATGCCAAAAACCCTGGATACATTGATACAACTCAGTATCACCATAGATAGAAGACTACGAGAAAGGAAGTCTGAAAAAATGGAAATGCCATTATCCAGTTCTTCTCAGAATTCAGCTATTGACCCCACTCCTAAACCCGCTCCAGGTAACCACAGACCCCGGCTACCTAAGGAAAAAAGGAGACCTAGTAGATATGGTGATCCTGCCTGGTCATGGTCCGAGCCTGCCTCAAACAGCCGACCTTGTCACTCTGACACATCCCATTTGGACCCTGATCCTACAGAGATGGATGAGGAGCCTATGGAGATTGGTGCCATACATGCTAGGTTGTCCTCACAAGAAAAAAGAGATCACAGGAGAATCTGTGGCCTTTGTTTTTATTGTGGTGAAGGGGGACATTTCATTACATTCTGCCCAACCAGACCCCATAGGCCTAAGGCTCTCCCAATGGAGGCCAGGCGAATCCGAAGGGTCTTCCCTGAAAAACAGCCTGGAAATTATCAAGGCTGTTGCCAGCCCTGTCCCCGTTCTATATCAGTGAAGGACACCCAGAAATTAACAAATATTGGAATAGATATTCCTTCAACTCCAGTGAACTTTATACCACGTTCAAAAAACCCTCCTGTACCACCTCCTGAGGATACTCCTATTTTTGCAAGCACATTTCTGGCTTCCGATGAAAATACAGAGATTCTTGCACCTGACTGCGTACGTGCTTCTAATGGCACGGTGGTATGTAGGAAGGATCTGAGGATGTTTGAAGAAGCATTGGTTGCTAGGTCTACTAGGATTACTTCGGATGGTTATGCGTCCGATTCTAGTGAGGGGTCCATGTAGCAGACACCCTAACAACAAGTGATCCGATTCTCATCGGTTACCAACCTGATCCGATTTTTATATCGGCAACAAGGGATCCGATTCTCATCGGCTACCAACCTGATCCGATTTTCATATCGGCAACAAGGGATCCGATTCTCAGATCGGTTACCAACCTGATCCGATTCTCATATCGGCAACCATTTTTTTTTTCCGATATTCATATCGGAGACCAGTCTTATCCGATTCTCGTATCGGCAACCAGTATTATCCGATTCTCATATCGGCAACCAATTTTTTTTTTTCTTCCCGATTTTCATATCGGCAACCAGTCTTATCCGATTCTCGCATCGGAGACCAGTCTCATTCTGATTCTCATATCGGCAACAAAAAAAAAAAAAAAGAGAATTTTTTTTTTTTTCCTTCCGATTTTTGCATCGGCAACCAGTCTCATATGATTCTTATATCAACAACCAGCCTTAGAGGCCTTCCGGAGCCGGCCTTACGGGGGGGTAATGTAAGGTTCTGGCACTCTCAGTGCCTCCTATCACATTTATTCCGGGTGATTTCCATCTACCTAGACAGAAGAAACACATATAGGTGTGTTTCACTTTAAGGCTGAAGCTGTCATCACCCAGCGCCGGACTAGATGGCTATTTAGGGCGTCGGTTCTCACTCACATGTGTTCGTTCAAACACCAGTACCTGGATACTAATCTTGCTTGAAGCTTCCATGCTTGCAAGCTCTCCTCGCTGACGAACCTCGCTGCGCTGATCCCTGCATCCTGCTACTGGATCATCCGCATCTCCTGAGCGATCCTTCGGCTATCACTATTAGTGCTAAGTACCCCACAGGGGAAATCTCTATAGACTTGTACTAGGCTTACACTATTTAGCTCTGCATAGCAAGGACTGTCTTTTACATCTGCATAACTAGATTGCTAGCTCTTGAGGCTACTGCTACTATTTCCTGCACTGGGTTGATCTCTCCTGTATGCACCTGCTACTCTGTCATCTGTTATCATACATGATCGCTAACCCTTCCTGCATCCATCTGCACTGTCTCACCTCAAGTGTCTGTCACCTACCACTTCCACTCAAACCTATCCCTAAGACCTTTATCATTGTCTTACCACATGTATATAAAGTCACACTAGGAACCAGCTTAATTACTGTGTGTATTTACTTGCTGAAATAAGACCTTCCATACATGATGAGTCATTGAGGTTGGGATTGGTATCTCAGCATATCTCCTACATGACTACTGACGTGGAACTACTTCTGCAGCTGAAAATCCACACCTTATAAGAAACGCAAGGAGCGTTACACCCATCCATCTGTGCCTGGGAACAGTGTAAACCATGAATAACCTGTAAGTCTTTTTTCAGCTATACCTAAATTGATTGTAAAAATATTAAACATGTTATACTTACTCTAACTGCTCTGTACAATGATATTGCACAGAGCAGCCTGAAACCTCCTCTTTTTGGGTACGCCAGTGGTGCTCTGGGCTCCTCCTCTTAATGGTGTGCTACCACAGGAAGCTGCTTTCTTTGGGGGTGCTCCTGCGGGCTATATCCTGAGCCAAGGTGTGTGCAGCTTTTGACATATATGGTATGGTCCAGTCCAGCCGCCCAAGCTCTGCCCACAGGATTTGACTGACAACAGCACAATCCAGCGGCTCCAGCTTCTGCCTCTGTAAATAATGAACAAGAACATTTCATGGTGGGGCATTGGGCAGGAGTGAGGGGGGGGTGGGGCTCATTGCGTGGAGCTTGGGTGGTACTTACTTTAAAATGTGGGAGGATCTTGGGTGGGACTTATTTAAAAATGTGGTAGGGGTTATCAAATTTACCTTCGGGCTTCAGCCCCTGGTTTTTTCCCCCCTAGCAACACCCCTGTGCACGGCACAGTCTAGGGCACAGTTACATAGGGTCTCAAAAGATGTCGCATTTTGAGAGACCCTAACCTGGAACCTTTTTATAGTTACAAAAAAAAGTGTTAAAAAAGTTACAAAAAATAAAAATAAAAAAGCCAAAAGTAGTTGTTGTTTTATTGAGGTAATTTTCTGTCCTTACTCTACTTTTACTGTACTTTATAATATACTGTAATGTTTTTCTGTGCTAACCATTTTTTGCTTTTCAGATACTCCCATTCTATGCCATTATAATTTAATGTCTTATTGTTACTGTTTTATTGTTAACCCTTGTTTGCCTTCCAGGTACGCCCATCAGCTGCTGATTTGTTTATGCTGACAGCAACAGCGTTTGCTCTCAGCATATACGGCAATCTTTGATGGCAATCTTTGATGAGTTGAGTTCACCACCGCAGTTAAAAAAAGAGCATACTGTATATGGAGAAGCATAGGGGATGGGGTGTGGATACAAAGCATCCCCTATGCTTCACCATATGTTTTTTAACACTTTTTTTTTTTTTTTGGCATAGATTTCTTCATCCACATCGATCAATGCGAATGGAGTAATTTGCTATGTTCTTTTTTTTTTTTTTCCTTCAGCCCAGGAAAAAAAAAGAACATTGCATGTATGCCCATCATTAGAAGTGGGTTGGATACTTCCGGTTCCGGCGCCCATGTAAGCAGCGCGGAAAGACGGCTCCGGCATCATCTGCTTACTACATGTCATCCAGAGCCCATCAACCCCATCTGACCCAGAGGAGCACTCACCATTGCACCGGAGAGTTGGTAGCTATGGACAAATTTATTCTCCATGGCCATTTGCAGGCCAATCCGCCTCCTAAAGGCTTGTCTGCGGACCAAGCCTTGCAGAAATGGCGGATGCGGCCTCGCAGCCCGCCGCCGCCTCACAGGCTCACCCAGCCCCATCCCTCCCTGAAGCCCAAGTAGCTTCACTGGCCCAGGCAGTTGCGGCTCTGCTCTCCCCTACCATCACGGAAGCCGTGGATAAGGCTATCTCTCAGGGGATAGCGCAGCTGTGGAGGGAGCTAGGAGAGCACTCAAACAGGCTATTAGAGCTGGAACACAGGATGTCAGATATTGAGGACAAGCTTCAGGGCTCATTCTTCTTTGATCAACAATCCAGACAAACACAACAATTCATCCTGCACAAGCTTGATGACCTGGAGAATTGCTTCAGGAGAAATAATTTGAGAATTATAGGGCTTCCTGAGACTTACAGCGCAGACACCCTGTCAGACTTCTGCATGTTTCGTCTCCCCTCTGCCCTGGGCATCACCTCTGCCTGCGTGCCCACCGCCTAGGGGCCCCCTCAAACGAACAGCCCTCCCCTCGCCCAATTATAGTTTGTTACCTCAATTATATGGACAGACAAAACATTCTGAAGTCTTTCCGGAAACTCCAAATCCCTTCAGATTGATGGACAGAAGCTCCTTATCTTTGCGGATTACTCGCAGGAAGTGTCCAAACGCAGAAAAGCTTTCCAGCCCATTTGTCAAGCCCTTTACAGGAAAGCTATTCAATTTACCCTTGCATATCCTGCTACACTGCGCATCACGGATGCCTCTGGAGAGCAAAAATCCTTTACTCATCCGGAAGAAGCCAGCCACTACCTGCATTCCTGCCTCCATATTACTTTGGACGCCTCTACTGGCCCCATGCCTTCACACCCCCAGGCACCAAGGGAACAGAGGAGCCCCAGGAAGGATCCTGCCAAGAAGTTACGCCTCTCAGGCCCTACATACCGCTCTCGGCCACGTTAGGGGTCCCATTACTGGGACTCGGTCCCTGACTGTGCACATCGCTACACCTGGCACCCGCCTACACCCGGAAATTGACACGGACTACAACCTTACTTTTCTCTCATCCCCACCAGGGTTCGGCTATCTAGCTGCTAGAATCTGGTCTCTCTCTGTTCTTTTAGTTTTGTATTACTACTGTTTACATGCTGCACATGATGTTTTGAGGATAATGTTTAATGTCTATGTATTGATCTTTTACTGGGGTCACTGCCCCTCCTAGGTTCACAGCCTTGCCGGAAATCAGACTTCTGCTCCAAGTCTGCAGCCTGGCCTTGCTCACCCGCGGTCGCCGACTCTACTTCTCCAAGGAACCGTGAGGGCGGCAGACTTCGATTTCCAGTAACGCTGTTCCTTACGAATGTATGGCTTACATGAGGAAAAAAGTGATGTCAAGGCTTTGTTGGTTCTATCCTTCGGTACTTCTGACCCTAGGCCCCTGTTGGGCCTCATTCCAGCCCTCTCCCTCACTACCCTCCTCTACCTGCTCATCCCTCGTTTACAAACATACCTCTTGTGCTACCATCTTGAGCTACAACACTATTTTACTGTCACTTTTATTGTTGTTATATCTGCACCTCTGCCTTATCCAGTCTTTTGATCCCGTATGAAGTTATTACATGGAATGTTAAGGGCCTCAGGTCACCCCTTAAGCACCTGGGGGCGGACATTGCTGTTCTACAAGAAACCCATCTAGGTCACTCGGACTTAACTCGCATGTGGAAGCTGTGAGTGGGCCAAGTGTTTGGCTCTCCTGCAGTCAAAAGGGAAAGCTGGAATCTTAATTCTAATTCATAAACGTTACCCCAGTGACCTGCTTTCATCTACAGTAGATGAGGAAGGGCGCATTGTTGCCCTTCAGCTTAAAACTCTCACACGTTCCTGGACGTTGGCGGGAGTGTATGCCCCCAACAGCCTGTCCAAGTCTTTCCTTCAATCATTCATGGCTATCCTAGCCCCTTATCTACACTCACCTCTACTGGTGGTGGGAGACTTTAATCACCTTCTGGACCCCCTCGAAGACAGATTTGGCATTAAAGCTCTCCCCCCCCCACCCGTCTGGGGCCTCCACCCTCTCCCCTAGCCACCTTTTCTAGCAGTCTCCATCTGGTCAACACCTGGCGTTTGGCCCATCTTGATGCTAGAGAATATACTTTCTTTTCACATCCCCATAACACCCTTACCAAAATCGATTACATTTTCTGTAACGACATTCTGTTGCAACACACAAGCCATCCCAGTATCCACGACATCGTTATATCAGACCACGCCCCAGTTTCTATTGACCTCACATATTTCACAACAGCAAAAGAAAAGGGACCGTGGCGGTTCCCCTCATACCTTGCTAAAGATCCTGGCATCCAAACCATCATTAAGGAAACATAGACTGACTACCTGGCCAATAACTCCTTGCTGGACTGCTTCCCCAACTTGCTTTGGGAGGCTGGGAAAGCAGTCCTGAGGGGCCGAATCATTTCCTATGCCCCGGCCTATAAAAAAAAAAAAAGTGAATAAAGCCTACATAGAAGCCAGCAGGGCCCTTAGCACAGGCTCTCCTTAATCTCTCCAACACCTGTCAAAATGGGGAACAATGGCATTTGGCCAAATCTCGCTTTGAGGAATGGGCCGAGGCACAGGAAAACGTACACAGATCCTTACAGGACTGGAAATTCCACAAATTTGGGAATAAACCGGGTAAACTATTGGCCTCACTCTGCAAGGTTCCTTCCACTCCCACCCACAAAACTGTCCTTAAAGACCGGCAGGGAAGAATTGTCGACTCGCCCTGAGACATTATTCAGGTGTTTGAACAATTCTATAAAACTTTATACGGCCTTGACCCGATTCATGACACCGCAGCCTCCGCCCTCCTATCTTCTGTCCAACTGCCCACTGTCACACCGGAACAATCAGACCTTTTAAATGCTCCCATCTCACTTGATGAGGTTACCAACACAATCAAATCCTTAGCCCCCGTCAAGGCCCCTGGTCCCGATGGTTATACCCCAGAATTTTATAAACCGGCCTCGGGTCCTCTGGCCCCCACCTTGCAAGATGTTTTTAACCAGATCCTCTCAGGCAGCCCCTACCTACCCATAGGCTTCCAGGCCCTCGTAAAACTCATTCCCAAAAAGGGAAAAGATCCTGTGGACCCAGGCTCCTATTGTCCATTATCCCTACTCAATCTTGACTCCAAATTGCTCTCTAAATTTATCACCAATCGCCTAGGGTCCCTCCTTCCCACCCTTATCCACCCGGCACAAGCTGGGTTTACCCAAGGCAGATCGGTGACCTCTAATATCTGAAAGGTACTGGTGGCTCTGAAGCTGACTCCACCACCGAACCTGCGATTATCACACTTGATGCCGAAAAGACATTAGATAATGTTAGTTTTCGGTGGTTGGAGTTGGTCCTCGTCAGATTCGGATTCCGTTTCTTCACCTGATACGTACAATTTACTCCTGCCCATCAGCTCAAGTTGTGGCCGCGGGTCTCACTTCTCAGCCTTTTTACCTGTATAAGGGCGCAAGACAGGGCTGTCCACTCACACCCCTATTGTTCAACCTCGCTTTCTAACCTCTTTCTAGAACCTTGACACATCACCCCCATTTGAAGGGGATTCGGGTGGGAACTCAGGAACTCCGCACAGCGCTCTTTGCATATGATGTTTTTTATTTTCACCTCAGACCCCCACCACGACCTACCGATTATCCACACTGTTTTTTAAACTTTCCGTACCTACTCGGGTCTATGAATTAAATTCTCCAAAAGTGAAATTTTACCCTTAAACACTACATGCACACCCTCGTGGGCATCTTCCTTCCTACTGAAAGTTACCAATACATACATCACCTACCTGGGGATAAAGATAGGCAGCCACCCCTCATCCGTATATAGTCTCAACCTTTCCCTGGCCTTGGACAGGATTGTAGCAGAACTACAAAATTGGCGGACTCCCCCAATCTCCTTCTTCGGAAGGTGCCACCTTTATAAGATGTCTAGTTTTCCCAAACTATTATATCTACTACAAACCATCCCCCTTCTACTGAAACACAACGACATACATAGACTTAATTGGGCCTTGACTACCTTCCTTTGCCAAGGTCGTCGACCCCGTATTGCCCTTCACAAACTATACCTCCCAAGGCACAAAGGGGGGATAGGCCTCCCTAATGCGAGAACCTACAATATCTCTTGCCTCTTACGTGGATGCCTCGACTGGATAGGCCAGAAGTCAAGATTTACGAATCTTGCTTTAGAAACCCAAATTAATGCCCCCTATGATCTGGTTGCTCTGTTGCACTGCGGACACAAGGACCTACCTCCCCCATTGAAAGCTAACCTCCTAGTCAAAGACACGGTTGCAGCTTGGAGGGAGATGAAGAAAAAGCTGTGAGCCCCCACAATGACTTTCAAGATACTTACCTATCAGGAATCATCCCCTGTTTCTGCAAGCGCAACAACATGCTGCTTTTACCCTATGGTCCTCAAAGGGCCTGTCATTGTTTTCTCAACTATATGATGTTGACACAGGCACCCCTCTCAACATCGCCAAATTATCTTAACTCTACGGGGTCCCACAACATCACCAATTTCTTATCCACCAATGCGTGAGTTTTACTCCCTCTGCCCGTCCAAAGCCCTGCGATTTAAAGGCACTGTACTGGACTCTTGGATTTCTCAGGGCAAGCATAAAATCTCCCACCTCTATAAACCAAATGAGGAAATATTCAAAACTGTCTCGCTACAGGCGGCCTCTCCTTGGAACAAAGTTCTCCACTCTACTGACTCCCAACACTTTATCCTGAAGGGCTACGTCACTACCTGCCTCTTCATCCAGAAAGAATTCTGGTGGGAACAACAATTCAAAATTCTTCATAGGGCATACATTCCCCATCTCAGACAATCTTCAGATCTGAACAACCATCTTTGCACGCTTTGCAAGCTCCATCATCCATCTTTGCTACATAAGTTCTGGGAATGCCCCCTCATCTTTATTTTCTGGGACCAGCTTCTCTCTTTTACAACTCAGGTACTGGGAGTGCCGCTTCATAAGGACATCTATGCTTTTCTTTTTCGGTTACCTGGACAATCAACTTAACTCTTTATCAAGACAGCACAAACCCATATTTCTGCGAAACAAACACTGGTTGCTCACTTGTTACATGATGGCATGCATAGCCATACTCAGACGCTGGATGGACACGTCTCCTCCGACAATCACAGAGCTGCGCTCGGACCTTTATGATCTTTGGCAAAAGGAATATATGGATCTTGCTCTGTCTCCACACCCACGCCATGCAGCCTTTCATCTCAAATGGCTATGTTATGCCGACACCCTTGCTCCAGCCTTCTCAAGAGACCTGGAGGCCCCACACACCTTGACTTATTGTGTCACACTCTTACAACTTTACCTCCATCTTAGATTGGATCCTTACCACCCCCACAAAGTGACTTACGGTTACTACGGCAGTTTTCTTTTTGGCTCAAGCATTACTAATGCAGTGTCTTGAAGATTTGTTTATTCTTGGCTATGCACCCCCCCCCCCCCCCCAAGAGGTTCACATTCTACAGTTTATTATACCGTTTGTTTGGTTATTCATGAAGTTTATGAAGTTTATCCAAGCTCCTGTGTTCAATCCAGTGACATGCTATTCAGTGTAATTCTGTTAACGTTCCATTGTACACCACTACTATGTTTTATCTGTTATACTGTGATACAGTTCAATAAAAAATATTGTTAAAAAAAAAGAAGTTGGTTGGATGTTGGGAGGTTTAATGGTGGGCATACCACCCATTTTCTGGCAGAGATTTCTTCATCCACAAGATCGATCGATGTGCATGGAGGAATCTGTTCTCTTTTTTCGCTCAGCCCACAGGCTGCATGAAAAAAAAAGAACTTTACAATATATACCCAACAAGGACAAGCAATGCTGGACTTTGAGTGGTGGTACCAGGATGATGCCTGCATATTTAGGCATCATCTTGGTATCATTTTTTTACAGGCAGTGGTCAGCTTTCATGTAAAAGCGATCCTAGTGGATAATTAGCCACTAGACTGCTCTTACAAGCAGTGGAAGGGGACCCCCTCCCCCCGCATTCCACAGTTTTCTCAGGCTCTCCTGTCCCACCAGGTAACCCGAGACTGCAGCTGGTGGTTCCATCTGCTGACCATAGAGCTGATTGGAGACCAGAATGGTTCCAATCATCTCTATGGCCTAAGATAACGGAAGCTACGAGCATTTCATGACTTCGGTTTCGCCAGATATAAACAGCACTATTGGGAAATTGGGAAAGCATCTTATCGAACCAATCTTGGTGTGGTCAGAAGCTTTAAGGGCAGAGGAGAAATCTAGAGTCTAAAATAACCCAATTTTTAAAAAAAGGAGTAGCTGTCACTACTTATTACTATCATAGGGGATATTTAAATTCCCTTTGATAACAATAAAAATTGTAATAAAATAAAAAATGAAAGGGAAGGTGTCAAAATAACATAGAAAAAGCAAAATAAATAATGAAAAAAATAAATAAAATTCAAGCACCCCTTTCCCCCCGTGTTCGCATGCAAAAGCGTGCGCATGCGTCGTCTAGTGTCATAGCAATTGCAGCATGCATGTAAGGTATCGCGGCGAACGACAGATTGAGGGCAGTAATTCTTTCAGTAGACATCCTCTGTAGTTCTAAAGTGGTAACCTGTAAATGCTTTTAAAGGATTTAAAAATGTGCGTAGTTTGTTGCCGCTGCACGGGTGTGCGCAATTTTAAAATATGTCATGCTTTGTATCTATGTACTCAGTATAAGATCATCTTTTATATTTTACCAAACAATTAGGAAATATTTAGCGTATTTGAGCATTAAACTTAAAAAAGTGTTTTTTTTTTTATTTGTAAAAGTTGCGTTTGGAAAATCTCTGCACAAATACCGGGTGACAAAAAAAATTGCAACACCCACCATTTTGTTCTGTAGGGCCTCTGCTTTAAAAAAAAAAAAAAAAATATATGAAGTTTGGGGGTTCAATGTAATTTTCTAGTAAATCATTTTTTTTTTCTTGTAAACAAAAAGTCACAGAAAAGGCTTGGTTTTCAAGTGGTTAGAAGAGTGGGTGATGTGTGGCTAAGATTGAGCATAAAATGCCAGGACAGTTCAAACAACCCCCAAATTACCAATTTTTTTGAAAGTAGACACCCCAAGCTATTTGCTGAGAGGCATGTTGAGTCCATGGAATACTTTATATTTTGCCATAAGTTTTGGGGAAATAACAATTTGTTGTTTTTTTTTGTTTGTTTTATTTACACAAAGTTGTCAATAAATTATATATTGCTCACACATGCCATTAGTATATGTGAAATGCATTCTGCTGCTTCTCCTGAGTATGGGGATACCCCATGTGTGAGAGTTTTTTGCAGTCTAGCCGCATACAGGACCCCGAAAACCAATCACTGTCTTCAGGCTTTCTAAAGGCGTAAATTATTGGTTTTACTCCTCACTACCTATCACAGTTTCGGAGGCCATGAAATGCTAAGAAAGCACAACCCCCCCCCCCCCCAAATGACCCCATTTTGGAAAGTAGACACCCTAAGCTATTTGCTAAGAGGCATTGTGAGTATTTTGCAGATCTCATTTGTTTTGGAAAATTAATAAAATAAAAAATTTATTTTTTTTTTTCAATTTTCAAAACTTTGTGACAAAAAGTGAGATTTGCAAAACACTCCACATGCCTTTCAGCAAATAGCTTTAGGGGGTTTTGTGCTTTCTTGGCATTTCATGGCCCCTGAAACTGTGATAGGTAGCGAGGAGTAAAATCAACAATTTACGCCCTTAGAAAGACTGAAGGCGGTGATTGGTTATTGGGGTCCTGTATGCAGCTAGACTACAAAAAAGTCTCACACATGGGGTATCCCCGAACTCAGGAGAAGCAGAATGTATTTTGGGGTGTCATTTCACATATACACATGGCATGTGTGAGCAATATATCATTTAGAGACAACTTTGTGTAAAAAAAAAAAAAAATTGTGTCATTTCACATATACCCATGGCATGTGTGAGCAATATATCATTTAGTAAGCATTTTGTGTATAAAAAAAAAACAAAAACAAATTGTTATTTTCCCGAAACTTGTGGCAAAATATAAAATATTCCAGGAATTTACCATGCCTCTCGACAAATAGCTTGGGGTGTCTACATTCCAAAATGGGGTAATTTGGGGGGGTTTATGTTTTCTTGGCATGTCATATCCTCCAAAACTGTGATAGGTAGGGAGGAGTAAAATCAACAATTTACGCTCTTAGAAAGCCTGAAGGCAGTGATTGGTTTTCGGGGTCCTGTACACGGCTAGACTGCCAAAAAGTCTCACACATGGGGTATCCCCATACTCAAGAGAAGCAGCAGAATGTATTTTGTGGTGTAATTCCACATATAGCCGTGACATGTGTGAGCAATATATAATTTCAATGATAACTTTGTGTAAAAAAAAAAAAAGATTTTTTTTTTAGTCATTTTTTAAACACCTGTGCCAAAAAAAATGCAATATTCAATGGGCTCAACATGCCTCTCAGGAAATTCCTTGGGGTGTCTACTTTCCAAAAAGGGGTCATTTGGGGGGGGGGGGGGTTTACTGCCCTGCCATTTTGGCACCTCAAGAAATGAGATAGGCAGTCCAAAAGTAGAAGTTGAAAATGTTATTTTTTTGCAAAATATTCAGTATTTTTTAGTTTATAGCGCAAAAAATAAAAACAGAGGTGATCAAATGCCACCAAAAAAAAGCTCTATTTGTGGGGAAAAAAAAGGACATACATTTTGTTTGGGTACAGCATTGCATGAGTGCGCAATTACCAGTTAAAGTCACACAGTGCCAAATTTAAAAAAGTGGCCTGGTCATTAAGGGGGCAAATCTTTCCGGTCCAAAAGTGGTTAAACATTCTGCTAATAGAAATTTTAAATTCCTCTTAAAGGGTTGTTCTTTACCGTCGCAGATCCAGGTCTTAAACTAGCTATCACAGCAATTTATTTCTGCCAAACCACAGCTAACTGGACTAGAACAATGAACAATCAACAGGATCCTGTTTCTTCCAGGAACGTACTTTGACTGAGCAATAACAGAAATTACCTCTGGCCTTGTGTCGATGCTCTAGAACAGGTTATGACAAAAATATCCAGAATGGCTCTGATTTCTAGTCACACTTTTCTCTTTTTGGACTGCTTGATACAACTGAGCAAGATTTTGTGGAAGGGGGATATAGTCACTTGGGTCTGGCATCCAGCATTTTTTTATGTGCCTACTGTACATTTCTCCTCTAAGCAGCAGCATAACCTTGATTTGCTTAACCACTTCAGCTTTGGAAGGTATAGCCCCCTTCATGGCCAGGCCATTTTTTTGCGATACGGCACTGCGTTACTTAAACTGTCAATTGCGCGATTGTGCAACGCTATACTCAATTATAATCTATGACCTTTTTTTTCCCCCACAAATAGAGCTTTCTTTTGGTGGTATTTAATCACCTCTGTAGCTTTTATTGTTTGTGCTATAAATAGAAAAAAATTGAGAATTTTGAAAAAAAAAACAATATTTTTTACTTTCTGCTATAAAACATATCCAATAAAAAAAATGTAAAAAATCTAATTTCTTCATTAATTTAGGCTAATATGTATTCTGCTACAAAATCCCAATAAGCAAATGTTAATTGGTTTGTGCAAAAGTTATAGCGTTCTACAAACTATGGGATTGTTTTATGGAATATTTATTTATTTATTTTTTACTAGTAAGGACGGCGATCAGCAACTTAAAGTGGGACTGCAACATTGCGGCGGACAAATCAGACACTCAAGTGACACTTTTTTGGGGACCAGTGACACTAATACATCTGCACTGTCACTGTACTAATGGCACTGGCTGGGAACAACAGGGGTGATTAAAGGGTTACTAGTTACTAGGCTTTACTAGAGGAAGGTATGGATCTGTGTTCCTGCTTTACAGGAACACAGGATCCATGCCTTTTGTACTGATAGAATGGCAATCTGCCTTGTTTACATAGGCAGGCTGCCGTTTTGCTTGTGTACCAAACGATAAGCTTGTGCCAGCGGACATCGCGCACTGGGGCCCAATACCCAGAAGTGCAAGATCGCATACATATATATATGTGGTCCTGCGTAGCGTGGCCGCCCTGTAGCAGTAAATGTGCTATAGGGCAGTAGGCAAGTGGTTAAACAAGTGTTTGGCATTTTTCCTTTCAGCCTGTAGAAGGAACTTTATGTTATGTGTCCATGCACATTTGGGCGTTTACAGGCATATTTGTAATGGAGCGTTCACAGGCTTAAAAAAAAACCATCACAAGTGCATTTTTAAGAGGAGCTTTCGAGAAGAAAAAACACTTGGCATGTCTAAATGTGCCTAAACGTGGTGTTTGGGCACGTCGAACATTTTTAAATGTCCATTTTTTCTTGCCATTAAGAGCCCATTCACATTGAGGCGACACGACTTCGGGGGGCGACCTGTGAAGTCGCGTGCACCGCGACTTCGGCGCGACTTGCAGAGACTTCACATAATGGAAGTCTATGCAAGTCGCTCCGAGGTCGCCCCAAAGTAGTACAGGACCCTTTTTCTAAGTTGGAGCGACTTGTGTCGCTCCTATTAGAACGGGTCCTGTACTACTCAATGGACCGCGACATACCGCGACTTGTCAGGCTGACAAGTCGCGCTAATGTGAATGGGCTCTTAGGGAAAACACTTATGAACACAAACAATACAAAAAAAAAAAGATAAACATCAGCATACACTAGAACTACTTTTCTAGTCGGGGCGCCCTGAAAAGTATTTTCAGTCTTGAGACACCCCTGTCCAAGGTTCAGTTAACATTACTGTATGTCACAGAACACGCAAAAATCGGGCTCGTTCCTGACACACAGACAAATGCTCTGCTCTTTAGGGGTGCCAATAATTCTTAATGGTACCCCACAAATAGGAAAAAAAGGGGTGCTTTTGGTGTGGCGTAATTTAAAAAAAAGGTTCAGGGACTTCTTTCCCTGCATTTCTGCGGGTAGGGAAGCCCATTGAAATGAATGGGCTGCCCTACATTTAGCACGCAGATGTGAACACACATATGAACACACACACATATGAACACACACACACACCCATATGAACACACACACATATATAAAGCCCTTTTACAGTAAAACATTCTAGCACAGTACCTTTTTTTCATTCAGCCAGATACGAGCTCGTCTGACAGCCCTTCTCTCCCATGATTCCGTGGCACACCTCAGGACCTCTGGCGGCACACTTTAATCTAATGCTTCAGCAATCAGTGATGACTCCTCCACCTGCACACACCTCCTTGTAGAGATTAAAGTCACCGGGGCAGCCATCAGAATTTTTGGGGCGCCTTACACAGCTTTAGGACTCCCACCCCCCCCCCCACCCCCCGGGTCTGAACACCATATTTCCCAGAGCCTGCCCACTGGCCAGCCCACCAAATCCGACAGCCCCATACATTCAGCAAAGAAACATCCGCATGTAATCAGCAAAGAGACATCCAAATCCAGCAAAGAGACAGCCCAATCCAACAAAGAGACAGTCATAGCACCAGCCCACATCCAGCAAAATTGTCAATCAATATTCCAAAAATGCAATGTTTAACAACTTGTCTCCAGTCCACAGTGAGCAGTTAGTCAAGCAGCAAACGTGCGCAGCTCTTCCACATGGCTGAGCTGGAACTAGTGCCCAAACCATCATTCGGTCTGCAGGGAGATGCAGAGTGCTGATGATATCACTCTGCCTACCCCTCTCTCAAGCTACAGCTGGAACTAAATAAACTGCATCAGCTCACTACGCGCCCATCCTGCTACTCATTGGTTTGGGGGTCCAGGCCCGTATCAGCGAGTTGTACTTGCTTCTATATTACATGTATATGGGCTGTACCAGAATAGGTTCCACTCAGAACAGGCCTCGCCATGGTCGACCAAAGAAGTTGAGTGCACATGCTCAGTGTCATATCCAGAGGTTGTCTTTGGGAAATAGACGTATGAGTGCTGCCAGCATTGCTGAAGAGGTTGAAGGGGTGGGGGGGGGGGGGGGGCAGCCTGTCAATGCTCAGACCATATGCTGCACACTGCATCAAATTGGTGTCTGCATGGCTGTCATCCCAGAAGGAAGCCTCTTCTAAAGATGATGCACAAGAAAGCCCGCAAACAGTTTGCTGAAGACAAGCAGACTAAGGACATGGATTACTGGAACCATGTCTTGTGGTCTGATGAGACCAAGATAAACATATTTGGTTTAGATGCTGTCAAGCGTGTGTGGTGGAAACCAGGTGAGGAGTACAAAGATAAGTGTGTCTTGCCTACAGTCAAGCATGGTGGTGGGAGTGTCATGGTCTGGGGTTGCATGAGTTCTGCTGGCACTGGGGATCTACAGTTCATTGAGGGAACCCTAAATGCCAACATGTACGGTTACATACTAAAGCAGAACATGATCCCCCCCCCCCTTTAGAGACTGGGCCGCAGGGCAGCATTCCAACGTAATGACCCCAAACACACCTCCAAGATGACCACTGCCTTGCTAAAGCAGCTGAGGGTAAAGGTCATGGACTGGCCAAGCATGTTTCCAGACCTAAACCATATTGAGCATCCGTGGGGCATCCTTAAATGGAAGGTGGAGGAGCGCAAGTGGAAGATGACGCCAGGAGCAACCTGTGAAGCTCTGGTTAACTCCATGCCCAAGAGGGTTAAGGCAGTTCTGGAAAATAATGGTGGCCACACAAAATATTGACACTTTGGGTCCAATTTGGACATGTTCACTTAGGAGTGTACTCACTTTTGTTGTCAGCGTTTCAGACATTAAATGCTGTGTGTTGAGTTATTTTGAGGGGACAGCAAATTTACACTGTTATACAAGCTGTACACTCACTATTTTACATTGTAGCAAAGTGTCATTTCTTCAGTGTTGTCACATGAAAAGGTATAATAAAATATTTACAAAAATGTGAGGGGTGTACTCACTTTTGTGAGATACTGTATATGTCAGCAGCCAATTGTGCTCGTATCTCTAACCTATCTGTCTGTAGCATCTTTGAGAAATTGTCTCTGAAGGTGAAAGCAATCTGCTTGTGGAGTCTAGACCTTTTTCCATGAAAGACCACCAAGAGAATAGTCCTCAGCCAAGTGTATATATATATATATATATATATATATATACTACAGTTCAAAAGTTTGGGGTCACTTAGAAATGTCCTTATTTTTGTTTCAATATTTTTATTGATTTTTGCAAGAAAATTAACAACACTATATGGGAATAAACCATAAACAACAGCTGGGACCAGAAAAAACATGAATACACATGTCTATACAAAAGGGTATAATAAATGAAGAGAACAGATGGAAACGTACAGTTGGGCTAGAGAAATTAATAACAAAGAGCTGCTACTGAATACCGGAAGAGTGGGACCAAATGAATAACAGAGTAGTTACATAGTCATAAACTAAAGCTGGGTAAAAGTGTAAAGAAACCTGTCGGAAGAGAGAGGTATAGTATCTACTGGGGGTCCACAGTTCCCAATGTTTAACCAGTTCCCATCCGCGCTACAGCCTATATACGGCTGCAGCGCGGACTTGAATTTTAGGGAGGCCGTTTTTAAACGGCCTCCCAGTGACACGCCCCCCGCGCGCTCCCGCGAGCGCGCATCGGGGAGAATCTGTGTCGGCCGTGTCCCTTGGACACAGCCGATCACAGATCGTGGTGAATGGCCAATCACAGCGGCCATTCACCACGTGATCAAGCCGTCCAATGAGAGATGATCTCATATGTAAACATATGAGATCATCTCTCATCGCCGGCGCTCCTTCCTCACACGGAGCCTGCAGTGTGAGGAAGGAGGGGGAGCCGTTAGCCGCCGGGGACACACAGGAATGTAATCAGGGCACTGATCACCAGTGCCCTGATTACTAAAGGTAAAACACATACACAAATTGCCACCATCAGTGCCCACAGTGCCCGCCATCAGTGCCCCCCATCAATGCCCACAATCAGTGCCCATAGTGCTGTCAGTCAGTGCCCATCAGTGCCTGCTCATCTAGGCACTGATGAGCACTGACTGGCAGCACTGTGGTCACTGAGTGTGGGCGCTGATGGTGCTGCCCATCAATGCTCATCAGTGCCGCTCATCAGTGCCACCCGTCAGTGTCCATCAGTGCCATCCGCCAGTGCTCATCAGTGCCGCCTATCAGTGCCCATCAGTGCCGCCCGTCAGTGCCGCCTCTCAGTGCCCAGCAGTGCCACCTCTCAGTGCCCAGCAGTGCCACCTCTCAGTGCCCAGCAGTGCCGCCTATCAGTGCTCATCAGTGCCGCCTATCAGTGCCGCCTATCAGTGCTCATCAGTGCGGCATATTAGTACCTCCTCATCAGTGCCCATAAGTGCCACCTCATCAGTGCCCATAAGTGCCACCTCATCAGTGCCCATCAGTGCAGCCTATCAGTGCCCATCAGTGCCGCCTCATCAGCGCCCTTCAGTGAAGGAGAAAAATTTATTTTCAAAATTTACTAGCAGAAAATAAGAAAAACTTTTTTTTTTTTCAAAATTTTCTGTCTTTTTTCTTTTTTTTTTTAAAAATAAAAAACCCAGAGGTGATTACATACCACCAAAAGAAAGCTCTATGTGTGTGAAAAAAATGATAAAAATTTCATATGGGTACAGTGTAGCATGACCGCGCAATTGTCAGTCAAAGTGTGAGAGCGCTGAAAGCTAAAAATTGGTCTGGATGGGAAGGGGGTTTAAGTGCACAGTAGGCAAGTAGTTAATACATTTTTTGCTTTGAGAAACAGAATAGTGGTATGCTTTTTCATAGGAAAAGTTCAAGTTAATCAAACAAATTAATTCCAGGTGTGATGGGGGGTCAGACTGTTTCCAATGTCTGGCAATGACTGTTATGGCTGCTAGTAGGGCATGGGTGTATACCGTCCGTGTGTCAGGAGGAATGTTGTCAATGCCTAAGGAGAGGAGTGCTAAAGCCGGATTGGGTGGTAGTAATATACCTGTGACAGTCAAAAGAATTTCAAAAACTTTTTTCCAAAAACCAGTCAAGCTCCTGCAGGACCAGAACGTGTGGAAAATGGTACCCACATGGCTACATCCGCGCCAGCAGGATGGGTCATGCTGTTGATAAAATTTGGAGAGGGGGAAAGGTGTCAGGTACCACCTTGTCAAAATTTTCTGAGATTTCTCCCAGTGCGATACACATCTGGAGGATTTGTATTTACTGCAGCCGCCTGCCATTGGGCATCTGTGAAGGAGTTTTGTAAGAAATGTCCTTATTTTTGAAAGAAAAGCACTGTTTTTTTTGGATGAAGATAACATTAAATTAATCAGAAATACAGTCCAAACATTGTTAATGTGGTAAATTACTATTCTAGCTGGAATCGGCTGATTTTTAATGGAATATCTACATAGGTGTACAGAGGCCCATTTCCAGCAACTATCACTCCTGTGTTCTAATGGTGCATTGTGTTAGTTAATTGTGTTAAAAGGCTAATTGATGATTACAAAACCATTGTGCAATTATGTTAGCACAGCTGAAAACTTGTGCTGATTAGAGAAACTATAAAACTGGTCTTCCTTTGAGCTAGTTGAGTATGTGGAGTATCAGCATTTGTGGGCTTGATTATACTCTCAAAATGGCCAGAAAAAGAGAACTTTCTTCTGAAACTCTACAGTCTATTCTTGTTCTGAGAAATTAAGGCTATTCCATGTGAGAATTGAAATTGCCAAGACACTGAAGATTTCCTACAACGGTGTGTACTACTCACTTCAGAGAACAGCACAAACGGGCTCTGACCAGAATAGAAAGAGAAGTGGGAGGCCCCGATGCACAACTAAGCAAGAGGACAAACACATTAGAGTCTCTAGTTTGAGAAATAGACATCTCACAGGTCCTAAACTGGCAGCTTCATTCAATGGTACCCGCAAAACGCCAGTCTCAACGTCCACAGTAAAGAAGCAACTCAGGGATGTTGGTCTTCTAGGTAGAGTGGCAAAGAAAAAGCTGTATCTGAGACTGGCCAATAAAAGTAAAAGATTAAGATGGGCAAAAAACACAGACATTGGACAGAGAAAGATTGGAAAAAAGTGTTATGGACAGACAAATCTAAGTTTGAGGTGTTTGGATCACACAGAAGAACATTTATAAGAATCAGAACAAGTGAACAGATGCTGGAGGAGTGCCTGACACTATCTGTCAGGCATGGTGGAGGTAATGTGATTTGTCTGGGGCTGCTTTGGTGCTGGTAAAGTGGGAGATTTGTGCAAGGTAAAAGGTATTTTTGAATAAAGAAGGCTATCACTCCATGCCATAACCTGTGGACAGCACTTGATTGGAGCCAATTTCCTCCTACAACAGGACAATGACCCAAAGCACACCTCCAAACTATGCAAGAACTATTTAGGGAAGAAGCAGTCAGCTGGTATTCTGTCTGTAATTGAGTGTCCAGCGCAGCCACTAGATCTAAACCCTATTGAGCTGTTGTGGGAGCAGCTTGACCGTATGGTTCGTAATAAGTGCCCATCAAGCCAATCCAACTTGTGGGAGGTGCTTCAGGAAGCGTGGG
Source organism: Pelophylax lessonae (assembly GCF_965119305.1). NCBI lineage: Eukaryota > Metazoa > Chordata > Amphibia > Anura > Ranidae > Pelophylax > Pelophylax lessonae. Next base: position 329,099,581 of record NC_138769.1, read on the forward strand.
GTGAAATTTCTTCAGATTACCTCAACAAATTGACAGCTAGAATGCCAAAGGTCTGCAAGGCTGTAATTGCTACAAATAAGGAATTATTTGATGAAAGCAAAGTTTGAAGGACAAAACTATTATTTCAAATAAAAATAATTATTTCTAACCTCGTCAATGTCTAGGCTATATTTTCTATTTATTTTGCAACTCATTTGATGAATAAAAGTGTGAGTTTTCATGGAAAACATGAAATTGTCTGGGTGACCCCAAACTTTTGAACGGTAGTGTGTGTGTATATATATGTGTATATATATATATATCTATATATAGATATATATATATATATATATCAGGGGCGGATCCAGAGTCCAGTCTCGGGAAGGGCACTGCTAGAAAATAAAGTGTTGCTTACAGAACTGAATGTAGAACTGTGTTGCTGTAGAACGGCTGCAGCACACCTCTCCATCTGGGACTCATGCCCCTACAGCCTTCCTTCATTGGTTTTGCCTTGGTGAGGTGGCGGAGGCAGGGCCATACTTAATAGTGATTGGACCCTCGGCAAACATTTTTTAGGCCTCCCCCCCCCCCCGGCACATTAATATACATACTACAGGAGATGATCAGAGACTGCAGACATAGTACAGGAGACGGACACCCTACAGGAGACTGTCAGAGATGGCAGACACAGTAGATAAAATGGTCAGAGGCTGCAGACATACTACAGAAGACTGTCAGAGGCTGCAGACATACTACAGGAAACTGTCAGAGGCTGCCGACACACTCCAGGAGATGGTCAGAGCTTCCTGTCTGTCAAGGGTCCGATCTGTCCGCCGCAATGTCGCAGTCCCGCAAAAAAAAAAAAAACGCAGATCGCCGCCATTACTCGTTAAAAAAAAAACACCAAAAACGACAGAAATCTTTCCCTTAGTTAGTAAATGCAATAACTTTTGCGCAAACCAATCAAAATACATTAAATTTTTTTTGTGGGGGGGGGGGGGGAATTTCATATAAAAAAAATGTGAAAAATATTGTTATTTTTTCAAAATTGTCGCTCTTTTTTTGTTTATAGCGCAAAAAGTAAAAATCGCACAGGTGATCAAATACCGCCAAAAGAAATCTCTATTTATGGGGAAAAAAGGACGTAAATTTCGTTTGGGTACAGCGTCGCACGACCGCGCAATTGTCCGTTAAAGTCGCACAGTGCCGAATCGCAAAAAGTGGCCCAGACGTAAGACAGCAAAATCCTCCGGTGGTAAAGTGGTTAAATACCAGATTGTAATATAATGTGTGATTTAGGGCATGTATAATTAAATTGTACTCACTTTGTCTGTCAGTAACTGAGATTCTCGGTGGGGTGCCATGCTGCTGGAGAAGCTGCTGGAGGGAGGAGGTGGGTGGAGCCACCACTCTAGGCGCGTGGTGGAGGAGGAAGAAGGCTCCGCTGTGAATGCTGGGCCTCACTCTCCTCCTCTCTCAGGTGACGTCACTGGTTGCTAGACGCCAGGCGGCAATAGCAACAAGTGCACTGCTGTGTACTGCGGGTGGCTGCTGTGTACGGTGGCGGGACTACAACAGAAGCTTTCAACCCCGCCGCCGCTGCTGTCCTGTTGGACTGACTGACAATGGAGGAACTCGGGCGGCAGTGCAGCACTGTGACTGTTGGGAGAGGGAGTCAGGAAGAAAGACGGTAATTTCAGTCACAGTGTGGGTAAAATTTTCGGGGGGGGGGACACAAAGTCAATTCGAGTCAAGTCAAAGTCAAGTCGCAAGTCATTAATAACAAGTCAAAGTCAAGTCGAGTCTTTTATTGATTTTAAGCAAGCAAGTCTCAAGTCCTCAAACTGGTGACTCGAGTCTGACTCGAGTCCCCTACCTCTGGATACCTGGACACTATAGGGGTTGCACAGGCAGTCCAACTCCTCCAGGATAGCACATCAATACAGGCCAGAATGTTTGCTGTGTCTCCCACCAGTCTCAAAAGCATGAAGGAGATTCCAGGAAACAGGCAGTTACTCTAGGATAGCTGGACAGGGCATTATAAGGTCCTTAACCCATCAGCAAGACCAGTATCTGCTCCTTTGTGCAAGGAAGAACAGTATGAGCACTGCCAGAGCCCTACAAAATTACCCCCAGCAGCCCACTGGTGTGAATGTCTCTGACCAAACAATCAGAAACAGACTTCATGAGGGTGGCCTGAGGGCCTGACATCCTCTAATGGGCCCTGTGCTCACTGTTTGGCACCGTGGAGCTCGATTGGCATTTGTCATTGAACACCAAAATTGGCAGGTCTGCCACTGGCACCCTGTGCTATTCACAGATGAGAGCAGGATAACCCTGAGCACATGTGACAGACATAAAAGGGTCTGGAGAAGCAGTGGAGAATGTTATGCAGCCTGTAACATCATTCAGCATGACCGGTTTGGTGGTGGTTCAGTGATTATATATCTGGGGAGATATATCCATGAAGGGACGCACAGACCTCTACAGGCTATACAATGGCACCCTGACTGCCATTAGGTATCAGGATGAAATCCTTGGACCCATTGTCAGACCCTACGCTGGTGCAGTGGGTCCTGGGTTCCTTCTGGTGCACAACAATGCCCGGCCTCATGTGGTGAGAGTATGAAGTCAGTTCCTGGAGGATGAAGGTATTGATACCATATTCAGAGGAGAGAGGGCAGCCAGCAAAAGAGAGCGGGAGGGAGCCCTCAGCCCAGTCGATCCCAGGGCCCAGGCAGACAAAAGACTGCTTGCTTAAGGGCCCCGCTGTGCTGGTTCTTGGGGAGCCCATGATTATAGTTTTGCAGGGGTGGCAAGCTAAAACCCTGACTTCACCCTTCTGGCTCCACAAGCCACTCTCAGGTTCTATTTCTTCATCCCAAGGTCTGGGCAGGGGTCAATTTTTACACATGCATGAGAGGCCTCCACTGTATCGATGGTTCCAGGTTTGGTCCCAGAGAGGGTCATGTTCCATACCAGAAGCCCATGTGACAGGAGGGCACAGGTGGTGTTGCAGATATAATTGAGGAGCCTTACCGGCCAGGTCCTAACCCACCGTCATCCAAGCACCACACACTCCTGCCCTGAACCGGCTGCTACAGTAAACTTCCCAGTCCCCCACTATATGTGAGATACGATACAACCAGGATCCAGAAGGGAGTCTGTGCCTATTACCTCATAATTGCCGATGACAATTGGATTGGAAGTTCCTGGAGCTGCTTGCTTTGGGAGAAAGGCTGTAGTGGTCCTTAAACCACTCAATGCGCTAATCCCACCAACTTCTGGTAAGAGGCAGTATATGGTGGTTGGGAACTCACACCATTTTGTGCTGATTAATCATCTGGGTGGATAATCTATGAAGTGTGCACGTCTAGACTGTCAGTTATCTTATTGTGGACTTTCACCAGTTTCATGATGTCATTTTACAAGCCTGCATCTTCAAGCAATTGAATGTATATGTGGACTGTTATGATTTACATGCTAAAGCGCAACTCCTTTTTATATTTGCTTCTCTTTTACATACCAGTGTTTGTAGTTTTGCTGCTTGAGTCTAACAGGGGCGCAGGGTATTTTTTTGTTTTATTGATACCATTGAATGGCCCCCACGCTCGCCTGACCTAAATCGAATAGAACACCTCTGGGACATTATGTTTCGGTCCATCCAACACTGCTAGGTTGCACCTCAGTCTGTTCAGGAGCTCAGTGATGTCCTGGTTCACATCTGGGAAGAATTACCCCATGACATCATCCGTTGTCTCATTAGGAGCATGCCCCAACGTTATCAGGCATGCATACAAGCACGTGGGGGGATTAAAAACTACTGAGTACCATTTTGAATTGCTGCAATGAAATCTCAGCCAAATGGACAAGCCTGCTGCATCATTTTTTCACTTTATTTTCAGGGTGTCTTTGAATTCAGCCCTCTGTAGGTTGATAATTTTCATTTCCATCAAACGTTGTGGCATGCTTTTGTTCCTAACATATTTCAGAGTCCATATCAGTATAGATATCCAGCATGAGATTTTTCCCCATTGAGATCTGATGTGTTTTCAAAGTGTTTTTAAAATCTGGCTGAATAAACATTTTCTTGGATAGATTTAGATGTTCTAGAAATGTACATTTAAAAAAATATTTCTTGTAGGATATCTTGTTTTTTAGCTGTGTTTACATTTACCTGTAACTAAATCTACAATGTGCCGGTACTGTTAAAGACTTTCATTATGTTTTGTCTTTGACACCTATAATTCACAAAATAAACTGGAATGACTATCTCTGAATTAGAAAAGGTTGCGTGTGCATATGCTTTAATGTGTACATTTTAATTGATGTTGCTGTTTTTATTCATTTTCCTTTTCAAGAATGATACTACACGCAGCTGCTGATCCTTTACTTATTCTTCATTGGCTGTAAGCTTAGCTATCAAACAGCTAAGAATGTTGATGACAAAACAAAAGAGAGCCCTATCACCTGCACCATGGACATATCTGTCAGTAACGATTTTATAGGCTAACTCCATATATTTTAAATTTTAGTGAACGTGAGTAGGTTAAAAATATTTGCACCTAAAAGGTAAGATTTCCCTGTAGCAGATTGTCTCTGCCTCTCCAATGAGATATGTTACGCTCTTATAGCTGGTATGTCTACATCTTTTTAATTGAAACCCTTAAATACTAGAAGCTGATGTAAAAAGATTGTGTCCTCAGCAAATAGATAAACATACACAATCAGTACTACAGCATGTCAATGTCAGTTAAAAAAATTATAATTTCATGGTACTGTCAAATTATTTTCTTGGAGGATCATTGAGGGACAAAAGGATTCTGAGACAATTGGGTTATATTGTGTGATAAATCACTCTCTCCAAAGGACGTAAATGTGTAGTGTTGAAGTAGACTGCTGCTGTTACAACCCACAATGTTAAGGAATGAAAAAAATGTAATATAATATATTACTAACAGCGCATGTCTCAAAGAATATAATAGGGATGCTATCCCTAAAGGCTTAAAAAACCAAGGGGATAGGGGTGCTATCCCTACTAACCAAGCCAATGGAAGGGTAGGTATAATGAACTAAAGTGCATATCAAAACTGTGATGTACATATGAAATATACCATATAAAAATATACCATAAAAAATGCCAAATGCTATTCACATGTATCAGATAAAGTGCATCCCCAAAATAAAGTGCATATAATACAGTGCATAACGTGATTAATCAATTACCACATGTGCAATGCATCAGGAATCAATGCATGTAGTGCTCAGAAAACCGTGCATTAATATTTATGAAATACAAAAACCAATGTAGAAAAAATATAAGGGTTAAAAGATGATCAAAATTATTATAACCATAAAATGTTGTTTAGTGTCCTTATAACAAAGTGTCCAAAAAAGTCCAAAGTAAATATACTGTTGGTGTGTTTGGTTGAAACACCAAAAATGAATCTCCTCTATAACATGGAATGGTGAAGTTGATCTTCCAATCACTATTTGTGCAAATATATGCAAAAGTATGGGAGAAATACAAACTCACCGGAAGGTGTTGACCCCCAATGCCGTACGGAAAGTGGGTCAGTAAGGCTTAAGTATCCAGAAGTGGATCCCCTCCGTCCGTGCCGGATGGTCCTGGATGGTCCTAGCAGCAAGCAAGTGGGGGTACAAAATTCACACTCCTCATGGTGTATTATTTAAAATAGGGCAAAGTTTATTTAAAATAATCATAAAAATAAAAATGATGGTGGTACAGCAGAAATACAGTGCAATAAAGACCCGCTAAGGCACACTTATTCAGATGGGAAGCCGGCTTTTGTTGCTGACACTCAGCTCACCACTACAATGAGCTTCCAGGAATGTGTGTTAACTTGCGGTACAATGCACGTACCAGAACGAGGCTACGTGCGTCCCAGCTTGACGCGTTTCGTCATTAAGTAACTGACGTCTTCCATTGGCTTTGTTAGTAGGGATAGCACCCCTACCCCCTTGGTTTTTTAGCCTTTAGGGATAGCATCCCTATTATATTCTTTGAGACATGCGCTGTTAGTAATATATTATATTACATTTTTCAATTGGGTTATATTGCCACATACATAGGGATTTGGACATTAACAAACAAAAGAACAGTGACCAGCTTGGTATAACCCCTCCCACTTCCAGCATGTTTCAGTTTTGTAACAAATCAGTTTCAAGAGTAGGTCCATAACGACAGGGGTAGCGCTTGTTTCCCTTTATAGACTTCCAGGCAAATCATTTTACAATGAGTACAAAAATGTAATATTCTTTCTTTCTCTTTCATTGTGGGACACAGGATCCAGAGACAATTGAGATGCCCAAAAGCAGATGAGGAGTGGACAACACACAGATAGAAATACTAACAGGCCCAACTAAAAACCAAACTGGGAAATGCCTGCAGCTCAAAGATTAGTGGCATCAGAAGAGGCCTGAACATCAACTTTGTAAAACTCAGAGAACGTGTGAACAAACGATCAGGTGGCAGTTTTTCAAATCTGGGAAACACTTGCCTGATTCCAAAAAGCTCAATAAGCATTCATAGATCTACTGAAGTGTGCCACTGCCTTGACAGGAAATGGTGGAACAGGTCCTTAAGACCATAAGCTTGAATGGTGATTTGTCCCAGCCATTAAAAAATGGTGAAACAAAAAGCTGGTTCCCCTTGACAATGATTATGTGGAATGAGAAAAGAGTGGCTGAGAGATAATCATGAAAGCTTGAACTACATCCAGACAGTTGAAGGAAATCTCTATCTGATACTGGGACCCAAAAGGTCAGGATTCATCTCATCGAGTATTTTTCCCAGGGGAAAACTTTTTTCTCACATCAAGCAGACTATTCTGTCTGTGTGTGATGGTAGATCAGATAGGGATTCTGCAGGAAAAGTCAAAAAGGAATGCTGAAAGCTTCTGTGGTCAGAGTCAACAGTCAGGGTTGCAATCTAACCACGAAATCCTGTGTAGCACCACCTAGGTTGGTGCTAGTGAGAAAGTATAGTTTGTGCTCTGTCTGCATACCAGCAGAGCTGCAGGTAAACCTATATTGTTCTCTGCCTACTAGAGAGCAGGATCTGTTAGTGGGGTCTGCTTATTGTGCTCAGAGTGCAACTCATTACATCTAGAGGGTGTTTCAAACTGGTCCAATAGGGAGGCACGTTGGACAGCGGGAGGAAACCTGACAAATGATGCATGGGCTTTTGACACAGTCCTGATGATTGGCAGAGGGAAAGTCACCTCGGTGCATGTTGGGATACTGTATAAAAGCCAGGAGCACATGTGCTTGAGGTCTTCCATTGGGGAGCGTAGTCCCGGAGGGAGCAGCTGCCTCCTCCTCTGTAGAGGTGCCTTGGGGCCTCAGGGGGTCAGCCTGAGGGCCTGAAGTGTAGCAGTGAGGAGCTGAACCCGGAGGTCCAGAGAAGCTGACTGAGATGGGAGACACTGGAGGATCTGTCTCTGCAGTACAGTGAGTACAGAAACTTGTGTCAAATGACCTGACCTGAGGGGGGCCACCCCTACTCCTAGGATAATCCAACCCTCTAAAACATGTGCTAGTCACTCCCATACCAAAGAAAGCCTTACTAGACCCCACAAATCTTAACAACCTAAGACCCATCTCCTTACTCCCTTTTGCCTCCAAAAACCTTGAACGTGTAGTCTACAACCGCCTGAGCAAGCAACTCATTGAGAATAACCTTCTTGATCCCCTTCAGTCTGGATTTCGCTGGCAGCATTCCACAGAAACGTCTCTCCTAAAACTTACAAATGATTTATTAACAGCTAAAACCAATGGTCACTACCCCGTACTCTTACTCTTGGACCTCTCTGCTGCCTTTGATACTGTTGACCACCCCCTCCTTCTCAAAAAACTCTATTTGCTTGATCTCCATGACTATGCTCTTCATTGGTTCGAATCTTACCTATCTCACCGCACCTTCAGTGTCACTTACAATTCCACTTACTCCCCTGCAACTCCTCTAACCGTTGGGGTCCCCCAAGGTTCTGTCCGTGGACCGCTACTATTCTATGCTGATGACACCCAAATCTACCACTCTCCTCTTAGCTCACCCCATCAGTCTCCTCCCGCATCACTGATCTACTAACAGACATATCAGCTTGAATGTCACACCACTTCCTCAAACTGAATCTATCTAAAACTGAGCTCATAATATTTCCTCCTCCACGTGCCCCTTACCCTGAATTCTCTGTCAAGATCAATGAAACAACTATCAGTCCTTCCACACATGCCAAGGTGCTAGGGGTAACCCTGGACTCTGCACTGTCCTTTCAGGCTCACATCCAATCCCTGTCCAAATTATGCCGCCTTAACTTCCGCAACATTTCTAAAATACGCCCCTTTTTAACCAACGACACAACCAAGCTTCTAATTCACGCTCTGGTTATCTCTCGCCTCGACTACTGCAACTCCCTCCTCATTGGACTACCTTTACATAGACTATACCCCCTTCAGTCCATAATGAATGCTGCTGCAAGACTCATTCACCTTACCAACCATTCAGTGTCCTCCACCCCTCTCTGCCAATCCCTTCACTGGCTTCCTCTAACCCAACAAATAAAATTCAAAGTACTAACAATAGTTTACAATGACATCCACAACTCTGCCCCCAGCTACATTACTAACCTGATCTCAAAATATCAACCAAGCCGCTCTCTTCGTTCCTCCCAAGACCTACTGTTCTCTAGCTCCTTTGTCACTTCCCATGCTCTCCTCCAGGATTTCCCCAGAGCTTCTCCCATTCTTTGGAACTCTGTACCCCAATCTGTCTGACTGTCTCCTAATCTATCCATCTTAGGACGAGCCCTGAAAACCCTTCTCTTTAAAGAAGCCTATCCGGCTACTAACTAATACACTGTTTCACTTTCTCCATCAGCTCATCACCAACAGCTATAACCATTTGTATCAATTGACCCTCCCTTTTAATGAGCAGGGCCCTCTGACTCCTTTTGTACCAAATTGTATTGTAACTGTAATGTCTGCCATCATTTTTTAAAGCGCTGCGCAAACTGTTGGCGCTATATAAGTCCTGTATAATAATAATAATAATAACAGTCAGTGAACGGGTATCAGCGGGAAGAGGATGCTAGTGAGAGTGCCCTGAGGATAGATTATCTTCCATCAAGTCATCTTGTTGGATAGCAAAGAGAGCAAGAGACTTAACCTCATCCACCCTAGTGGCAGTGTGGATTAACAGCCTGGCTGTTCCATATTTCCAAGCAGGGTTCTGAAGATAGAAGTCCTTAACCAATGTGAATAGTTCAATTGGAGTATCCCTATCACGTACCTGCTGCTGGAGGCCAATGGAGAGAGAGGGCTTCCCTTGCGGCTAAGTTCCAGACCCCCCTGAGGATGAGAACAGGAGAGGTCAGGCCCAAAGTAGCACGGGTCGCCTGCTGGACTGTGTGCAGAAGGATCCAGAGTACAGCTGGAGTGGGATCAGCAGACAGGTGGCGACGGTGAGGTGTTTGCAGGACTTGGATATAGCTGAGACTGGAACGTGGTCAGGTGGATAGCCAAGATCAGGACCCAGGTGGATATCAGAGCAAGCGTGGTCAGGTGGATAGCCAAGATCAGGAAGCTAGGTGGATGTCAGAGCAAGCGTGGTCAGGTGGATAGCCGAGGTCAAACACAGGAAGCAATCAGGAGACAGGTCAATGACAAGCCGGGTCGGTAACAGGAGACAGGAACTGGAATATCTCAAGGATAACACACTGGAGGAGCCGAAGATTAACTAGCAACTAAAATCACTAGCAGGCTTCCTTATATAGGCCCAGGTAAATTGCTGGTAGTTCTGCTGGGTCCTAAAGTCCTTCTCCTGCTAAGTTGCTGATAGCGCTGCTGGGTCCTAGAGCCCTTCTGCTGGTGTTTTTACCCTGACAATCCCACTATTCCCTTTTCCTATTCCAAATTACCAATAAACAACAAAACAAACAACACCCCTAGACTGTTCATTCATGTGATGAGCCGGAGGGAACAAGGAGGGATTCAGGGACTTGTTCATGAAATGTGTGCTGGTAACCAGGGAAGCCAGTCAAGACAATACTCAGCAATTCCTGTGGGGACAGTGACAGTGTTACACCTGTATAACTGCAGTAAAATTCTTCTTGGTTAAAACTGGGTAGGGGTTCACACCAGAGCCAAGAAGGACAAATGTAGAAAAATCACAAGCAGTGAAAAACATTTCAGGTTGTTGGTGTCAGGTCCTTGAGAAGGAACACTGCAGGCTGCTCTGGAACGGTTAGTGTATTATGAGCAAGAGAGTCCCTGAGTAGAAGGACTGCTCCTCTTGTGTTTGGGATCTGACATGTTGTACCTCAAACAGTAAAAATTTTGCTCTAATACAAGGTAAAAACCTTGAGCACTTACCAACCGACTGCTGAAAGCAGAAGAGGTTCAACCGACTAGGGGTGACCAGGTCACTGTAGGTGGCAGCAAGGACTAACCAAGGTGAAACCATTTGTCTCTTGCAAAAAGGAGCAGTGGTGGGAAGGTGCTACCTCATGCTGAATGATGGAAAAAGGAAACACAGTGTGTGCATGTGACATTCCACCTAGTGAACACTCAGTTCCTCAGAATTTAAACATTTTCCATGGAGATCAATGGAAAAAAGGGTGTATTAATGGTGCCCAAAGATTCTAATAAACAGAGTAGTTCCCAGTGCTCCGCCCACATGGCCTGCTCATCTTCAGAGATTGGGTCACACCAGAGGCTATGTCACAATACACAACCAACTTCAAAGACGTCACAAGCAGAGCCCAGTGCCGAAGGTCACATTCCAGGCAGGCCCTCCAATTAACCAGCCCAGCGGGCTACAGGTACGACCTCCAAGAGAGTACACTGACATGGATAGGTGCACAAAAGACCAGCTCAAGCAGTGTGTAGATGAAATCCTGACTGAAGAAAACCTAATCTTAAACAAAAATAAAATGGATAGTAAACCAGTTAAACGTTTCTCAGTAGAGAAAAGATGCCCATCCTTCTAAGACACTAGCAAAACTGAGCTGTGACTGGGAGGGGTTATACCAGGTTGGTCATGGTGTGCAAATCCTCCTGTAGGTGGCAATATAATTCCATTGTCTCTGAATCCTCTGCCCACAATGAACAACAAAGAAAAACGCATCTAGTATTTGACTTCATATTAAACATAACCCACTGTTGGAAAGCCTCACTGTTGTGAAAATACAGATGGTCACTAGAGGGCAACCATGATGTTTTTCTATTGAAAAATGACTTTTGCTTACCCTAAAGCAGCACTTTACCCCTGGGTACACGATTTTATTTGACTCTGATTTTTTTTTACCGTTGCATTTACAGGCTAAATCTTTTGGGAAATGAGGGGTGCTTGGGATAGTGTGTTTATACAAAACACTTTAAAAAGCGTATTTATTAGGCAATGAATGTCAAATTTGCCAGACATTCAGCCTGGGTTCACACATGTGCAATGTCAAACATTGCATGTGATTTGCACCGCATTGCTGTGCAGATCACACGCAATGTCTAATGTCTGTGCAAATACAAATACAATTGTATGGCTAAACTCGCATTGTATTCCCAAAAAATAAGGAGCAGGAACCTTTACTTCCCTGCACTGGAATCGGATCTCACCCATGCGATCTGATTCCAGTCTGAATTCACAGTTCGCACTGCGATCCGATCTGGGGGTGTCATTAACTTTGTATTGACATCCACAGCGGTTTGCAGGGGGCAGATCCCGCACTAGAATCGCACTGTTTCTCGCATCGCACATGTGTGAACCCAGGCTCATTGCAGGTGAATCAATCACTGTAATTTAAAACACATGTATCAGGAAGATTCATCTGCAGTGAATGTTTAGGAAATGTCACATTTTCTACTTTATAAATATGTTCTTAACATATTATTGTTTTTCAGAAAATGTTCCCCGGTTGAAACTATGCTTGAAAACACAAAAGCACAATAAAGCCATTAACCACTTTACCACCGGAGGATTTTCCTGCTTTACGTCCAGGCCACTTTTTGCAACTTGGCACTGCGCGACTTTAACTGACAATTGCGCGGTCATGCAACCCTGTACCCAAACTAAATTTACGTCCTTTTTTTCCCACAAACAGAGCTTTCTTTTGGTGGTATTTGATCACCTCTGCGCTTTTCATTTTTTACGATATTAATAAAAAAAGAGCCAAAATTTGCAAAAAAATTAAAATTTTCTACTAATATATTAAATTTTTGTCATATATTTAGGCCAAAATGTATTTAGCTACATGTCTTTGACAAAATAAAATCCTCAATGAGCGTATTTTTAGCCGCTTTAAGACCGGAAGATTTTACCCCATTCCTGACCAGGCTATATTTTGCGATTCGGCACTGCGTTATTTTGACGGACAATTGCGGGGTCGTGCGACGCTGTACCCAAATTAAATTGATGTCCTTTTTTTCCCCACAATAGAGCTTTCTTTTGGTGGTATTTGATCACCTGTGCGATTTTTAATGTTTGAAAAAAAGAGCGACAATTTTGAAAAAAAAAACAAAATTTTTTACATTCTGATATATAACATTCCCAAAAAAAAATTTAAAAATCAAATTTTTTTAACATTTTAGGCCAATTTGTTTTCTGCTACATATTTTTGGTAAAAAAAATCACTATAAGGGTATTTTGATTGGTTTGTGGGAAAGATTTGTCATTTTGTTGTTTATTTTTACTAGTAAGCGGCGATCTGCGATTTTTTTTGCGGGACTGCGACATTGCGGCGGACAGATCGGACCCCTAACTGACATTTTTTACACTTTTGGGGGTACCAGTGACATTACTACAGTAATCAGTGCTATAAATATGCACTGTTACTGTAATAATGACACTGGCAGGGAAGGGGTCAACTTTATTGGTGATCAAGGGGTTAAATGTATGCCTCATGCTTACTGATGTGTGTGGGGGGAGGGGATTGTGTGACACAGATACAGATCGCAGGTTCAGCTATGCTGAATCCTGTAATCTGTCACTGTCTGTCACATAGGAGATCCGCCTGCTTTGTTTACACAAGTGGGTGGATTTCCTCACTCGATCCCCGACGATCGGGGAAGAGCGGCGGTGATCACTGCCTCTCCTCCCCTGGCCCGACTCCCGATGTGTCTGAATACAGTGGGAGCGAGCCTCCAGGGGCGCGCGCGCTGCCGAGAGGGGGCGGGATCCAGCGACGTAGGTCTACATTGCTGGACAATAACGAGCCACTGTGCCGCAGTACCCGCAATGTGAGCGGTCGGCAAGTGGTTAAAGCAGAGTTCCAGGTATGGTAATTTTTATATACAGTAGTTACCTTGGTCCAGCTTGGAGCAATGTAAATACCTATGTGTCACACCTGTAGAAGCTGAAAACTGCTACTCCAGTGATCTCCATTAGCTTCCGGGTCCTGTGCCGACTGTCTGCCCTGCTGTATTGTGAACATAGGAGGTCTCTCGCTTAGCATGGGTGCAATTCATGGAATACTCAAGAATGCAAAGTTACAGAAGTTGGTAGTATTGTATATACTGCACTGTGCATGTGATAAAAATAGCGTGCATGCGGGCGTGCATGTGCATGCTTTCTTTACAAATCAGCTGCAGAGTAGAAATGCATTTCCTGCCAGCATGTTGTAGACAAAGACCCTTGCTCTGTGTGAAAGCAGTGGTCTCTCTAAAGAGATCTCACATGCCCTCATGCTGAGCCAGAGCTTGAGCTCTCCAATCAGCAGTGAGCATGAGCGTTGCTGATTGCAGACCTATTCGTAAAGCAGTTCTCAAACTGTTGGCCCTAAATAAATAATGTATAATACTAATAACAGAGGGTGTGCAGAAAGAACAATGCCTGCACACAGAGTGCAACAGAATTGGTAAGCTGCAATATATATATATATTTTGCATTTAATACCACTTTAAGTATACAGTTTTAATTTTTACTGCTCTGAGCAGCTGACTGTGTGACATTGAATTATAACATTCTGCAAGCAACACCACATCTTAATTACCCAGTCATGTGCTCAGTAAAAATTCCATCAAGCTCTAAATTTTACTGAATGTAGTACACAAGCAAAAAAAAAAAAACATGCAATTTGCAGTTCTAGCTTGCTCTACAGCCAAAACAACACATACCACACATATTTAAGAGTGGGCTTAAGTCCTAAAAAAGTGACAACTTGAGAGACAAACATATGGCTAACATAACCAGTAAACCAAGCTAGATATACAGTATCTCACAAAAGTGAGTACACCCCTCACATTTTTGTAAATATTGCTAAAACTGGTTAAGCAGCTGATACACTTGGCTGAGGACTATTCTCTTGGTGGTCTTTCATGGAAATAGGTCTAGACTCCACAGGCAGATTGCTTTCACCTTTAGACACAGTTTTCTCTAAGATGCTTCGGACAGATAGGGTAGAGATACGAGCCCAATTGGCTGCTGACATATACAGTATCTCACAAAAATGAGTACACCCCCACACATTTCTGTAAATATTTTATTATACCTTTTCATGTGACAACACTGAAGAAATTACACTTTGCTACAATGTAAAGTAGTGAGTGTACAGCTTGTATAACAGTGTCAATTTTCTGTCCCCTCAAAATAATTCAACACACAGCCATTACTGTCTAAACTGCTGGCAACAAAAGTGAGTACACCCCTAAGTGAAAATGTCCAAATTGGGCCCAATTAGCCACTTTCCCTCCCTGGTGTCACGTGACTCGTTGGTGTTACAAGGTCTCAGGTGTAAATGGGGAGCAGGGGTGTTAAGTTTGGTGTTATCGCTCTCACTCTCTCATACTGGTCACTGGAAGTTCAACATGGCACCTCATGGCAAAGAACTCTCTGAGGATCTGAAAAAAAGAATTGTTGCTCTACATAAAGATGGCCTAGGCTAAAAGATGATTGCCAAGACCCTGAAATTGAGCTGCAGCACGGTGGCCAAGACCATACAGCGGTTTAACAGGACAGGTTCCACTCAGAACAGGCCTAGTCATGGTCGAACAAAGAAGTTGATTGCACGTGCTCAGTGTCATATCCAGAGGTTGTCTTTGGGAAATAGATGTATGAGTGCTGCCAGCATTGCTGTAGAGGTTGAAGGGGTGGGGGTTCAGCCTGTCAGTGCTCAGACCATATGCCGCACACTGTATCAAATTGGTCTGCATGGCTGCCGTCCCAGAAGGAAGCCTCTTCTGACGATGATACACAAGAAAGCCTGCAAACATTTTGCTGAAGACAAGCAGACTAAGGACATAGATTACTGAAACAATATCCTGTGGTCTGATGAGACCAAGATAAACCTATTTGGTTCAGATGGTGTCAAGTGTGTGTGGCAGCAACCAGATGAGGAGTACAAAGCCAAGTGTGTCTTGCCTACAGTCAAGCATGGGGGTGGGAGTGTCATGGTCTGAGGCTGCATGAGTGCTGCCAGCACTGGGGAGCTACAGTTCATTGAGGGAACCATGAATGCCAACATGTACTGTGACATACTGAAGCAGAGCATGTTCCCCTCCCTAAGAAGACTGGGCCCCAGGGCAGTATTCCAACATGATAACGACTCAAAACACACCTCCAAGATGACCACTGCCTTACTAAAGAAGCTGAGGTTAAAGGTGATGGACTGGGGAAGCTTGTCTCCAGTCCTTAACCCTGATGAGCATCTGTGGGGCATCCTCAAACAGAAGATGTAGGAGTGCAAGCTCTTTAACATCCACCAGCTCCGTTATGTCATCATGGAGAAGGACTCCAGTGGCAACCTGTGAAGCTCTGGTGAACTCCATGCCCAAGAGGGTTAAGGCAGTGCAGGAATTAATGGTGGCCACAGAAAATATTGACACTTGTGGCCCAATTTGGACATTTACATTTAGGGGTGTGCTCACTTTTGTTGCCAGCAGTTTAGATATTAATGGTTGTGTGTTGAGTTATTTTGAGGGGACAGCAAATTTACACTGTTATACAAGCTGTACACTCACTAATTTACATTGTAGCAAAGTGTCATTTCTTCAGTGTTGTCACATGAAAAGATCAAATTAAAATATTTACAGAAATGTGAGAGGTGTACTCACTTTTGTGAGATACTGTATATGTCAGCAGCCAATTGGGCTCGTATCTCTACCCTATCTGTCCGTAGCATCTTTCAGAAATTGACTCTGAAGGTGAAAGCAATCTGCCTGTGGAGTCTAGACCTTTTTCCATGAAAGACCACCAAGAGAATAATCCTCAGCCAAGTTTATCAGCTGCTTAACCGGTTTTAGCAATCAAGGAAAAATAGACTAAATTCAGTGTAAATTGAGGTCATTTTGGTTAAAAACATCTATTTTTTTTACATTTATATGAATGGTAATAATGGTTACATAGTTCTATACATTTTTGTTAGAAAATGTAAACCATTGCTCCCAACTGTCCCTGATTTCAAAGGAGTGTCCCTGATTTGGAACAAAGTCCCTCTGTCCCTCTTTCCTCCTCATTTGTCTCTCATTTTGGTCTGATCTGTATAGTTGTATATAAAATGCACTATTTATCCTTCGAAAGTTTTTCCCAGTGCTAAACCTTTTATCCAACTTATAAATTGCTGCATAATTTTATTGGTATAACATCTCCCTTAAGGATGCATGGCAGGGGTTGTGTCCAATGCCTACAGACTTTCTCCCTACACATTGACATAGGCAGTGCTGTATTTTGGCCTAGGCCAACAAGGCCCAGGCCTAGGGCGGCACTTTGCAGGGGGGCAGCAAAGAAACTGCCCCCCTCCACCTGAGTCTCTATTGGCCACTGGTTGCTAGAGCCACCTCTCTCATTCCCCCTCTCTCTTAACCCCCTCTCTCTCACTCTCATCCCCCCTCTCTCTCACCGCCCCTCCCTCTCACCGCCCCTCCCTCTTTCACTCACCCCCCTCTCTCTCTCACCCCTCCTCTCTCTCTTTCACCCCTCTTCTCTCTCTCTCTCACCCCTCCTCTCTCTCTCTCTCTCATCCCCCCTCTCGCTCTCTCTCATCCCCCTTCTCGCTCTCTCTCTCTCTCTCTCATCCCCCTCTCTCTGTCTTTCTCTCTCTGTCTCTCTCTCTCTCATTCCCCCTTTATTGCTCTCTCACCCCCCCTCTCTCTCTCTCATCCCCCTCACCCACCCCCCTCTCTCTCTCCCTCACCCACCCCCTCTCTCGTGAGATCTCAGGGGTTCATGCTGAGACTTGTAGTTCTTCAATTTTGGAGGGAGCCACATCCATTAAAAAAGGAGTGGGGAAAAGTTACATAGGTGGGGGAGGGGGGGGGCGCCCACTTTTAGTCTTGCCTAGGGCAGCACAAAACCAAAATACACCACTGGACATAGGTGTCCCTCGTTCCCATCTCAAAAAGTTAGGAGCTATATAATACTGATCTTTTTTTAAAAGAACAATCTTATAATAAGGGGATGCAAAAAAATTCTAATAATACCAATTCACTTTTTTATCCACTGTCATTGTGCTACAGTACTGTAGTAGCAGAGACGGACCTGTCTAGTCCACATAACCTGGATGAGCTTAGTTTTCTCTTAGTGCTCTAATAGTGGGAATTTAGCTATTTTTATATCCTGGTTCATATCTACAATCCATATTGTGACATGTTGTAAAAGAGTGGACACACCCAATAGTAAACACCTACATTGTTCCAAAAGCTCTTAACAGAATTATGGGGTAGCAATAAAATGTATGGTTTGCAGCTAACAGTTATTTCATGTAAAAAGAATGTAAAAAGAAAAACAAAAAATAAAACAAGCAAAGTCACCGCGCAATCATTTAAAGTGTAAGTTCACCTTTACAGAAAATCTGTAAGGGGACCTTACACTGGATGCTCTCCCCATCCCCCTGGTCCTGCTGTACTGTAGTCCCACAGTCCCCAGCTGTCAGGCACTGAAATGCCACTTCAACGGTTCAGGAATTAGAAATCTTCCTGGCTTTCTTTCCATACAACGCTGACAGGATGGGCTAGATGGATTCTGTTTGGTCAGCGGCGTCCATGTGACAGTGCTGACCAATTAAAATGCTTCTTGTCCGTACATGCCAAGAGGTACGTATAAAAGATTAGGATGCAGAGTGAAGCGGCGTTCCGATCCTTGACATCGGGGGACCTCGGGGACTTTAGTACAGCGGAACCAGGGGGGGATAGGGAGGGGGTCTAGTATAAGGTCACCTTACAGATTTTCTATAAAGATGAACTACACTTTAACAAGTTTTAAAGAAATATTGCTAGAGATGAAGTAGAAAGCACCACATCCCTTTGTTTAAAGTAGCTACAATAGAGGGGGGGGGGGCAAAGTGGGACTTTAACGTGCAAAATGATGGAGAAAAATCTGAATTCTCAAAAATTGTACATTTTATTACACATAGGAAGTGAGGACAAGACAGTACATCAATATAAAATGATAAAATCAAGAAAATGCACTCGAAAATATCAACTCTACATGTTTCGCCATCTTCATAATAGCTTCTTCAGGAGTTTTCATAGACATTTCTCGAGAGTGAACATTTCTAGGTAACAAAAGAAAAATACATAAAAGACATAGCATGTGTATATACATAGGGCTTATCTCAATGGTTCTAAAGTTGAGTGCTCAATTGATTTACATATTAGAAAGACAATGATACCAATAAAAGTACCTTAAGATGACCTGAACCCTTTCTTATGCCGAAGGTGGAGGCAATAAAGCTGACGCCACCCAAGCGAGCACAGAGGGGGAGGGGAACCGAGACATCCAACCTCTTAAAGTTGACCCATAGAACACTTTAACAAGCAACTAACACAATGGGATTTACTCAGTGACTAAAAAATACAGAAAAGAAAATGTACTGCGCTCTAATACTAAGATTACCTAAAAAATTATTCACATGAAATCTGTGAAAACTCATTTGGCAAACCCAAAACATGCAAAGTATATTCCAAAAACATCCAAACAATAAATGTGTGTATAACATAGAGTATACATGAACTTCTGCAGCGTCCCAATCAGGACATGTGGCAACTGCAAATGTATTACTTGCTGTATTGCATGTCATTTTGCATTGCTACACCTGTTGCATCCCTGTTCATAGGCTGGTCAAGTGTGCTTAATACATCCCACCATTAGATGGGGATAGCACCACTCTGGGATATCTAACCCAGCTCAGGTCCTATCTGTGGGGAATGGTTGTGTTCAGTGGTCCGTGTGCAGAGTAAGCACAAGGTGTAGGAGTGAAGTTCATTCCAAAGAGGGGACAAACTGAAAGTGCTCAAACCAAAGGGTAATAGCCACCAACCGGCAGTAAAGACCTTTGAGAATATAGGTGAAGGATTTCTTAGCCACCGGCAACCTCACCAAATGTCACTGGATTCAAAAGGGACCAGAAACCGAGTCATTTACCAGTAAGCATTATACTGAACCACAGCCTGAGTCCAGGATTACCAAAGCCTATTAACAGTGGATCAGCAGAATTCCTCTACCCAGAGACTGTATTCCATCTGAATGTTTATACTGTAACCAAGACCAGTCACAAGAAAAGTTGTGAGTTGTATCCTACCACTGTCTACCTCATTCTGCAACATCGCTACTACAACTGGTGGTACCACCATTAACGGTACTGGCGTCACGAGAAGTATCATCAAGGGACCTAGCCGCCACAAGCACCCTAAACATCACTGTCATAAAGGGCACCTCAACCACCATCTTGGCTGGTGTTTTCCCTGTCCCAGAGCGTGCATATCCCCCAGGGCAGTATGACGGACTCCCATAACCATTGTACAGTATGCCCAGTTACTTGCATATAAGCCTTCAAAATGGGCACATTTTTATTTTTCCAGTTCGGGTCCCAAAGACTTCAATGGGGTTTGTTATTCTGTTCTGAACGTTTGCAATGTTCGAAAGTTCTGCTGCGAACTGAACAGGGGGTCGTTCAGCCTATCTCTACTGAAGAGTTGAGTGCACCTGGTCAGAAAGTCCTGAGTGTAAACAGAGTTCCCTGAGGACAGGGTAGGGCACTTGGCCACACCCAAAGGTTCTGAGGAAGACCCCAATGAAGACGACCCTATAAATATAGGGGTACCAGGTTTCAGAATGCAAGTGCCTCAAAGGACACCTAGTAGATCCCCACAGAATCAGTAGCAGAGTTTGGGATGGGGTTTGCACATAGCAGGACTGTCCCCTCTGTGTATATGTGCAGACATGTTGGGCCCTGTAGCAGTGCCTCAAAGGATACCTAGTAGATGCCCCCAGAACCAGTATGGGAGTTAGTGCTGGAGTTTGCCCATAGCAGGACTGTTCCCTCTGTGTCTATGTGCAGACATGTTGGGCATGTGTAGTGGTAATGCAACTAAGCCTAAAGTGTGAGGCACTCACAAACCCAGGCATCTGGTGTTGTTGAGGGCCAGTTGCCTGAAGGTGACCGGGTCACAGCTGATGGACTGTAGGTTAGAGTTCCATGAGGCATTTGTAAGCAGGAGCAGCAGTGAGATGGTGCTTAACCTACCCTGAATAGCAGGAAAGAATGCAAAGTGTATGTGCGAAACACTCCATCCAGCAGGTGTCTTCAGTGCTTAGTCCCTCTGTGTTAATTATTACCACAATAAAACAGCAGTAGTAGGAAATTTGAAAGTTGCCCAATGGTGTGAATAGCAAGGCTCCACAATGCAGAGCTCCATGCCTGAGGGTCACATTCCAAGCTAGTGCCTTACATCCTGTTCAGCAATGTACAGGTATAGCCTTCAAAGCTAGGCCAAGGTAACGCTGACCAGGATAGCTAATATGTAGAGACCAGCTCATGCAGCAATGTAGCAAGAAATCTTGACTGAAGGTAATGGAAGAGGAATTCATGTACAAAAAACATCCACAGAGCAGGAGAAAAGATGTTCATCCTCTTTGGACACTAGCAAAAATCTGAGGTATGCATGGTAGAGGAGGGGTTATATTGGGGGCTAGTTTTTCTGTTTGGCAGCATCCAATCCTCCTGTAGGTGGCAGTATAACCTAACTATCATTTAATACCTGTCTACCTCAAGAGAGGAGAAAGAAATATGTTTTTTTTTGCATTTGTAGTCTATCATAATATCATTGGGACAGATAGGGCTTTAATTTGGCAGCAGATTCGTTTTTGAATTGGTGACTAATTCAACACTAATTTTGCTAGAACCCCTTGCAGTTGATAAAATTGGTCTCGGTTTTAAAGGGTAAGTTCAACTTTAGATCATGTTACACCTGTATTTAGGGTGTAATATGTTTTAGCTCCTGCCCCCCTTGCCCCTGACCCACTTTTCATTTGACAGCATGTAGGCAGGGGCAATATTTATTTTCCTAAGCAGGTGGCCCTTACCGCAGTGGCGCTGTTGTAAGAACAAAGTTCCTCTATGGTTTCCTGGGTCACTGCAAGAGCTATCCTATTGGATGCTACCGCCCCATGTGACTAAGCAACCATCTTGGGTCAGGCAGAGCCTATATAAAGCCCTGACTCCCAGGCTTGGCACAGTTTTGGCAAGTGGATAGAGTAGGGACAGATACCCCACCTGTGAGGTTCCTGAGGAGGGTAAGCATAGGGTCGCATCTGTTTTAGACATTCTCCTGATTGGAACCTGAAGGCCAGGCCACATTTGGTCCCCTCTCAACAGGCACTGTCATTCCGGCTGAAATCTGTTCCTGTCCTGCTGCTGAACTGTGAGTGTGCCGGGTGCCCCCCCCCCTCCCCCCGGGTGTGTTCTAAACTGCTTCTTCAATACACCTACCTGCGCCTGTGTGAATTGTTGTCTCCACTCCACGCTAGACCTCACCTACATTTGGTGTCAGTTGGCAGAGTAGTTCCCAGGCAGCGAGTGTAGAAGGAGGATCTGGCTCTAATATAGCTCCATTAGGATCGACCTTAGCCCTAATGCTGAAATTGAATAGCTTCAACATCCTGCTAGTAGAATGAGAGGAGAGACTGGAGAATGCCACGCGCCTGTACCAGGTCCCGACCCAGCTGATGGCTATTAACGCTTTGGAGGTCGATGCTCACCATGCGGGGATGACATTCCCAGAACATGAAAGGGCCACTTTGGAACAGATTGTGGCACAACTGAAGGTACTGGTACCTTCACCTCTGCCAGCCATGCAAAAAGCACTGACGAAGTGGGCTCAAGATCTGGCTGCCTTGAAACTGGATATAGCCTCCACTCACCCAACCCCAGAGGGGCGAGAACCTTTTGTGCAAGGACCTAGAGGAAAACAGCTGGTTGTTAAGGAGCAGGCCAGGAAGCCAGGCATGGCGTCCTTAACAACTGATGACTAAACATAAACAGAATTGTTGGCAAATAAAAATTCTGAAAAAACACTGTGGTGGTCCCTCCCTGTCCATACCAGGGCCTTTGGGTCTGGTCTGGATTGTAAGATGAACTGCACGCCAAAAAATAAAAAAAATAGCATGGGATCCCCACCAAAGTGGCAGGGAAATAGGAAGCAAAACAAGGGAAGCGCTGCTCTAGTGTAGTGTACAGAAAAGGCCCTTGTCCCCATCAACATGGGGAAAAGTTGCTTTAGGAGCAGGGGAACCCCCCTGCCCCCAAAGCAACCTCCCCATGTTGAGGACATATGGCCTGGTATGGTTCGGGGAGTGAGCTCGTCCCGAAAAGGGTGCCTGCTCAAAAAAGGATCTGTATGGATTTTAGGGGGGATCCCACGCCATTTATAAAAAAATTAAATCTATACCAGACCAGGAGAGCCTTGTATGGATAGGGAGGGGGACCCCCATGCTGTTTTTTTTCTGAATTTTCATTTTCAATTCTGTTCACATTCAGCTGTCAGTGGGGAAACCCGTAGACAGGTGATGAGTCATTAGTTGTTAATGGACTCGGCGGCCTGTTTCCTGGCCCGCTCCTTAACAACCAACATTCTTCACACAGAATTTGGATCAGTCGATTATTCAGTCGAATTTGTTAGAAAATGAATAAACAAAATTAAACTAATCGAAATAAAACTTCAACAAAATTTGTAACTATTGTCATTCAGAGATTTGGATGCATCCAAATCTCTGAATAACCAAAAATTTGTCCAAATTTAGATTTAGACTTCACAGATTTACTCTGCAGACAACAAAAAGCATTTTCTTCAGAGCAGAAACAGGCAGGACTCTGCAAAAATGTTTGCTAAAATCCATGCAATGTACATTGATCACCCAGAGGGGATTGTTATTTCGCAACAAAAATGGAGTTACTCACTCTTTACAGTTAACCACATTGGCAAAGTTCCTGGTACCTAACAATGGACTTTTCATGGGTTTTTGCCTAAACTGCCTATCCTTTAAACATGCTATTGTTACTATTTTCTTGTCAATTGATTTTGATGACAGTGTCATTATGCAGTTTATTTTGTTACATTATAACATGTTTTTTTAATGTCATTTCAAAAACTGAATAAAAAGATGGAAACAGAAAAATCGAGTTACTGTTTAAAAACTGTAGGAACAAAAGAAGGCAATGTGGGGTCCTCATGCTTTCAATGGTAAGGCTGTTACCAAGTGTGTTCCTTATGTTCCTAAAATGTACAGTATGCTCTAAAGTATGGAGCAGATTACAAAAAAGTCACATAAAAGGAAAACAATGCAAGGATGGAGCATTCTGAGGACCCCTTCTGTAGAGATGTCTGGAATCTTTACTTCTATGTGACATGTTTATGGCGTGTGTTAGGAATGTGAAGTCTGGATACTGTCTGTGTGAAAATGTTTTCAGCAAAATGTAATAGTTCCAGCATCAACCATTTAACTGGTATTATAACCAAAGAATCATATAGTTCATGTGTAACATCCGCACTGTGGTTGTGTGGCTCCTGGCAATGGTGAGTAGCATTGGTTTCTGGGTTATCAATATCAACAACACTATAATTTGCTGTCTTTCTGGATACAAAACCAAGATCTGTCATCAAGCACAGATCCAGCTTTTTCTTAACAGCAAAAAAAAAACCATGAATAAATTAACCTTAACATACTGTATATGGTCTAGTCAGACTTACATCACCTCTCATTTAACTGGTATGTTCACTGTAGATGATTTAAACTAACTACAAGCTAGTGCTTTAAGGTTAAAGGGCACATTCAAACTACAATAATTGTGTCCTATAACATACACATTTTTGTGCATTAAAGTACATTGCGTTAGGCAACCCATTGATTTTGAATAGGCTGTGCATGCACTAAGTCCTATACTATAGTTTAAACTGTAGCACATTTCAACTCACCGAGCATTGGCATTTGTGCATCATGGAGTATACTAGAACACTGTATAATGTATATTGGGGTGAAATTCAATAATTATAATGCATATACTGTATACAGTATGTTTGTGTGTGTTTTGGTAACACATTTTATAATGTTCATTACAATGCATGATATTGAAAATGCGAATAAGCCCTAAGACTACTACATTTGTTCATTTGACGTTTCTGAGAAGTCATTGTTATAGCTGGCTACCTAATACCCAAACATCTCAAGAACTGTGGTCAACAGAATCAGTGGTGATGACAGTTGGGTAATGGAATCACACATAGAACTGGTAATAGATATTTTTATTTTGTTGCATAATTCCTGCAAATAATAGTTCAAGAAATCCCACTTTCATAGGTAAGTGACTAGCTTTAAGCATGCCACTAGTTGTTAGCTAAAATAAAATAGAAATAAGTACACTACAGGTAGAAACCCCTATGCTTGACAGGAAGGGTGTTTCTCCATGCCACACCTTTTTTGTATTGATGTGTTTTATAGTTGTTACCAACCAGAGAATTGTGCGTTTTTAGGGTGTGCCCCCCAATATCATTTTTGTTTTATAGTTGTTACAGACTTGTATCCCATATTGTAACATTTTAACATCAGGTTAGCACTGCATGTGTCCCTATTATCCAAACTCTTGCTCCATCCTGCACATTTTCTTACAAGAATACAAGCAGTCAAACTTTGGATGTTATCCAGTGCCTGAGCCTTGGGTGCAATTCTGAGTACCCTGTCCTATTTTAGGCATTTGGTTGCCCGGATCAATGTTTCTCAACCAGAGTACCGACCCAGGCTGGAGAAAGGGTTAAGTGTTTCTTGCTTAGTTCCTGGTCTTTTGGTCCTAGCCAGCCCACTTGTGCTGTGAGAAGGGTGACAGCTAGGGCCCAAAAAGGCAGGTTGCAGTTGGTCCAGAAGCCACAGCATCACCTGTAAGAACAGGATGTTGTTCATATTGAACTGTATGCCGCACCATGTTCAATAAAGTTATATTAACCAATATGGGCCTGGTTTAAAGTTATTCAAAGGGGTGCATGCTGGTTCTGGTGTATTCCAAAGAACCTGGGTCTGTAAAGTGCATGTGTGGTATAAAGTAACACTGCTACAGAGGGTTAACTCGGCATGGACAAGAAGAGGAGTGCAGTTGCTATGGATAACCAAGTGAAATAACAAGCTGCAAGCAACCAGTCGTTAAGCGTGGTACCAGGTCCGCAGGTAGCGAGGGAAGTCGATATTCTAGCTCCCCTCCCTAGTGGTTGGTATCCAATAGTAATTGGATCCGAACCCACTTTATGGAGATCTATGGCCTGGTCGAGAGGTGTGGTTAGGAGAGAGATAAGTGAGAGCAGGCATGAGGTTCATTCTATGTGCTTAGTTGGACCCCATTCTGTTACTGAGAGTGAGGTACCAGAGGTACGCTGGACTGGTTGAATGGGCACAGGCTCAGCACATCCCTCCTTATGCCAACATACAAGTTACAGTGTGTAGTGACATGGGACAAGTCACTTTTCAGAGGAACTTTGCACTTTGTGCACACAGTGGAAGCTCATCTCTACTTTGGAGAAATGTCTTAGTGTTTGATTCTTCACAAGAATGCAGTCTCTGCCTGGTCCTGGGCATTGATGAGCGCACTCCGTGCGAGAGGTAACCCCACGTGCAATGGTGCAGATGACCCCGCTCACATGCTGTTTGGGTTCCCCTGGGGTGCTGAGAGCACGAGACTCAGTTTGCCCTAAATCAGCATCATGAATTGCCATTGTGCGGGTGGAACTCATTGTCGGCATCATAATAATTGGTGATCTAGCGCTAGAACGCATGCAATCTAGTGCAACTTGGCTATCATGCACAGCTACACCAGATTTTGCACTCTCCAGTACATCGACCCCATGGTGTCATTCGTTGCTATGATAATGGCAGCTTGCTCACCTTTACCATGGCAACACATGACTCTGATCCAGCACAGGAAAGGGCACCCTCAGCATTCAGGAGAAGACCAAAGTCTGTGTCCTCTAGTCCTCTTTTACCTCCTGCCCTCTGTCATGCTGCTAGAGCCAAATAGTAGGGTTCTGATGTAAAGTGAGGACAGTGTGACTTGGAGGTTCTGTAAGGGGGGGGGGCCTCTGTGATTGGGGGGTCATTGATGGAGGAACTCTGATGTGCTGGGTAGGCTCTGATTTGATGGGGGGCCTCATGCATAGGAGGCCTTTGATGTATAGCAAGATTTTGATGTGACGAGGACTCATGTATGTCCTCATGGGCCTCTGACGTGATGAAGGTTTTTTGACATGATTGGGGATCTCTGATGTGATGGGCTATCTCTGAAATGATGCAGGTCTCTGACATGAAGGAGGCTTCTGATGTAAAGTTTATTTCATCAAATAAGTAACATTTATGTTTTTTAAACTTTAGACTGGGTGACTCAAGATTTTGTATACTTTTAATGTGATGGAAAAGTTGAGAAATACTGGCTTAGATTAGGCCCTGTTTTGTTTTCATACAAAATTTAAATGTATACTCTCTCCCCCGTTCTCTCTCTTCTTTCTCCACCCCCTCTCTCTCTCTCCCTTGCTCCCTCACTTCCTCTCCCTCTCTCCTTCTCCCTCCCTCTCTCCCCTCCCTCTCCATCCCTCTCTCTTCCTACTTCTCCCTCCCTCTCCACCTCCCTTTCACCCCTCTCCTTCTCCCTCTCTGTCTCTCTCTCTCTCCTCCTTCTCCATTCCTCTCTCTCCCTCCTTCCTTCTATCTCCCCCTCCTCCATCCCTTTCTCTCTCATCCTTAAACATCCCTATCTCATCCCCTCATTCTCCAACCCTCTCTCTCTGCCCTCCTTCTCCATCCCTCTCTCTCTCCCTCCCTCCTTCTCCCTTACTTTCTCTTCCTCCTTTCTTCTCCCCCTCTCTCTTCCTCCCCCCCTCTCTCCCTCCCTCCTTCTCCCTTACTTTCTCTTCCTCCCTTCTTCTCCCTCTCTTTCCCTCCCTCCCCCCTTTCCCCCTCTCTCTCTCCCCCTCCTTCTCTCTCCCCCTCCTTCTTAATCCCACTCTCTCTCTCTCGGCCTCCCTCCCTCTCTCTCTCCCCTCTTTCTCTATCCCTCTCTATCTTCCCTCCTTCTCCATCCCTCTATCTTTCTACATCCCTCCTTCTCCCACCCTCTCTCTCTCACCTCCTTCTCAATCCCTCTCTCCCCCCGCCTTCTCCATCCCTCTCTATCTC
Organism: Pelophylax lessonae; assembly: GCF_965119305.1. Classification (NCBI taxonomy): domain Eukaryota; kingdom Metazoa; phylum Chordata; class Amphibia; order Anura; family Ranidae; genus Pelophylax; species Pelophylax lessonae. Next base: position 329,126,993 of record NC_138769.1, read on the forward strand.
TCTCCCTCCTTCTCCCTCTCTTGCTCTCCCTCCTTCTCCCTTCCCTGCCATTTCCATCCATCTTTTACTCTCCTTCCCTCTCCATTTCTCTCTTTCTTACTCTCTACCTCTTTTCCAATCATCTCTCTCTGCCACTCTCTCCTCCTTCCTTTTCCTCTCCTTTTCCCTTTCTCCCCCTCTTTCTATTACCCCTTCTCTCTTTCTTTCCCTTCCTCTCACTCCCTCTCCCTCCTTCTCCCTCTCTCTCTATCTCTTTTTTTTTTTTTTTGTTTTGTACATTTTTTTTTCATTGTTTTCACAAAAGATAATCATACAACAACAGCCTGACAACCAGGCTTACCTAACAAACAACAACAAAAGAAGGGTGCACCAACCTTGTGCATTACCACTAAAAAAGGTTTATTGTAATCCAAAGACAACACACATTATACTCACAAACAAGTGATGATATAGCACATAAAAGACAATGGAACCAGTCATCTCTAAAATAACCAGGGAACCCCTATACTGGCTGACATGCTGGTGTCAGCAACTGTATGGCTGTGCTGACGCGTTTCGAAGGGAGGGCCCTCTTCCTCATAACCAAAACATGCTACTACAGTAGCTCCTTCTTCCTCTCTCTCCCCTTCTCACATTCTCTTTCTATCTCTTCCTCCTTCTTCCTCTCCCTATCTCTTTCTATCCCTCCCTCTCTACCCCCTCCTTCTCAATCCCTATCTCTCCCTCTCTCTCTCTCGCCCTCCCTCTATCTTCCTTCCTTCTCCATCTCTCCCTCCCTCTCTCCCCTCCTTCTCCCTCCCCTCTCTCTTCCTCACCTTCTCCTCCCTCCCTCTCTCATTTTCTCTCTTTATCTCCCTCCCTCTCTCCCTCTCTCTCCCTCCCTCTCTCCCTCCCTCTCTCTCCCTCTATCTCCCTTCTTCATTCTCCCTCTATTTATCTCCATCCCTCCTTCTCCCCCTCTTTCTCCATCCCTCTCTCTCTCGCCCTCCATCTCTCTCACTCTCTCTCCCCTCCTTCTCCACCACTCTCCCACTCCCTCCCTCCTTCTCCCTTCTTCTCTCTCTCCCTCCCTCTCTACCTCCTTCCCTCTCTCTCTCTCTCCCCCTCCTTCTCCATCCCTCTCTTTCCCCTTCTTCTCCATTCCTCGCTCTCTCCCCCTCCTCCCACCATCACTCTCTCTGCCCTCCTTTTTCATCCCTCTCTCTCCCCCTCCCTACTTCTCCCTCTCTCTTTTTCTCTCCCTTCTTCTCTCTCCCCTCCTTCTCCCTCTCTCTCCCCTTCTCACTCTCTCTCTTTCTCTCTCCTTTTCACTCTCTCTCTCTCTCTCTCTCTCTCCCTCCCTCCTTCACTCTCTCTCTCCCTTCTTCCCCCACTATCTCTTCCTCTCTCTCCCTCCCTTTCTCCCTACTTCTCCACTTCTCCTCCCTTTCTCTCTCTCTTTCCTTATCTCTCCCTATCTCTTTCCCTCCCTCTACTGTCTCTCTCTCTCCCTTCCTTCATTTTTTCTCCCCCTTTTCCCCATCCCTCTTTCTTTCTCTCTCTCTCTCTCTCTATCGCCTCCTTCTTCACCACTCTCTCACTCCCTCCCTCCCTCTCTTTCTCCCTCCTTCTCCATTCCTCTTTTTCTCCCTCCCTCCCTTTCTTCTCCCTCCCTCCCTTTCTTCTCCCTCCCTCTCTCTCTCTCCCTTCTTGAGCTCTCTCTCTGTCCTCCCACTATCTCACGCTCTCTCTCTCTCTCCCTCCTTCTCCCACTATCTCACTCTCTCTCTCTCTCCCTTCTCCCTCTCTCCCTCTCTCCCTCTTTTCTTCTCCTTCCCTCTCTTTCCCTGCCTCTCTCCCCCCCCTCCTTCTCCATCCCTTTTTCTCCCTCCCTCTTTCTCTCCCCTTCTTCTCCCCCCTCCTTCTCCCTCCGTCTTTCTCTCCCCTCCTTCTTCCTCCCCCTTTCTCTCCGCTCCTTCTCCCTCCCTCTTTCTCTTCCCCTTCCTCCTTCTTGCTCCTTCTCCCTCCTTCTTTCTCTTTCCCTTCCTCCTTCTCTCCCTCATTCTCTCTCCCTTCTTCCTTCTCTCTCTCCCTTCCTTCTTCTCCCTCTCTCTCCCTTCCTCCTTCTTCCTCTCTCGCTCTCTCCCTTCCTCCTTCTCCCTCTCTTTCTCCCTTCCTCCTTCTCTCTCCCTCTTTCTCCCTTCCTTCTTCTCCCTCTCTCTCCCTTTCTCCTTCTTCCTCCCTCTCTCTCCCTTCTTCCTTCTCCCTCTCTCTCTCTCTCTCTCTCCCCTTTCCTCCTTCTCCCTCCCTCTCTCTATTCCTCTTTCTCTCTCTCTCTCTCTCTCTCTCTCTCTCTATTTCCCGTCCTCCTTTCCCCCCCCTCTCTCTCTTCCTCCTTCTCCCCTTCTTTCTCTCTCTTTCTCCCCTTTCTTTCTCTCTCTTTCTCCTTCTTCCTCTCTTTCTCTCCCTTCCTCCTTCCCTCTTTCTCTCCCTTCCTCCTTCCCTCTCTCTCTCCCTTCCTCCTTCTCTCTCTCTCTCCCCCTTCCTTCTTCTTTCTCTCACTCTTTCTCCTATTCTTCTCCATACCTCTCTTATCTCTCTTCCCCCTTCTTCTCCCTCGCTCTCTATCTCTCCCCCACTCCCCCTCATCCTTCTCCTTCCTTCTCTCTCTCCCTTCCTCCCTTCTTCTCTCTTCCCTCTTTCTCCATCCCTCTCCCTCTCCCCTCACATTCCCAGTAATACTAATTTCAGGTGATAATTTATTAAGCCAAATCTTACAGTGATAGTGTATAATAGCAATCAGACTCATGGTCAGGAATGATGTAAAAGAGAAATAACTTATTATGTATAATAAAGGTGTGAAATGGATTGTGTTTTGCCTACCAACCCCTACGTTTTACGAATAGAAGAGCAGAAAGCTTTATATAAAGTAAAATAACTCTAAATTGATTGCATAAATATGAAGTCACCAAAAGTCATCACACAATAAATATTTTATTTAAAGTAGCATGTACCTATATGTAATCATAATCTCTCCATGCATGAGTAAATACACAGCTGTATTTAGTGTAGCTATTACCAAGGTTGTTTTTTTAAGTATTTACTTATCTTTTACTTTAAAAACAAACCATTTGGGGGAAGGGAGCTACTAAAATAAAAGCCGGATCTTAGATCTGACAGCATAAGCTATCAGTATCTGGCACAGTGTTTCTCAACCTTTTTACTGTTGAGGAACCCTTGGCAAAAAGTGTGAGATCTCAGGGAACTCCTAAAAAAAAAAGAAATCAGATCTACAGCTCACGGAACATTGGATCTGATCAGCGAGCTGTAGCTGTATCCACAAATATTGTAGAAATAGCTTTAAATACTAGAATAAATATTGGAATTCACCTGACACCAACATTATAGTTTGAACAGGGCACATAGAAATTTATAGTTTTCTTTATGTCCTTGCAGAGACCTACGTTAGAACAAGCCCAAAATATTCTAAGCAAGTCAAATTTGCACATATTTTCCATTAGTTTTTTTTTTGCACATATGCTGTGAATGAGGCCTTACTAAACTTGAACAAAGCTCCCAAATATTGTGATTCATAAATAGGACAGCAGACTATGGGAACAGTTGAGCCTTGTTCCCTACATACATGCATAAGAATTGATGGGAAATGGTGCAGATTTGACCTGCATTTTCCTAACATAGATCTCTGCAAGGACATAAAAAAACAATTTCTATGGGCCCTGTTCACACCACAATGGGGTCATTTGAGTATTTTTCTCTGCAGAAAAATGCATACCTGTTGCATATTTCTGTGCAGAAGAAATATGCACATGATACTTATGTTGTTTTCAATGTGCACTGACAGCTAATATTGTCAATGTACATTGATATTTGGTGCCTCTTGTATAGTTCCAGCTCCTCTGAACCTGTGAGGGTGGTGCCAGGAGAAGTGCTGACAGCGGGAGCACATGGCTGAATTTTAAAAGGGGCGAGATCCTGTGTATGCGACTGAATGCAGATTGCAGAGGGGGGGGGGGGGTGTAGAGCGCAGGGGCCTGTGGCTGGTGGAGACTGAATGTAGCAGAACGTGAGATCATAATAGCATTATGTACAATTATGGTATAACATAAAGCTATGATAATCTCACCTGATCCAGCTGTTTTCCCCCACTCTCTGCCCCCCCCCCTCTGCAGTCTGCATTCAGTGCTGTTATACACAGGATGTCACCTCCTGTTCTTTGCGCCCCCACAGTCTGTAATTACCCCCTCTGTACACAGGAACTCACCTTTCAATCCGGCCATATATTCCTTTTCTCTGCTCCCCCCTCCACAGTGATAACTGATAACATTCAGACAGGATCTCACCTTCTGATCTGGTGCTCCCCATCTCCAGTTTTCATTCTCGTCTCTCCGCCTCCATGGTCTCCATTCTTCTATTCCCGGCTCCCTGACTCCATGGTCTCCATTCCTCTATTCTCGGCTCCCCGCCTCTATGGTCTCCATTCCTCTATTCTCAACTCCCCGCCTCCATGGTCTCCATTCCTCTATTCTTGGCTCCCCGCCTCCATGGTCTCCATTCCTCTATTCTGGGCTCCCGCCTCCATTTCTCTATTCTCGACTCACTGCCTCCATGGTCTCCATTCCTCTATTCTTGGCTCCCCGCCTCCATGGACTCCATTTCTCTATTCTCAACTCCCCGCCTCCATGGTCTCCATTCCTCTATTCTTGGCTCCCCGCCTCCATGGTCTCCATTCCTCTATTCTTGGCTCCCCGCCTCCATGGACTCCATTTCTCTATTCTCGACTCACTGCCTCCATGGTCTCCATTCCGCTATTCTCGGCTCTAAAGGATCCCTGCCTTCATGGTTCCCATTCTTGACTCCCTTGTCTCGCTGCCTCCACGCTCCGAATTCAGAACTCCCACTCTATGCATTCCTCCTGAGCCGGAACTACAGAGAGGGCATCGGGTATCAATGGGAACATTGGAAACAACATTGAGCGGATATACATCCACCACAATTCTGAATTGTGGAACCCTGGTTGAGTAAAACCCCGCTTGAGAAACACTGATCTAGCACATCATTCCTCAAGGCTGTACACCTATGGCCTCATGCACACAGGCTTAAAAAACTGCCACCATTGGGGAATCCGGCATTGTTTTTTATGCCTCTGTAAGCAGCTATAGGTTATCTACCGTGCATATGCACATTGTGTCATTTACAGGCATATTTTAGAGCAGTGTTCAAAGGTGTTAAGAATTGCCCCCTTTTTTGGATAAAAAAAAAAAAAAAGAATTGCCCCAAACAGGCTCACTTACAAAAAGATGTTCTGGTTTGTGAAATATTCATTAAACAAAGAATTAAAAGAAAAAAAAAAAGAATTGCCCCGAACAGCCATTCAGAGAGTTTTACAATATAATTTACGTCCGTACTCATGGCGAGAATAAAATAATATATTATAAATAATGTATGAATAAATAAATTCTAGGAAATATAATGAATTTACACTCATATAGCTGATGTGAAAATAGCAACACTATGATAATAGGTTATCCAAGCCTAGTCAGAGGTTTCTCAACCTTTTTTCAGTGGCGTCCTTACCAGCATATTTTTCTGGGTCAATGACTCAGAATGTGGAAGTAAGACAGCTGGGAAGTTCACATTTTCAGAAGCAGAAGTAAACAGTGGCAGCCTCCATGCTTTTCTCATGAAAGATTAACTTTCGGCTAAGTTCACATTTGTATATTCTCTGAAAAAGTGATCTGTGATGGGTCGCTTTTTTAAGTGTGGGTAAGACGATACTGCTGTCTCTGGAATAACTCTTTATTTTTTTTTGCCTGACAGCAGTTCTTGATGGTCCTAATGTGCCACAACTGCAAGCCAACAGTTCTGCTTGCCCTTGCAGTGTTACCCCATTGAGTTAAATAGGAGAGTTTTTACAGGCTGTGCCACCTGTCAACTTTACATGCTATGTTAAATTCGCTGCAACTGGGGAATGTCAAACAGTCCCCTTTGGATGTATGGTAGACTTTAGGTAGGTGGCTAGGGGTGGTAAACTGTGGCCCAACTGCCTGCTTTTACCAGCCCTCAGCTGTCCATGCGAAAGAGGACTTAAAATGGTTCCAAAGGCATTCTTTGCATGAAGGTAAAAAACCTTCAGTGTGCAGCTCCCCCCTCAGCAACTACCCCTCTAGTATAGTCACCCGAGCCCGATCCCAACCCAGGGGCGTGCATGGGAGGTCTCCCACCTCACTGACAGAGATGCTACTGTCAATCAAAGCCAGTAAGGAGGGAGTGGGGCCGAGCCTCTCTCTATATTTCTCGTAGACGCACAGAGGTGGCTCGGGATTGAGCAGACATGAGTGCCCCCAGAACAAGCAGCTTGCTGTGGGGGCACTCAGCAAGGGGGGAGGAGTGTGGGACCCAAGAAGTGGAGGATTGGGGCGGTTCTGTGAAAAACCATTGCATAGAGCAGGTAAGTATGACATGTTTGTTATTTGAAATAAAAAAGTTTGCCTTTACAAATACTTTGAAGCAATATCAAAGGCTTGACTGTAGAAAAAAAAAACAGCAAACATGTCATACTTACTTGCTCCGTGCAGTGGTTTTAAACAGCCGCCCCAAAGCTCCTCTTCTCCGGTCCCCCTGACAGTGCTCCTGGCCCCTCCCTCCTGCCGAGTGCCCCCAGAGCAAGCAGCTTGGCCCCGCCCCTCTCCTAATTGGCTTACTGGCTGTGACTAACAGAAGCGGGGGCTAATGGCGCCTGCTGCTGTCTCAGCCAATGAGGAAGGAGAGTCCCCTGAGAGTCAAGGCTCTCATGCACATCCATGGATTGCGATAGGGCTCAGCTAAGTATTAGGGGGGCTACTGCATGAAAAGGTTTTTTGTTTCTAATGCAGGTGTAGCACCCTACAGGTAGGTGCTAGGTAAATGTATAGTGGGCCTTGTCTGCCTAACAGCAGGGCTGTGATTTACTTGGCTAGGGTGTCAGGGCTTCCAGATGTGCCTGCTGAGGGGAGAAGTATGAGAGGCTTCTCATAGGGCAGTGTGGGAAGCCAAATCAGGGGACACATCCCAGCTTGTAACTACCCCAGAAGGCAGATTAGGCTGCAAAGGATTATAGGAGTTGATATAAGTTTGGGAGGGAAGTGCGTGGCACTGTGTCTTTGGTGGGAGCAGAGTCCCAGGAAGGAGAGTGCGGCTGTCTCTCCTCCTGTCTGAGGAAGAGGATATCTCGGGGTGTCATCTGAGTATCCAGAGAGTGCTGAGTTGAGCTGAGGGGATCTGGTGTGCGGAGAGCGAGAGGGGTCCAGTCCCAGGAAAGCCTACACAGGTTGTGAGTACTGAGGATTGCCCCTGGGGGTCTGCCTAGAGTCAGAGGGGACCACTCCGGAGGAGGTTCTGGGATCCAGTGTCAGCTAGCTGCAAAGGGGGTACCTAGGTTGAGGACCCTGAAGTTACCAAGGGGGTACATAGTCAGTGGACCCTGAAGAGTTACAGTCAAGGGGGCACCTGCATCTGGGCCCTGAATTGTATAGAGTGTGTCAGTTGCAAGTACAGAGTTGCAGAGTTCTACTTCATAATACCTCAAGCTGGCCAAAGCGGGGGACAGTATTCAGTGAATTGTACAGCATAACAGTGTCAGGATTTCTATAGTTTCACAGTCCTGGATCTTCTAGACTTTCAGTTGAGGATTCAGCACTTCTATCAAGTTGCAGTGTGTACTCAGTGTTAGTAAGCGTTGGCTGGCGCCGACTGGCGTCATTTTCAGGATCAAAGTCCCAATTGTAATTAGTTTGAGCCTAAAGGAGTATCCCACTCATTCCCTTCTTCCATCCCCTTTAACCACTTGCCGACTGCCTAACGACTATTTACTATTTAAGCTCCCGCTCGCTCACTCGCGATCGCCGGTTACACCGGGAGAAAGACAGGCGGCTAATGTAAACAAAGCCACCTGTCTTTCTCCCCTGTGTAACAGCACAGATCATACGGTCCTGCTATGTAGGACCATAGATCTGTGCTGTTACACACACAGCAACATCCAATCACAGTAAGAATCACGCCCCTAGGGACACACTTAACCCCTCCTTCTCAAATAAAGTTAACCCCTTCCTTGCCAGTGTCATTTTTACAGTAACAGTGCATATGTATAGCACTGATTACTGTAGTAATGTCACTGGTAACCCCAAAAGTGTCAAAAATGTCAGTCAAGGGTCCGATCTGTCCGCCGCAATGTCACAGTCCCGCAAAAAAAATCGCAGATCGCCGCCATTACTCGTTAAAAAAAAAAACAATAAAAATGACAAAAATCTTTCCCTTAGTTAGTAAATGCAATAACTTTTGCGCAAACCAATCAAAATACGCTTTTTGCGATTTTTTTTTACCAAACATATATAGCAGAAAACAAATTGGCCTAAAATGTTAAAAAATTTAGATTTTTACTTTTTTGGGGGGGGGGGGGGGGGATTTCATATAAAAAAATGTGAAAAATATTGGTATTTTTGCAAAATTGTCGCTCTTTTTTTGTTTATAGCGCATGATCAAAAAATCGCACAGGTGATCAAATACCACCAAAAGAAAGCTCTGTTTGTGGGAAAAAAAGGACGTCAAATTCATTTGGGTACAGCGTCGCACAACCGTGCAATTGTCCGTTAAATTCACACAGTGCCGAATCGCAAAATAGGCCCTGGTCAGGAAGGGGGTAAAATCTTCTGGGGCTTAAGTGGTTAACTTATAATAAAAACCACAAACAAAGAAGCCGGAGTTGTCACTGTTTCAATTGTCACACCCAGGGATTCGCATGGGCTGGAGAGGATTCCAGTACTAATGACAGACCCACATCAGGCCACAGGCCTGGAAACCTTGCTACACATGTAATGCAATAAGGTTAAAAATTTCTGCCTTTAGAACCACCTTAATTTAATCTTCATCTAATAATCAAGGGCCTCAGTTTTGGTTTGAGTATCAAAGTAAATAGAGAATAAAAAGAAGAAAAAAGGGAGCCCATTGGCTGGATGTAGCATGAAGCTTGAGGCTGCAAAATACTCCATATGAAAAATTTCATTGTTTTAAACACTCAAGTGTAGGTGTGGCCTTAGGGTTTGACGGCAATTTACCTTATAGCATATACAGTGGGGATCGAAAATTTGGGCGCCCCAGGTAAAAATTTGTATTAATGTGCATAAAGAAGCCAAGGAAAGATGGAAAAATCTCCAAAAGGCATCACATTACAGATTAGACATTCTTATAATATGTCAACAAAAGTTCGATTTTATTTCCATCATTGACACTTTCAAAATTACAGAAAACAAAAAAATGACGTCTGCAAAAGTTTGGGCAACCTGCAGAATTTATAGCATGCACTACCCCCTTTGCAAGGCTGAGACCTGCCAGTGTCATGGATTGTTCTCAATCATCGTCTGGGAAGACCAGGTGATGTCAATCTCAAAGCTTTTTAATGCCCAGACTCATCTGACCTTGCCCCAACAATCAGCACCATGGGATCTTCTAAGCAGTTGTCTAGAAAACTGAAACTGAAAATAGTTGACGCTCACAAAGCTGGAGAAGGCTATAAGAAGATAGCAAAGCGTTTTCAGATGTCAATATCCTCTGTTGGGAATGTAATTAAGAAATGGCAGTCATCAGGAACAGTGGAAGTTAAAGCAAGATCTGGAAGACCAAGAAAAATATCAGACAGAACAGCTTGCAGGATTGTGAGAAAAACAATTCAAAACCCACGTTTGACTGCACGATCACTCCAGAAAGATCTGGCAGACACTGGTGTTGTGGTACACTATTCTACTATAAAGAGATACTTGTACAAATATGGTCTTCATGGAAGAGTCATCAGAAGAAAACCTCTTCTACGTCCTCACCACAAAAATCAGCGTTTGAACTTTGCAAATGAACGTATAGACAAGCCTGATGCATTTTGGAAACAAGTTCTGTGGACCGATTAGGTTAAAATTGAACTTTTTGGCCGGAATGAGCAAAGGTACGTTTGGAGAAGAAGGGGCACAGAATTTAATGAAAAGAACCTCTGTCCAACTGTTAAGTATGGGGTTGGATCAATCATGCTTTGAGGTTGTATTGCAGCCAGTGGCACAGGGAACATCTCACGAGTAGAAAGAAAAATTTATTCAATAAAATTTCAGCAAATTTTGGATGGTAACTTGATGCCATCTGTGAAAAAGCTGAAGTTAAAGAGAGGATGGCTTCTACAAATGGATAATGATCCTAAACACACCTCGAAATCCACGGGGGATTACATCAAGAGGTGTAAACTGAAGGTTTTGCCATGGCCTTCACAATCTCCTGACCTCAACATAATTGAAAATCTATGGATAGACCTTAAAAGAGCAGTGCGTGACAGACAGCCCAGAAATCTCAAAGAACTGGAATACTTTTGTAAGGAAGAATGGGCAAAGATACCTCAAACAAGAATTGAAAGACTCTTGGCTGGCTATAAAAAGCGTTTACAAGCTGTGATACTTGCCAAAGGGGGCAGTACAAGATATTAACTCTGCAGGGTGCCCAAACATTTGCAGACGCCATTTTTTTGTTTCCTGTTATTTTGAAAGTGTAAATGATGGAAATAAAATCTAACTTTTGTTGACATATTATAGGAATGTCTAATCTGTAATTTGATGCCTTTTGGAGATTTTTCCATCTTTCCTTAGCTTCTTTATGCACATTAATACAAATTTTTACCTGGGGTGGCCAAACTTTTGATCCCCACTGTATGTGCCCGCCTGCATTTCTTACTGTTCAGATGTCAAGAATGAATCAACGTAACAAATTTAAAGCATTAACTATGATTGCAGGGTTGCTGCATTGCTGCAGTTAGGGAAGAAGGTGATATAGGGAAGGTATATTCCTTCACTTCCCTCGCTCAGCTGCTCCAAGAGGCCGATGGAGAATCCACAATGGGACCAATAGGGGAGTTGGGACTGTACGATACCCAGAAATGTAAATAAAAACAGTAAAAAAAAAAAAAAGCTAGAAAAAAGAAATAATATCAATATGTATAAAAAATTACATATTTTATTCAAACATAATTTAAGACACCTCAAATGAGGAACCAATTGTTAAAACAATAGCATCACATAAAGTGCCAGAAGGATAATACTAAAATTGGTGGACAGAGAGACCCCGACGCCTTTCAACATAAAGTCTTATTCTGGGGGTTAAGATGTCCACCCATCAGAAATACATTTGATAAATCAAACAGATAAATGTCTAAAACACATAAAGAGAAAATCTCAACTGTGTGTCAGAGGCTCAGAAAGGGCATCCCACGGATAATTCCCGAAGTCCCAAAGGACCACACAAGAGATAATTGAGCAGAAGGGAAAAGGATTCCTTCAGAAAATTGAAAGTGAAATTCCTGACTGAGGTCCCAAATATTTCCAAAAAGGGCCAAGTCTTTCCCAAAGAAGGACCACAACCTGCGAATGATCAGTATTACAGAGAACGGATGTGAATCTTCCCCTGGTCAGGAAAGAATGCTCCGAGAGGCCACACTTGATGAGGCAGAAGTAGCTAGACAAGTGATCTGCAGCCAGGTGAGAGCCCTAAACTGTCAGAAATGGTGTGTGGGCAGCCCGGATGGAGCCTAATAGGATGCAGCTTCTCCTTACGACCTAACTACTGTGGACAACACCTCTCTGATTGCTTTCAAAGTACTTCAGTTCCAGTGGGGTGGCTCTTTGTCTTTGGCCATGGATCCCTCCAGCTGTTTACCTGTGTTACCAAAGCTATCCTGGACTTCACTGTGAGGGTTGACATGAGATCCAACTTTATTAAACCCAGACATAGGACTGCCTCACCTTAACCGCTTCTGGACTGCTCCACGTACATATACTGCGGCAGGACAGCCCCTCAGCGTGTAATCACATACCTGTACATCATTTGATTTCTGAGTCTGGGGCGCACACACAGCGGGAGCCAATCAGTGGGTGTGGCGATCTATGTAAACAAGGCAGATTGCCATTCTGTCAGAGGGGAAGATGGAGATCCTGTGTTTCTGCAAAGCAGGAACACTGATCTCTGTCTTCCTTCCAGTCAAAACACCCCCACACAATTAGCAAACACTCCCAGGAAAAACATTTAACATTTAACCCTTAAACATTTAACATTTAACATTTAATGTTAAATGTTAACCCTTTAACATTTAAACATTTAACCCTTTGATCACCCCTG